>NC_086288.1:20285443-20619443 GCF_963924245.1 Chroicocephalus ridibundus
CACACAGACTCCTTGCATGAAACAACTGCACAGACTGAGAATTTTTTTAGCCTAGAGAAGAGCTGAGTGGAGATATGCTGGATATCCATCAAGTGGCGTACGGAAAAGTGAAAAGGAAAACACTCTTCTCTGTTTTTCTTTTTAAACAGAAGAAGTATGTGGCATTAAACTAAGTTATCAAACAACAGATTCAGAATCAGCAATAAGAGAGAATTCTTGTATGAAGAATTATGTTTTGTCGGCCTGTGAAACTCCCTGCCTCACATTGCTGTGGACATCAGAAGTACGATTAGGCAAATTCATATAAGAAGGAATCTGCTGAAGGCTATTAATCTCAATAATATCACCTCTGACTCAACATAACCCTGAGTCACAGTCTGCCACTATATGCTCACCCTATTTTTAGATTCTTTCACAGGCATCTGATACTGGCAAAGGGACCCATACACTAGACTAGACAGCTGTTTTAACTTAATTCCATAGTACTACATTCAGCTCTGACTAACCAGTCCTTTCCTAGCTGCATTCCATCAATGTAAAAAAATCCACAGAAAAGCTATCAAACTGAAATAGGTAGCTACGTCAAGAGACTTTGGAGCATATTGATTTTGCTGCATAACTCCATTTAAAAAAAAAAAGAAAAGAAAAAAAAATTTTAAAAGTACAATTAAAAAACCAGCAACTTCTAGTTAAAAAGGAATAAATAATACAGAACTTCGTGTTTTTCTTTTAAATATAAGCTCATTCCAAAGACTTAACAACCAAAAAAGCACAAGCATCCCTCCATTAAGATATAGCCATGATTCTGAAACACTATGTGCGTCTGCGCCGCTTGTTTTCAAGAGGAACAATTAAATTACTTCAGGGGTAAATGCCACTAATAAGACAAGACTTAATTTGGAGTAACTTTCATCTCATACAGATTGATCAGGATTTAAGAAACTACAAGAAAGTATTCACTAATACTTACCAACTTGAATGCATCATGTGCTTGCACGTGTTTAATTTTTAATGAATGAATGAATAATCCTGTTATAAAGGCAAGTGCATGACCTTTTCTGCCTCACATTACAGTGTCTCAGATTGCTGCCTCATTGCCCAGTGAGTCATTACTAGAGCATCACATTCCACAGAAGATTTATATTAAAACAAGAAGGAGAAAGAAAGAAATAAAAAAAGCTTTTAACATTAGTCATATTGCCAGCGATTTCTGGAAAGCTAGCAGATAATTACACTCTCGTGTTGCAGATATATACACTATGAAATCCTATTGGCTGAATACATCATATTGCTATAATAATCAATGATTGAAATGTCATTAGTCATAACATATGACATTCAAGACAAAGTTTAATAGTGGAAAGTGAAGAAAGGAAGGGAAGGAAATTGGGGAAATTTGATTCTTCACTGAATTTGATGCAACGGTTTACTGAGAAGACACACTTTGTATTATATATGCATTATTACATAGCTCCTACATATGCATTCATACACAGCTCCTCCACTTTCCACAGGAGTGACTGTAACTGTTAATAGTCACCCTGGGCAGAGCAACAGACTGGTGAATTTTATGAACTGGAACACATTTTATAATTTATTATGTTGTCCTTGTATGCAGTTACTGCTTATAAAATAATAGAAGTATGATATGTTTTAATGGCCTAGATCAATACTCATATTTGTCTGTACATGAGATATATCAAATGAATCACTACAGAGCTGAGCTCCTCCAATTGTACACCAGGAATGAGAACACCTTGCTGTAGCACAGAGGTCTGTAAGACTGTATACCCAGGGTAAAATAGATTTGAGTTCATGTTTTACATCGTGCGTGTCTTCCTATATTGAATTCATACAAGACTCTCTTCAGTGCCCTCTAAGTAATCACACATGTATGTAACTTCTAATTTCTTCATGCAGGAAATACATTCACACTCAACTGCGTAAATACCTTTGATCATACCTCCTCTGGTGCTAGCTGACACCACGTCACTAGAGACGTTGTAGAAGTGTCAGTGTAAAGCAAATAAAGAACCTGCCTGATGCTGAGATAATTGTGTCACAACATAAAACAGTTATAAAACAAGAAGCTACAGACAAATGGCATCACTCACTAGGGATCTGAGTTTTGGGTGAGAGCATAAGCATCCGATATTTCTTTACCCTACTTCTGACGCCTTCTCTTTTCAACCTTGAGCAAAATCGCCCAGGGTGGGAAGAACTGGGAGAACGGAACAGTGCTGATACAACAAAACACCTCGTAATAACCCAGGCTGGCATCCCTCTGGGAAGCCAGAGATTACAGTAGCATCACAGGGAGAAAACCTGTCTACAGAACAAAATTTTCATCAGGATCAAGGCATCGGTATGCCAGAACCTGTAAAAACATACAAGTCTCAGCCTACTTTCAGGCAAGAAAAAACTAGGAGGTGCTAAAATAGGAGGAGGAAAGTAGACATGAAGGCAAGAATAAGAAAATCCTGAAAATCCTCTGAGCTGTACAGTGGCATAGCCCCAAAGTGAACTGCTGCCTGGGACTCTGAAGATACCACCAAAGGCGTGGCCTCTGCCTGGCCTGCTGCTTTGCCATCCTCTTCTTCACTCCACTCCTCCTCCCTTATCAACAGCTACTCTTCCAAACAGAACGTGGGCTAATGACTGCCCCAGTTTCAGGCCTGATCTTCCCCTTCCCTTCAGTGCTGCCCCCAAATCTGCCTTTTCTAGAGAAGGACTGTTTATTTTTAATAATGCTTATCTTTCTCTCCAGGAGTCAGGAGGATTATCTCATTATTATTCAAACAGCTCTTTGAAGACTGAAAGGATTAAATCAATACTATTAGTATAATTACTGAGAGCAGAGAGGAAATCACGCAATGACAGTAGACAAAGCAAACTAGAAAACAATAGTAACTGTAGTTCTCAAATATAACCTCCTGCAGTAAATCTTTCAGCTCATCCTTGAATTCTTTCCTCACCCTCAAAGCTATACTATGTTGGTACCCAGTGAATGTCTGGACAATTTGGCAACCAGTCTTTTGACCTAGAGAGCCTTGTTTTTCTTCCCAGACTGCACTATTGTTCACATAATTGGCTTCTGAATTATGAATGGAGAGCCTGTGTTTGCCTTTGGCCCAACAGATGCAAACTTTGAGCCTGAGGGGCCTGAGCCGTTGCTGTACTGGTCCAAGGAGAGTCTCAGCACTTGCACCCACCATATTGCCTCTAAGCTGCTTCTCTAGCTGCAACTGAACAAGCTCTCTTGTCTGGAGAAAGCATCACAGTCACTTTCTTTTCAGAAAATATTGCCATGATGGTTTCTCATGCCCATGTCTCCTAATCAACAGGCAAATCCCTCATGCCCAATGGATACTGCCTTGGCCTGTCAAAGCATATTTAAACTTTTTTTTGTGACAATTCAGAAAACAAATGTGGAGCCTCGGGAAAGTTCCATATAACTTTTTAATTCAGAGAGATGAAGGAGCCAACTGCCCTCCTGCGATACTGCTTTCTTCATCACAGCCTAGGCAGGTAGGACTCTTCACCTCACCCCACAGCAAAATCATCTATGTCACATACACCGATCCAGGGTTGAAACAAGGTTCTTGATGAGAAAAGCTGCAGCAGCTGTTTGACATGTATTTAAACAAGTGTTGCTGCCACTGAAATCAATCAAGTCCCAAACTAGCCCTGGTGGTGTTCTTACCACCTCCCACACTCCTGAGGCTGTACTCTGAGAGGTATTTACATGTCCTACCACAAAAAAAAAAATTGGAAACTAATTCTTCAAATCCTAATTTGAAAAATATCCCTGTGTAGAAAAAAAATAATTATTAAACAGTATGAGTTCCAATTTTAAGAGAAATCAAATAGCAGCTGAAGATACCATAAACAGTATGGCTACAAACTAGAAAGTTTTAACAGAATCATAGTATATCCCCAAATAATATGCTATAATCTATTCCCAGTCCCATCAACTCAATAGTAACTCAATAACTCTCTATATATTCATATTAAGAGCCAAATCCAGAATTTCTGCTTATTTGATATTACCATCCAAATACACCAGATATGCACAACAGGTACAGTGAATGTGCTCTCTATCTTCACAGGCATGTAGTTCTATACTTGTGCTACAAAAGGCTAGTTAAAGTATTTATTGCTGCCTCATTATATTTCATTCATGAGCAGAAAGACCCAGAGCATGAAAAAAATGAATGAAATAGCACAACAATTTAAAGTTATTTAAAAAAAAAATCCTGCCCCACTTCAGTGAGAGGGGGCAATTTATCAATTCAGCTGTCACTTAAAAACCTTCTTAAAAAACACTAATGTTCAAAGATTAACATTTATGAATTATTAATGCTTCCTGTTTTGAAAATGTCTTTGAATCTTTTCATGCATTTCCAGTGCTGGAATTCCTCTCTCCTTCATCTGAAAAGATATACTCTCATCACAGTGGCTTATCACTTCTCTGAAGCTTTAAGTAATGCTCTCACTCCTGTAACTGTATTTTTCCTTTACCAAAATTTGGCTACTCTGCCATATATATATATATATATGGCAGAGTATATATATATTTATTTATATATATATACACACACGGGTATAAATAACAAAGAGAAAAATAAAGAAGTTACATAATATTATCAGTATACTGCATCCTTCCGTTTCACATCTTTGTATCCTGAATGTATGAAAGAATGAAGTCCTGACCAATGTCACATAGCGTGAGAAAACACACTGGGAGAAAACAGTAATTTCTGACCCCCAGACTCCTATAGATAGGGGCTCTCTCTTCTTTAACAGGCTGGATCAAGAAAGAAGGGCTGCTATCTGCCCAAATTTTTCATATAATTGCTGCCAGTTATGATTGGATGTTGTGTCCAAATACCCTATCAAATTGGTCTTCAAAGACCAGATCTTCCGGCTTTTCAGTAATATTTATAGAGCTTAGTTTTTTTCCACATCTAATTTAGAGCACTGCAACAACACAACATTTTCTGTATCAGCTTCAATGAGACCCGCTGCTTGGCAAGAAGGTTTAAGACCAGATAGAGGATACATATGAACTGAAATTTGCAAGTGGATTAACAATAGACAAAGAAAGTGCCTCTACTGAGAAATAGTGTTTTTCTGTTGTGTCTATGCTCTCATTTTAATTATTTTTTGAATAACTGGGGAAAGCAATTGTGTGAATAGGGTAATTATTAAGGTTAAATCCCACCAGAAACAGATTATCTTCCACTAGGATGAGAAGTGATGACATGTAAAAATTCACAAGAGTCATGCAAGCAGCTTTAAAACTGAACTGCTGGAAGAGAAAAAGAGAGCGGTAAAGAAATAATTTAGGAAAAGGCTTTCGGAGGAAATACATATGAAAGGAAAAAAAAGCATACAAACGGAAAGGATAGGGGACTAATAAGTAGGTTGCCCTAATGGTCACAGCTCACATGCAGAGGACAGAAACAGATAAGCTCCAAGTCTGGCCTTGCTACCAGCTTCTTGTGTATTCTCAAGTCAATTACTATGAGTCAGATTTCTGTACTTAACAATACCTGGTGTAAATGCCCAAGTTATAACAGCCCAAGATATCACGTACCTAAGTAATATGTACATTTACAAACAGGTACTATCAAAGAAACTGCTCTTGTGAGATGCTGCAGCAGATTAATTAGTCAAAGTTTATGAGTCAAAGATTATGAGTTGTCACAATCATATAATCTTTTCATTTGTAGCTGAATATCTTCATTCTCTGATGCAAATTCAAAGAGAAAAGAAAATCTAGCCACTTCCTAGAGGCATTAGGTTAGACTTTTATGTTGTAAGCAGCTCTGAATTTGCACAGGATGAACCTCCACTGCTAAGTGTGCAAGACCATGGCTACTATTGTCACCAAAAAATGAAGAAAAACCAATTGGAAAGAGCTGAGCACAGTAAAACGCTTACTACTTGTCTACAATAAAATAACAACCTTTACTACAACCTTTACCACAATGGTAAAAACAAGATTATTTTTTTCCCCTGCGTTTTTTCTATTCCGGCATTTGATTTTCATCTGCTTTCTCTTTCTGGTAAAAAAAACCAAAACCAACAAAACCCAACAAACAAAAAGAACCAAAAAAACCCCAAACCACCAAAAAAACTCCCAAACAAAACAAACAAACAAAATCCCAAACAAACAGACAAAAAATTGAGGTAACGATCTCACAGAAACAAGCCGGACAATTTACACTTCATAGTTATTCAGAAATAGAATCACAGTACCACTCACACTGGAAGGGATCTTTATCCAACCTCTCTGCTCAAAGCAAGGACAGTTGCTTCAGTTGTTTGCAAAGTCAGGATGCTCAATCCCCACCTTTGTTTTGTATTTACATGTTAATACAGTAGCTACACAACTAAAAATACTATTACTCTAAAAAATGTAAGAGGCTTAGTTCTGGAGTACAAGCCTGTGGCCATGAGCAGATTACACTGTAAATTCTGCAGCTACAAAACAGCTTATTTCTCAAACAACTACAATCCAGATTCCTTCCCTTCTGCAAAGCTTTTCCCCCTCCTAAGCTTTAGCATTTGTAAATTTTAATTATTCCCGTAACAAAAATGCTACTAGAACTACTCATCTCAGGGATGCAAGTGGGATTTATTGCAAAATCAATGCAAACTGTTAATATCAAATGGCAATTGCATCTTGTTTAAGAAAACACAGAAAATATTTTGATACCTTCTGGGTTGTGTTGATTAAAACTCTAAATATATGAGAAAAAAATTCTCAATGGAGTAAGAAGAGGCCCCGTGTTTCTGATGATCAATAATTAAATTTAATATGATGCAAGACTGGAAATAACAGCTTGCTGCTGGACTATATGCATTTACCTATTCTGCTGTTATTTAGAATGTATATCACGCTAGCACAGAAAGGCTAAAGAAACCAAGACTCCCTTTGAGTCAGCCAGGGTACAAACCCAGCAAAAGTGGGTGTTTCCTTGCTCCAAACTAGTTGTAGTTAATGCTGGGTAAAAGTTTTTCAAAGGATAATTAGCTTTGTGATAAAATACTAATACAGAATGATTTTCAGCCTAGAAGCTGATGCACAAACCTGCACAATGTTTTCTCCTTTAGCTTCCGTGGCTGTCTGCATACATTAGATGTAGCACATGTACACTGATACTACAATCACTGTGTTCTACTTATCCCATGTAGGTTTGTTTTCCCTCCTCCAAGCAGGCACTTCTCCTTAAGGGCTACATCAGATTTGGCCATGAAGTTCCTGCATTAATCGAGCCCTTAACTACGCAAGAACTGAAGTGCAGCACCTACGCTTTCACCAATGCCCAACTTCCCCATGCCTGCCACACGATTTGGAAAAAACTTAGCTTACTATATTTAGCAGCAGGACCAAAAACAAAACAAAAAGAAATAATATCTATTACTACAAGGAATAATAATGATAATTATATATCCAGTGAATACAACTAAAGTTCTAGGGTCTGATGAATCAATGAGAGGAGAACTATTTAAAGAAAACATACCTTGTGCTGCTGAGTGGTATTGCTGCAGCAGTGTCATTTGTTTTCCCATAAGCAAAACCAGAAATACAGTATCTGATTAATGCAAAGATACAGAATCGTGAAGGTTATTGTTAGTTAACTGTTATACAGACGACCACAAACTAACACATTAGAAAAAAAATTTATAAATTTGTGAACTTCCACTTGACAGGTAAGGAGTGATAAAAACCAAGTCATGTTCCTGTTAGGTACTTGTATACAAGTGAAACAAGGAACGGCACATTAAAACGTAAAGGTTAACTGCCACAAGAAAGTAAAAAAAAATTTGTTTTCTTTGTTCTGTAGCATTGGAACAAAGCGACTTTGATGAAGTCAGAGGGTGAGAATTTCAAAGATGGTAAGTAAATGTAAATTTCCTTTTAGACCAAGCAACTGATTTATTGTTGCAGAAAGTGCAGCAAGGCCAGAAATTGAAGAGAAGAATTTGAGCCTTACATGAAAAGCAAAGCTATCCAGATTTATAATAGCTAATGGTTACGGCAAATAAGATGTTCTAGTTTAGGACTTCAAGTAGGGTCCTCCTATTTGAGACCTACTGTGCAGATAATATCCTATATGGTTATTTGCGGATTCTTATACTTAGCTGTGAATCTTCTGTGAGAGACCATGAGAAGCAGATACAAACAGGACAGCCAGAGCACTCCCATATTCTAGCTTTGCTGTAACGGAAACTTTGCATCTCTGTTGTATGTAGCCTTTTCAAGCCTCTGCCATTTCAGGAGATGTATTTAGAATCTCTCTCTGTTTCAAAGTTCTTCCATTTTTAATAGGCTGTCAAGGATTAAATAAAGGAACTGGGACCAGAGATAGTGGGGAAGAGTGTGGACCCCATGGCCAGTCTCCATTAGCCTGGGATGCTGGCTTACTTCAAATATTACCCCACAGAACACTGACCATCGCAGAGGGCCTAGCAGTCTATTTCAATGGGCATGGAATTCAGGGAGCTGGGATGTGGCACACTCAGAATTGTGCATGAAAATAAACCTAGCTTTGGTTCTTTTCCCAAGTGTGAAATTGCCACCAGGAATTATACGTGACAAATTTAGCCTACTTTCCTGTACCATGTGGCACAAAACAACTCAGGTGAAGCTAAAATAGCAACACTGAAAAAAAGATAACTCTGCTGCAAAATACTTTCCTGAAGTTGTTATCTTTTTGTAGTAAATAGAAACATTACAGCATGAAAGACATTGCATTTTCATGGGCCATCACGTTCTTCTCTAGTTGCAATTGCAGACCTATTTTTCTACTTACATTTCCCAATTTCACTTCCTGAAAGGAAATTGTTCCCTCTCTCTTTTTGAGTGTCCATCACATCAGATCCTTGGAGATACACAACAGAACATGGAGAGGGTGTAAAGACATGTTGGGTCCTACTTGGCTAAGAGGCAAAAGATTCACTGATTTAAGGGAGTCAGGGATTAAACTTTTACATCAGACACTATCAATTCAGAAAAGTGTGTTATTCATTCCAAATGGAAAATTTTAAATGCAGTTTTTCATAAGCTGTTTGTTAAAAGAAGCAAAGAGAGAGGAAGAGAGAAAGTGATTCATGGAGGTGAACTGATACAGCAACATGAAATTTTCTACAGTACTGAAATGGAAGGCATCATATAAAGATTCCAGTAACACTGTAAAAACCGTTCTTCACATGACTGCAAACTAAGCTGAAGGTGTAAGGGCAGAGGTGCCTTTACATGCATGCTCCTTTTAACCAAAAAGAGGCATACTCCTTTTAGCCAAAGAGCTTCTCCTAGAGCTTTGGTAAGAAGAAAGGAACCAAAGATGCCAACTCGGCAATTTTCCACACAAACAGTTTGGGAAAAGAGAAAATGGAAAGCAAAACAGGCTGGTTTGTAATTTTGTCCTCCTCATCACCATGAAGACACAGAGACACTAGCCCACACATCTTTCTGGCCATAGGGAAATGTGGTGGGTTGACCCTGGCTGGATGCCAGGTGCCCACGAAACCGCTCTATCACTCCCCTCCTCAGCTGGACAGGGGAGAGAAAATATAACGAAAGGCTCATGTGTCGAAATAAGGACAGGGAGTTCAGTCAGCAATTACCATCATGGGCAAAAACAGGCTTGACTTGGGGAAAATTAATTTAATTTATTACCTATCTAATCAGAGCGGGATAATGAGAAATAAAAGCTAAATCTTAAAACACCTTCCCCCCACCCCTCCCTTATTCATGGGGCTTAACTTTACTCCCCGTTTTCTCTACCTCCTCCCCCCGAGCGGCACAGGCGGATGGAGAATGGGGGTTGCGGTCAGTTCATCACATGTTGTCTCTGCCACCCCCTCCTCAGAGGGAGGACTCCTCACACTCTTCCCCTGCTCCAGCGTGGGGTCCCTCCCAAGGGAGACAGTCCTCCACAAACTTCTCCAACGTTCTTCATGAACCGCTCCAGCACGGGTCCCCCACAGGGTCACAAGGCCTGCCTGCAAACCTGCTCCAGTGTGGGCTCCTTTCCACAGGTCACAGGTCCTTCAGGAGCCTGCTCCAGTGCTGGCTTCCCACGGGGTCACAGTCTCCTTCGGACTCATCCACCTGCTCCAGCGCAGGGTCCTCATGCTGCAGGTGGATATCCGCTCCACCGCTAACCTCCACGGGCTGCAGAAGGACAGCCTGCCTCACCATGGTCTTCACCATGGGCTGCAGGGGCATCTCTGCTCTGGTGCCTGAAGCACCTCCTCTCCTTCACCGACCTTGGTGTCTGCAGAGTTGTTTCTCTCACATATTCTCACTCCTCTCTCTTCTGAGTGTTGCTGGTGTTGCACAGGTTTTTTTCCCCACTTCTTTAATACGCTGTCCCAGAGGCGCTACCGCTGTTGCTGATTGGCTTGGCCTTGGCCAGCAGTGGGTCTATCTTGGAGCCGCCTGGCATTGGCTCTATTGGACACAGGGGAAGTTTCTAGCAGCTTCTCACGGAAGCCACCCCTGCAGCCCCCCGCTACCAAAACTTCACCATGCAAACACAATACTCCCTGTTATGGTTAAACAGCAATTTGGAATTGATTCTGCCAGGCAGAGGCACACAGCACCATTTAAAAGCATGGGCACCCACACAGTCATAGGGAAATGCTATAAGTGCATTAAAGCAGAGATACAGCGTAGATATTTCAGACAAACAGGTAATTGTCTGCCTCTCCTATTGTCATGTAGCTGACAGAAATACTCGACTCTGCTGATGAACCAGAGAGTCCAGAGACAAGGATAAAAGTCTTTCAAAATCAATGTAAACACACGAGGTCTAATACCTCATATGAAATCAAGACTTTCACAGGTACTGAATGTAATTCAAATGTGAAAAGACATCAGGAATGGTATTCTTTCTTGTATCTCAGCTCCCCTCAAAGCTGGGCAAAGGGGTGAACAGCAGCAAGTATGTATGTCTGATCCAGTGAGCCAAGGACAGTACAGGAACAGTTTAATTTACCCGGGTACACCAGATGGATCGAGGACTTTTCTCCTCTCCCCAAAACACTGCCATTAATAAGGTATGGTATATCCCAGCAAGAGCAAGCTGAGCATCCTTCAGAAAGTCTTTGCCACCAGGAGAGCTCTGCAGTGAGTAATGACAGGAAGCAAGAGTGAGCAAAAAAACTAAAGAATAATTTAAATGATAAAGCTTTGTATTACTTTGAAAGAGTTTGGACTGTAAGATCCAAGATGGGTACCACAAAGTGATACATTACCATGATCAGGGCAAACACATATTTTACGTGAGTTACTTTTACTAAAGAATTTAAGAAGTTCAAGAACACAACTTTATTCTACTTTTGACTGCCTAATTGTAAGAGCAAGAGTAATGCTCAAGCTCTTCCATGTAGCACCTTCTTACGTATTTATCCAGATATGCTGCAATCCATAGCTTGCTCTTCTAATGTTTTTGGCTTCTTCTTCAGCTGTGACTCAATTAGCTGAGCTTCCCCACAGCTAAAACACCTTCTGATGTCCATAGTGCCAAGCTTTCTTTAGGCTCACAACAAAATAGAGATGTAAATACTCATTATTTTGCCCAGCCCTTCACACTTGATTAATTCTGCTCCCTATAAATCATTAACCCATTTGCCTAATACTCATCCCAGTTAGACTATAAGCTTGGAAAGTATAAACACTACACATTTAGTAGAGCTTCATGCGCTTATGCCATCAGATCAGTATTACACAGCAGTAATAATAATCACATCTCTTACATGTGTGGATAATGCACATGGTCATCCAAAGAACAGAAAGCTCTTAAGGGAGGTATTAAACCCACATGCCCTTTTTGTTTGAGGAAAATCTCAGTGATTTAGTGTGGGCCCAAGGCATAAATGCTTCCTAGAACTCCCATGAGGACAGTGCAGCTTCCCATTAGCCTCAGTGGAAGTCTGTGCTCATAAAGCATAACACAGCCCTTGCACAATTCCACTGGAGCACTGGCATTCACTCTGCTAAACTAGAAATGTAAACATGAATGAAAAATTTAGAACTTGGTCATATGCCAGGGCTCCAGAGTTTTAGATTAAGTTTTCAGGGTTCTAATGTTTTTCAGGTGGCTGCCTTTATCAAGGGCTCAACAGGGGACAGCAGTTGGCCAGTAAAGTCACACTTGTCTCTTTTCTTGCAGCAGGCAAAGAATATATACCACAAGAAAGCAATTGCCATTTGAATGAGCAACAGACCAGCAAACATAAGGGTTTCTGTGTTCACTTCCTAGTGCTTTTACTTCAGCTACAAATGTAAACCTTTCCAGAACTGGGCAGAAGCCAGAAGCTCCTTGTGTAATTTTGCTCTTACTCAGTTCCTAGCTTCTAGACTTTTCAACAGGTATGAATATTATAAAAAACATATGAAAATATGTATTTATAAAATATATGAATATTTTTCTTACACACTACCAGACAAACGTCTCAAGCCTGATGTACTGTGACTCTTTCTAGTACATTCAAGTTCCCACACTACTAACAGAGCCATGGGAACTGCATTTTCCGATCTGCAGTATTTCCAAAACTTTAAAAAATATTTCTAAACTAGAAAAAAAACCTTAAAAGTCAAAATTTCAAGCAAAAAAAAAATATTCCTTAGACTACAGGAAAACACAAATGAATTGAAATTTTTAGTCTTTGATTGATTTTCTTTAATTTCTGCCCCCCCAAGCAAATGTTTCTATTTTGTTAAAAGCACTTTTTACAATGAAAAGTCTTCTACCAACATTTTCTTCAACAAGCTGTAATTAATAATATCTCCTAAACATACTTCTGAGTCTCAACCCTCAAAGTCCAAAAAATACATGCTCACGTGTAGCCTGCTTTGGAAAAAAAAAAAAAAAAATGACGGAGAGGTCTGTGAGGTGCTTGTGCCATCTGAATGTTGCCAGTCTGTTCACTGCCTTTCACTCCAAAGCTATGCTGTCTGGCAGAAAGAGCTGGTACTGTTTATCAGAAATGGTAAAAGAAAAAAGAGTAGCCATTTAGAAGGTAATTGGAAATACATTAGAAAAAGAATACAGCAACATTTCCAGCATGTGAACATAGCAAAATGGACAGGACAAAAATGACCGCTTGACAGGCTGTGGCTTGATCACCATCTTGTAAATGCTATAATAGGCTTCCTCTTCCCAAGGTTAGGTGTAGTATTTTTGCTGAAGTTATACAAAAACAGTTTACCAAAGTGGGGCAGGGGGAGAGGAAATCCATATTAACTTTTTATCCACAGAACAACTCTATTCCATGTGAATTCTTTAAGATCATTTATTTCAGCGCCAAGATGAACAAAAGATGCATGTTCATAAATTCCCTCAAACTCTTTCCCCTAGTCTATGAATAAAATCATTATTTTTCTTCTTAGAAAGGCAACAAATATCATGGATGTTTTTCTGAAAGAGACTGCTGTTTCAGGCAATTTTAGGAAAGTAACCAGCCGTTGAGAAAAAGAAACTAATAGAAATTTGTAAAGACATATGATATGCCAGAAGAGGAGCAGCTTCTAGGTCACTTCATAAAATGCAATAATCGCTTCCAAAAGAACTTATCTGAAGAGAAGACAGATTGAAGAAATATTGAAACATGAATTGAGAAATAAGCTAACGAGAACTTCCAGAAATGACTACTCCCAATTTATATTGGACATGAATACATGAAACAGTGAATGAAGTTTAAAGTTCCAGATAACTGTTATAAAAGCATCCATCACTGACAGTTTCTTTTATTGCTGCTAATTACACAGAGCTGGCAGCTGAGATTATGTCAACACTACTAATAACATGCACCAATCCTAATTCATTCATATTTATCATATTCTTGCCATTGTCCCCTCATTTTACCCTCATCTTGTCATTTACCCTCATATTGGGTTATTTCTACACTGCAATCCAGATAGGAAGTGCCAATAACAACCTTTCAGTACCTACCTGGAAAATACTGGGCCTAGTAGCTCAACCTATCAACATTTTTTGTAAATATTCAGGAAAAAAAATTCATGTATAAATGCCTGGTCAGTTGGCCTGCAGAAAGCTCTATGCTTTGTCCCTAATTTGCAATTGGAATTTGAACTAGATACTTTGAAGTCAGTTAAACCATGTTTCCTCTGGAGCGACTGTCTACTGTGTTTACTACATCATCTACTGAGTGAACCAGCTGGCATTCTGTGACCCCCAATCTTGTCCATGGGCTGCTGACATTGAGACACCTGCCCTTATCTACGGCAAGTGGCCACTGCTCCCACGATGACACAGGTGGAGTAAAAGAAAGACACTCTTTTGTGCCTGCACAAAAATCACTACCATTACTGCCTTCATAGAGCATTTTAAGACAGACCACCTTTCTCTGTTCCTATTTCCAGAAGGTTAGGAAATACCATTATTTCTTGTTCTCTTGAACCTCACAAAGGCCATGAGTTCAGAATATAAGCACAAGCTTTGCTGTCTACTTTTCAATGCCAAGCTGAAAAAATGCACTGAAGGACACAAATTTCCTGTATCATAAATAAGTTTGAGCCCTGCTTCTTAAACAAAATCAGATGCCCAGAGAATCAGATATGACTGTCCCTACATATTTTCTGATATCATTTCCAGCTTCCATAGAAGATGCATATAAGATAAATCAACTTAAATCCAACTGACCCGACATCATTTGTAAGGAATTACCCTGCTATGAGACAGCTGACTGATTTCTCTTCTCCAATTCAGAGTGGTAGCATGAACTACTGCAACACACCAATGAATGTCATGAAGCTGCTTCACACAAAAATGACTCACTGTCCACAAAAAACACCTGAATTTAGACTAGAAATTTGCTTCACATGGTTTCCAGCCTCCTGTAGACTACAGATCAGAGCATACTTTCCATAAACCCTTTGCAACAATGTGCATAGTTCATGTATTTCCTAGGTAATTGACTGGTTACTGCTTTTTCAGCAAAATCAGTAAGAGACAGGTTCAGTGATACTCCACAAGGAGGAAACCCGATGATAAAAAAAAACTTTTAGACTTCCCTCCCCAACAAAGTACAGTGTGCTAAGCAAAAGTAGGAGCTAAATGTTTTACAAAAACAGGTAAACAAGTTTACAACACTCCTCAAGAGCTCTTTCACACACATTTACAGATAATAAAACCAAGGCACCATCAAAATAAATGACATGTCCCCTCAGTCAGGAATAGTGGCCTGTGTGCCTGGTTTTAATCCACCTACTGAAAGCACCACTGAAAGCTAATATAAGATATGTCAAATTCCTAAAACAAAAGTTAAGAAAGAATAGGTTTCACTGAAAACCATACTTCTGACAGCTGCCTCAGAAACAAAGGATCAAAGTCCAATTTTGCTTGCATAGCCAAGTGCTTTCTTTTTTGTATTTCATTTTTGAATCTAAACATTTTGGAGTGTAGAATTGAGCAGCTGAATAAACTGATCTATTTATCTGTAACCCCTAGTATTTTTTCATCATCTTTTGGATTTTTGGTTTGTTTTGTTTTGTTTTTTTTTGTTTTTTTTTTTTTTACTTTCTAACATCTATTTTTTTCTAGGACATCTTTCTGGATTTTGGCCTGAAATCATATGGATGCATGAATAATAACAGACTCCATATTCTTTTGAGTAGCGGGGAGTTTTAAGTTGGCCTGAGCAGAAATTTGTGAATGATGTTGGGAAACAGGAAAAGGAATATGACATTTCTGAAGCACAAGGAGCCTTTAAAGCACTTGTAAGTGTGGCTATAAAAGTAACCTTCCCCCCTCTCCCACATCAGTAGAAACACCTTTTATCAATCATTCCATGTCTCCCTTGACCCTCTTTGTCATCACTACTCCGTTCTCCAGGGCATGGCAAAGAGGAAGGCCTAAATTTTCAGAGAATCACAGAATGGTAGGGGTTGGAAGGAACCTCTAGAGATCATCTAGTCCAACCCCCTGCCAAATCAGGTTCACCTACAGCAGGTTGCACACGAACACGTCCAGGTGGGTTTTGAATATCTACAGAGAAGGTGACTCCACAACCTCTCTGGGCAGCCTTTCCAGTCCTCTGGCACCCTCAAAGATGTTCTTCCTTATGTTCAGACAGAATTTCCTGTGTTCCAGTTTGTGCCCATTGTCTCTTATCCTGTTGCTGGGCACCACTGAAAAGAGTCTGGCCCCATCCTCTTGACACCCGCCCTTTAGATATTTATAAGCATTGATGAGATCCCCCTTCAGTCTTCTCTTCTCCAGGCTAAACAGACCCAGGCGTCTCAGCCTTTTCTCCTAAGAGAGGTGCTACAGTTCCCTGATCATCTTCATACTCATCTGGACTCTCTCCTCCTGTAGTTCCTTGTCTTTCTTGAACTGGGGGGGCCCAGAACTGGACACAGGACTCCAGATGTGGCCTCACCAGGGCAGAACAGAGGGGGAGGATGACCGTTCTCGACCTGCTGACCATGATCTTTTTTTAATGCACCCCAGGAGACCATTGGCCTTCTTGGCCACAAGGGTGCATAGATGGCTCATGGTCATCCTGTTGTCCACCAGGACTCCCAGGTCCCTCTCTGCAGAGCTGGTCTCCAGCAGGTCAGTCCCTAACCTGTACTGGTGTGTGGGGTTATTTCTGCCTGGTGCAGGACCCTGTGTTATTTAAGTACCTACAACTACCAATATACAAGCTGTAACCTTAAAACCAAACAAAAGGTAAAATCTTACACCAGATCCTGACATCACAAGAAGTATTTTACAATACTGGATTTTTTTAAATTTTATTTTTAACCCAGATCAACAGCTTGAATAACAATTTTCCAGAGCGCACTGTTTACCAAACCAGTTGCTACTTTCACAAGTTTAGTTCTGTTTGTTTGTTTTCTCTCCTTTGTTTTTGGTTTGTTTGGTGTCTGGGGTTTTTGTTCTGTTTTTAGTTGGGGCTAATAGTAAAAGGGTCTTTTGCTTTTTTTTGGCCTGAGCTAACTACCACTAATAATTCTGATTATTTTAAAAGTAGAGTTGTAACTCTACACCACAGCTTTTTAAAATGGTAACACTTACACTGAAGTAAAATTCCCCGTATATTAAAGCACAACTGTATTATCACAAGATCTTTAATATAATACTATTTCACGATATTTACAACAGCAAATAAGAACTATCCACAATGGTTACCATAAGATGCTTGAAATCTGGCTAACCATCACTGCTGTTTTCTTGTTCCAAACTTTGCCTTCAGCTGCCATTTGTTCTTACCTAACAAGCCCTTATGTGAGTTGTACAAGTGCAGTTTTCACCCTTCCTGTGTTACAACAGAGCACACCTGAAAGATGCCACATTGAACCACTGCAACTCCAGTGAAGGCTACCTGTAGGTGCCCGCTAACACACTGTAAACTGGACAGACTGAGACAGCTCTTGTCCTGCAGCAACTCAGGGCAAACGGGCATTTTTGCAGACACTGCGGAGCAGAATACCAATCATTGCTACACAGATTGAAAGTTTTAGCTTGTTTTCTTACTGGAATAAAGCTTGCCTGTTCATCCTTCAGCTTGAAATAACTTTTGAAGTGGAATCAGTCAGGAGATGGAAATGCAGATGAAATCAAGTTTTAGTAGTTTAAGTATTCATTAATTAATTTGAGTTTACAGACATTTTGTCCTCTAGGATGTTTAATGAGTCCAACAAATTCACTGCAGTAGACAACTGGCAAGACACATTCTTATAAAAACATTTCACTTTCCCAAAAGACACTTTCCCAAACAAACTCAAACAGCAGAAATGCCACGTATTGACCACAACAGAATAACAGGAAAAATGTTGTCCTGTTCTTCTCATGACTCTAGCCTATTTCTCTAACTTACAGGGCTGTATCTCTGCAATAAAAAAGCATCAGAATTAATCCTTTGTGCCAGCTGCCTTTACTTTGTTCACACAGGGGCTAGTACCCCATGTTACATAACTGAAATGAAACATATTCTATGAAGTAACAAGAGAGAATTATTTCATCAGATTACTCTGAGTTGTGGTATACTAGACTGATCCTACCTCAGTCCTACCCAAAAACTTTCAGATTTCAGTTCCCTCTCACAATCTCTCAGGCTTTCTTATTTACATCAACATTTTATCTGCAGGGAGCATGTCTTTGTAATTTACAGCTGAAGCTACTATCTTTGGAAAAAAAAAAAAAAAAGGAGATTTGGTGTTACATTCTGCCTATGTAATTTTACACCTCAAGAAACACTGAAAAATTATAAACTGAATGCAATGGGATTGGCAGAAAAGTATGCAACACAGCATACTGGAGATGTTCCTGTGCTGAACCATACTGTTTATCCTCATATGTAAAGCATAAAGAATTTGCACACATTCAGCATGTTTAAAAATATTCACGTGCGTGTTGAGAACAAGTGTTCTTTCTTGTACCTAAACTATGCAAATAATGACTTCAATGGAAATTTGAGCTCTGTACAACTAGTTAACAGAGACTATGCTATCAGAGAGGAGATCTATTTTTGTTTTATATTAAGCATATACATGCTACGAAAAACATACAAAAAATGGCTTATGGGGAGGTATGGAGCCTGCATGCTTCAGCCTAGATTCTTCCTCCATTAGCCATTAACTGTCAACTCCACCATTTCAGTGACTCTTGTTACTTGTTGATTTGCTGCTGGAGCTGTTAGAGAACCCTGATACTGAGTGATGTTTCACTAGACACAAAGCGCAAAGTGAACTAAGGATTCTTCTCACACTCACCTAGACAGGACAGGAACCTCAACACCACAGGTTGAGTCTGTCTTGTATTTTGGGCTGCCATCAACTCTTCTATGACAGATTCATGGGAATTTGTGTCACTTCTCTAACCTTCCATAGATGGATATGAACAGACCTGAGCATTATTATTACAATGTTGCTTCCAACAAAATAAATTTCTGGTACAGGCTCTGCACCAGTGTTCCCAGGCTCACCCTGGGAGTGATGCCAGGGAGAACAGCATTAGCACCTCCTCTCTAGCCTCACCCAAGCGTTATTTAGAATTGCCTAGGTTGGAAGGGATCTTTCAGATCATCTAATGCAACCACCAACCTAACTCTGACAAAAACCATCACTAAACCATATCTCCAAGCACTATCTCTACCCATCTTTTAAATACCTCCAGAGATGGTGCCTCAACCACTTCCCTGGGCAGTCTGTTCCAATGCTTAATAATCCTTTCAGTGTAAAAAAATTTTTGTAATATCCAATCTAAATCTCCGCTGGCACAACTTGAGGCCGTTTCCTCTTGTCCTACTGCCTGTTACTTGGGAGAAGAGGCTGACCCCCACCTCTCTACAACCTCCTTTCAGGTAGTTGTAAACAGCAATAAGGTTCCCCTTCAGTCTCCTTTTCTCTAGACTAAAGAACCCCAGTTTCCTCAGCCTCTCCTCATAAGACTTATTCTCCAGACCCCTCACCAGCTTTGTTGCCCTTCTTCAGACATGCTCCAGCACCTCAATGTCTTTTTTGTAGTGAGGGGTCCAAAACTGGACACAGGACTTGAGGCGGGGCCTTACCAGTACCAAGTACAAGCGGATGATCACTTCCCTAGTCCCACTCACCACACTATTCCTGATACAGGCTGTTGGCCTTCTTGGCCACCTGGGCACACTGCTGGCTCATATTCAGCTGGCAGTTGACCAACATCCCCAGGTCACAGAATGGTAGGGGTTGGAAGGGACCTCTGGAGATCATCTAGTCCAACCCCCCTGCCAGAGCAGGGTCACCCAGAGCAGGTTGCACAGGAATGTGTCCAGGCGGGTTTTGAATGTCTCCAGAGACGGAGACTCCACCACCTCTCTGGGCAGCCTGTTCCAGTGCTCTGCCACCCTCAAAGTAAAGATGTTCCTCCTCACGTTGAGATGGAACTTCCTATGCTCAAGTTTGTGCCCGTTACCCCTTGTACTGTTGCTGGGCACCACTGCAAAGAGCCTGGCCCCATCCTCCTGACACCCACCCTTTAGGTATTTGTAAGCACTGGTAAGATTCCCCCTCAATTGTCTCTTTTCCACACTAAAAAGACCCAAATCCTTCAGCCTTTCTTCATAACAGAGGTGCTCCAGTCCCCTAATTGTCTCGATAGCCCCTTTGCTGTAGCCTCTCCAATAGCTCCCTGTCTTTCTTGAACTAGGGAGCCCAGAACTGGACACAGTACTCCAGATGTGGCCTCACCAGGGCAGAGTAGAGGGGGAGGACGACCTCCCTCAATCTGCTTGCCACACTCTTCTTGATGCACCAGGATGCCATTGGCCTTCTTGGCCCCAAGGGCACATTGCTGGCTCATGGTCATCCTGTTGTCCCCCAGGATTCCCAGGTCTCTTTCAGCTGAGCTGCTCTCCAGCAGGTCAGCCCCCAACCTTGTACTGGTGCATGGGGTTATTCCTCCCCAGGTGCAGCACCCTACACTTGCCCTTATTGAATTTCATAAGGTTTCTCTCCGCCCAACTCTCCAGCCTGTCCAGGTCTCTCTGTATGGCAGCATGGCCTTCTGGTGTGTCAGCCACCCCTCCCAGCTTTGTGTCATCAGCAAACTTGCTGAGGGTGCACTCTATCCTTTCATCCAGGTCATTGATGAATATATTGAAGAGGACCGGACCCAGTACTGACCCCTGGGGAACACGACTCGTCACTGACCTCCAACTAGACTCTGTGCCACTAATCATGACCCTCTGAGCTCTACCTTTCAACCAGTTTTCAATCCATGCCACTGTCCATTGATTTAACCAACACTTCCTAAGCTTCCCTATGAGGATGCTGTGGGAGACCATGTCGAAAGCCCTGCTGAAGTCGAGGCAGACAACATCCACTGCCCTCCCCTCATCTATCCATCCAGTCATGTCATCATAGAAGGCTATCAGTTTAGTCAGACACCATTTCCCCTTGATCAATTCGTGTTGACTACTTCCGATAGCTTTCTTTTCCTCCACATGCCTTTAGATGACACCCAGAACGAGCTGTTCCATCATCTTTCCAGGGATGGAGGTGAGGCTGACTGGCCTGTAGTTTCCTGGGTCCTCTTTCTTGCCCTTTTTGAAGACTGGTGTGACATTGGCTTTCCTCCAGTCTTCAGGCACCTCACCTCTTCTCCAGGACCTTTCAAAGATGATGGAGAGCGGCCCAGCAGTGACTTCCGCAAGCTCCCTCAGCACTCTCGGGTGCATCCCATCAGGACCCATGGACTTGTGGATATCCAGTTTACTTAATTGATCTCTAACTTGATCCTCCTCAACCAAGGGGAAGTCTTCCTTCGTCCAGACTTTCCCTGTTACTTTCTCCAAAGTCTGGGAACTCCTGAGGGCTGACCTGAGCAGTGAAGACCAAAGCAAAGATGACATTCAAGTAACTCCGCCTTCTTCACGTCCTCTGTTACCATGGCTTCTGTCTCATTCAACAGTGGGCCCACATTTTCTCTAGTTTTCCTTTTGCTTCCAATATACTTGAAGAAGCCCTTCCTGTTGACCTTGACATCCCTTGACAGGTTTAATTCCAAGGAGTCCTTGGCTTTCCTCGTTTCATCCCTGCACGCTCTGACAGCATTCTTGTAGTCTTTCCAAGTGGTCAGTCCCTTCTTCCACGTGCTGTAAACTTCCTTCTTCCACTTGAGCTTTTTCAGAAGCTCCCTGCTCAGCCACGCAGGTCTCCTGTGTCCCTTGCCTGATTTCTTGCTCTTAGGGATGCACCAATCCTGAGCTTGGAGAAAGTGAAATCTGAATATCAACCAGCTCTCTTGGGCCCCCTACCTTCCAGAGCCCTAGCCCATGGGATTTCTCCAAGCAGTTTCTTGAAGAGGTCAAAGTTAGCCCTCCTGAAGTCCAAGGCTGCAATCCTACTTGTTGTTGTTTTGTGCATACTACCCATGATCCTGAACTCTATCTTCTGATGATCACTACAGCCAAGGCTGCCCTCAACCTTAACGTCCTCCACCAGTCCCTCTGTGTTTGTCAGTACTAGGTCCAGTAGTACTCCTCTCCTTGTTGGCTCCTGCACCACCTGTGTCAAAAAGTTGTCATCAATACACTAGAGGTCTTTTTCTGCCAGGCAGCTCTCCAGCCACTCTTCCCCAAGCCTGTAGTGCTGCATGGGGTTGTTGTGACCCAAGTGCAGGACCCAGCACTTGGCCTTGTTGAACCTCATACCATTGGTCTCGGCCCATCAATCTAGCCTGCCCAGGATCCATTTAGTGGCAGATCATCTTAAAATGATGTACTGGGGACACAAGAATGGAAGTGTCTCATTTATTCCTATTTCCCATGCATTTGCTTAACATGCAGCCAACAGTTACAACTCCAGTAGGGCTAGCACCTAGGAAGCTAAGTTTACCTGGTCTTGCTGTATTATGAACTTATTTGGCTATGTTTATCAAAGTTAAACAAAAAAACCCAACCAAACAAGTTAAAACAAAAAAAAACCCACAATCACCAAGTTAAAAAAAAAATAAAGCTACATAAGATACAAGAATGCCTTGTGATTTTCTGCAGCGCTTCTTGGCATTACTTGGCAAATGAATTTAACACAGAATGTCATTCAGAACTATCTTTAGTCCTTGTTAGTGTGTTAGCACATTATCGTGATTAATCATTGTTATATTAATGTAAAGGCACTTCAAGATGAACTAAGAATAGTCACATTGTACCAGGTACTGCTAAATCATCTTTTATATTACCATTTACACTATTATTATATTATTTTTGTATTATAATACTACACATCTGTGCTACACAGAGAAGAATATTACAAGTGCATCGAGATCTTGATTTTGCAAAAATTTAAATACAGGCCTAAAGGAAATCCCAGCATGTGCAATGTCCTCTAGCCCACTGAGGTAAATGTGTGTAAGGCTTTGCATACGATCCACAGCTGCAGAGTCACACTCACAGAATCGAAGTAATACTGGACTTAGATTTAGAAGTGAAACTTCACAGTAAGATACACAGCTAAATAGGTCATGTCTACAGAATACAGCCTACCTCACGCACACCCTGTCCATGCTTAGAGTTATCATGCAAAACATCATACTCATTCAATGTTTTTTCAAAGGTTCATTGACTGGTCAAATCAAAATTAGTTCTGTCTGTAACGCTCACAGGCATTTTTCATAAATGAAGGCTTTGGTCACAATCGTTCTCCCTCACAGGGAGCAGACTACAAACTATAGCTGCAAAAAACAAATTACAAAACACCCCTAAGAAAGTGTTTCTTTTCCTGAACTGATTCTCCTCCTATTTGTCTGCGTTTTTACAGTACACTCATCGCAGTGCAATACGAACATTTCACAAACATGTAACATCTATAGTAGTTCACTTCTTTTGCATGGATTTTCCTTTTTAACTAAGCTTGTTTTCATCAGTAATTAGGTGGCCCCAGATGCCTTACCAGGGATAGGATAGTCTGACAGCAAAGTTTTACATTTTATCCAGGTGACGCACTTGCAATTGTTCTGAGGTCTTCCCCAGGAGAGCTGCAAATCTGGGGACCACTGCTTAACAGATGTGGCCTCGCCAAGTTTCCCCCTCTGTTCCAGTAGAAGACAGCTGTCAAAGAAGTTAAAGACACGGAGGGTTAAGGAAGCCTGGGTCTGAGTTGGGACAGTTAGCGCATTTTGTGACCATTTGTTCCATTTTAGCATGCTCCAATTCAAAACAGCACAGATAACTTGAGCAAGGGACACTGAGTGGTCCATTTTCTCTCATTAAACTAGCTGGTTTCCTTCAAACCCCCTGCGGCCTCTCTAATGTCAGTATTGTCACACACTGGTATACTCTGTTGGATTAAAAAAGCCTAGAGGTCACTACCATGCATTGCGATAGTTAATGAATGCAATGTCTTGTTCATCTCCAGGTAGAGAACATTTCTGTAGCTGTGGACTTTTGGGTACAGAGAACAGTTCAAAGGGCAAATAAACAAGCAATACGTTATTCCTTAAACGTGCCATTATACAAGAATAAGAAGTCCACATCCTGAATCATCTTCCTGCACAGTACTGAAGGCTTACAGGAAAGGGAAAATTCCTTATTTGGAGAAATAAAGAAACATGAGGAAAGGTAAAGTAAAACCCCCAGAACATCAGTGTTGAAATACTCAAGAGTAGAAATTTAACAGAGGCAATCAATGAAATCTTATCAACTGTGTATCAGTGAGGAAAGGGTACATTAGAAAGATGTATTGTTGTCTGCTCTTTAAAAATAATACTGACACTTAAATTCCTACAAAATCCATGAAATTACAATAGCTGTTTACAAACCTACCTTTTTTTGGTTCTGCAAACTATACATTTCGTCTTTCTTTTTGCCTTGCTGCCCTGAACAATTGTAACGTTTTATAATCTAGGGAACAGGGGAGCAGAGGGCAATGGCAACCAACAGCTTTGCAACTTCTCCCATTAACTTAGTCTGCAGCCTGCTTAAAAGTCACTCTTACAGACAACTTGGCAAAATATGCACTTCAGACAACCATACGGCATATTTACCTCCATATACCCTTAGTCTTCTACAAAGGGTTGAACTGTATGCCACATCTGATTTAAGGTATAAACCTTAAAAGGAACAAACAGCTGTTTGAGGTCTTTAAGACATCCTTAGGTGTTAGTGAAAAAACAGGGAAACACTTGTACATTCAAAAGCCCCCAAATCTTCAAAAACAGTATCCATGAGCATAGTCTGCTTTCTGCATAGTCATGGAAGAATAAGTCCCTGTCACAAACCACTGTGCAAAGCCAAGAATACAAGATTATTAACTTTTCCTTTCCCTGTTTTTTCCTTACACGTGCTTTTAGGCTTTTCTGACTGTTTTGAGTTAAATTCTGGTATGACTAGTAACAGAGCTATAGAAAATATTGCTGAAGGTGACACCACTAAATTATCCAGTCTATATTCCTACCCAACAGCAGGATCAACTGTAATTATTTCTGACAGATATTTTTATAACTTGTTTTTCACAATGGAACATGCCCTTGCGATTTGCATTACATTCAGTGGAGAAGTTCCTGTTTATAAACAATAAAATCTATAGCTTCAGAAGAACAGTGCTCAACAGAACACTAGGCTTACAAAGACATAAATGAATTCACAGAAAATTTATATTCTCTGGGTCAAATTAACTGCTGGCAGAAAGGTTAATCAGGGTCATGCCCACCTCCATTATGAACTAGTTTAAGCCCTCTATAAAACTTTGAGAGTTTTATCTGTTAACCAAGAGCCTGTATGTTTACTATACTCTTCTGTCAGTTGCTTTACAAATATCAAATATCATTTTAAACAGCCACTGCATTTGAATTACTGTAATCTGATTAAATAGGTCTAATAAGCCCGATCAGAAGAGCTCAATGTTTCATTTAAGTCAAGGAGTTTTCTTATCTACTTCACAACAAGTAAAAAAGCTACAGCCAACAAGACTTGATCTTCTGGCTACAAAACACTTTTCCACCACATTTGCATCGAGTTACTGAGAGTAAATGCCTTTGTATTGTCATTTACCCCTGGATTTTGAAAGCCTGCCAGACGTGGACTATTAACCAGTAACTACTTATGGTTAAATTATCAGTGTCACTTCATGAGTGACCACAGTAACTATCAGTTTCTGCTCAACATGGCATGAGTGCCTACTTTGTGAGCTCACAAAACATCTCTAGAAGACATACAGAATCACATGGCAGCTGAGAAAGCATCTGACTGCAGCACATTTCCTCTATATGGGCATGGCCCTTAACAGTCCCCCACAGCATTTTCAAGGCCCAGCTTCCATGAAGTGACTCCAGGGTTCCCCAGTGCACATCTCATGAGGGACTGGGGGAAGATTTGGAAATAGAATACCACTGGCTTAGGTTCACCAGAGATGAATCACATATCTGGAACAAGATGAGTGAAACCACCAATGGACACTGTAAAGCTCAACAGGAGTGAAAACTCATAGCAGTATTTCAGATCCACCATATAAGAAACTTCCGGTTTATTTTAGACTGGCTATTTACCCCTCCCTGGGAACTTGTGATGTCATACTTGTAGGAAAACTCCGACACAAGAATTATTTTATTTTGCAGCTAGTACAAGGGATGTACAATTCAAGCAAACCTCGGTCACAGAGATAATCTTCCTGGCTTTGCACTTCTACTGCTGACTTGTATAATCATTTTAACGTTATAGCACCCTTACTAAATAGATGCATGCATGCAAAAGAAATCACTAAGTCCATTAATATCTCGTAGGCTTTAGGAAAGCCACACAGGCAGCAATGAAGCATGCCACAATGAGCAACACCTTACAACACCCTTCTCCTTCAGAGGCAGAATGCTTTCATCAAAAATGTGTCAGTGTATTTCACTACTTAGCAATTTCATTAATTCAGAGATGTGTTTCAGAGTAATTACTCTCCCCTTCACTTCTGTGGGGATTTTTCTTTTAAGAGAGGTTACTCTCTCTAAACCAGAGACTACCTTTTGAAACAAAGTTTTATTTTTATTACTTACCTCTGTCTCATTTAAAGCATGTATTATTATAATTGTATCTCCTTTTTCTCTGTATAATCCAAATAATGTCCAAAAGCTGTTCAATGAGAATGCTCTTGCTTTATTTTAAACAGAAGCTTCTATCTCAAAGATATATTGAAAAAAAAAATGAATACACATTTGTGGGATACTATTCCCGCATGATTGCAGAACAACCCAGTCAGTCACAGAAGGGTGGGTGACAAGCAACCATTCTTCTATAACAAATACATCCATTCTGTTCTATAGTAGCACATAATTTTGCCCAAATTAACAGCCATATACTACCAGTGAAACAATTTTACTGGATATCAGAAAGGGCATTAGTTCAATGAAGTTTACAAATTAAGCCTATTAAATTTAGCAGAATGGCTTCATACTTAAAGAATCAGGCAGCATGTGCTGTCAAACTGACATTTGAAGGTGAAACACTAAGCACATAGTGCAATGTTTGGGGTTTGGGGCGGGGGGTTGAGGTTTTTTGGTAGACAGAACTTAGCTGCAATACTTTAATAGTTAGAGAAGAATATCAGATCCTTTTCTAGATTAGCCAGCATGTGCTGTTCAATTGTTAATCAGTCCTGAAGAACATTCAGCCATGATGTAAAAAAGAAGTCTCTATCCTACTGTTAAGCAGGATGCGGTTTATCAGTCCATATGTTGAAAAAGATGTTGTACAAATGAAATTCACAGCATCAGCAATAATGAATAGGCTGTTTAAAAACCTTGTCAAAGCAAGATGGATGCCTCCAATTCTCAATCAGAAAGGCGCATTAAACCAGCCACAGAAAGATATTTCCATTTCCAAGACATTTTGGTGGATTCATGCCTAGTCCTGGCTGCATTTCAGTGAAGATAAAAATAAAATGACACGTACACTATACCAGCTCCACAGTAGGAGCACTTCCATGACTGGGAATGGAAGAAAATTTCTGAAGCAGAACTTCTCAAAGACATGCAGAGTCAGCAAAACACAAAAGCAGCTGTCTCTGCTGACAGGATGGAAACTGAATTTGCAAGAAGTCTACTTCTAGTTGGAAGGGGAGAAGGGGAAAAGGGGAAAAGAAATGTGACCACCGCAAGTCCACAAAATTTACCACAAATCTTTCCTGGACAAATTTCAAAGCTGGAATGGAAGGGCAATTTTAAAACCAAACACCACCAGTAGAGAAGCACAGTTTTGTTGTGGTTATAAATAATCCTCAGCAACAGAAATGTTTTACTCATTTGCATAAATCCATAGCACAGTGTAGCCCCTTCAACTTCAGGTATGCTATCCTCAAAAGTATATGAGCCTCTGCCCAACACGCCCAGTCTTTGCTCACTTTTCCTATCACTATTATTGCTAGTGTTGACAACTGTTATTATGGTATCACAAAGTCCAATGGTATTTGTTGCTCTTCTCAAAGCTTCAGGTTAAGAATTTTAACTTCCATTTAAAATAAGTTTCTGTCCCTAAAAGTTGCAGAAAGACAACTGAGAACACATTCAATAAGCCTCAAAAGATTAAAAAAAAGAACACACAAAGATTCTCCATTTAAAAAAAAAAAAAAAAAAGACCCAATAATGTTTTGAAGCTTCAACTCATGATTTATGAGTACACAGAGACAAAAATTCACTTTGGAAATGAGAGGCTGTGGGCAGGGACATCTTTCATTATATGAGGTTGCTCAAAGCCCCATCCAAGAGTATATACATTTCATTTAACTACAGTTCAATGTGAAAGCAGACCCTCTTTCACAATGATAGTTTCAATGGTTTATTCAGTTCATCTTTACACTGTCCTCTTCTACTGAGGCTACAAGAGGAGCTTTCACCAAGATGAGATTTTATCAGCTTTGTCTGTACAACGGGTATTATCCAACCCCTCTTTGAGTGTAAATTCCCAATGTCTATGGGAACGTAAGTTATATTTCAAACTGGAATGCCAAGAGAGACAAAAGAGTCCCTCCCTAGCCGACATATTTCTTATCAGACGAAGCATGTGGATGGAAAACAAACTAGCGGGATGAGCCACATGGATTTTAACTATGGATTATGCATAATTTTACCACCACCAAGGGAAATACTTTTGTTACACTTTTACTGTTTAATTATCATTTATTTTCATCATTACCTTGTAGGTATGAATCCATGCTGCCATACTTAAATCTATTCTCTCTCAGTTGTACAATAACGTAAACCTTCTGCACAAAGTTACCTCTAATGAATCCCAGTTACTGGTAGTGAATGCTCACTGAGGAAACACTGAATGGCAGTTACTTAAGATGAAGACTGGAACAGTTTAAGCAGCTTATAGCTTGGGGAGGAAGGCAAAAGGGAGAGAGAGAGAGAGACTGACTCTTTTTGTTTTCTTTCTATTACGTTGACTAAGCAAGCCTATTTTGAAACACACCACCATGAAGCTGTTAAGTACTGCTCTCACTACGCGGTGGCCTGTTTCACAGTAAAACACAGAATTCTTTCTGTCACAGACATTAAATCTGGTAAAATTACTACAAAGTGGGTAAGTGTAAGATAACATGTTGAATTGCCCTGACCTACAGAAACTGTGAAGCACCTGTCAGTGCAGGTTATAAAATAGCTATTAAAGATTGGACAAAATGTTTAGGAGACATCCTTTACAACATCAGTAGGTCATGTTTATAAACCAATAAAAGATTTGAATGCAGCAAAACATGGAGCTGTAAAAGCTCATGAAAAGATTATATCTGGTTTGATCACCAAGAGGAAATCACACACCCTTGCTTTGGGCTGAGACTATGTGGTCTGGTTTTGGACAAGTAAGTCTTTTTTTAAAAATAATTCAATTACTCTGTAGGTCTTCACCCAGGAGATAATGTCCGCACTCCAGGCTCCCTTATTTTAAGTGCTTAAGATTGTATTTTTTCACCTACTTTTGTTTATTTGTTGTGTTTTTTTTAATAAACTTCAACCAAACAGTATAAACCTTGGATTTCTACATGTCATTTTCAAAATAAGGGCCTGGCAGACTGAAGGAACTAATCAAAAGTGAGGAGAAAAAAAAAGAATTATTTTTGTTACTGCCTATCTGATTCAGAGGGAAGGAAGGAAACCAAAGGCTAAGTACAAAGGGCTTAATCTCAGAAAAAACATACATAATTGAAAAACATAAAACAGCTTAAGTGATCAAGCTGCCTAAAGTCCTATGGATTAGGATATGTCATTGTGATGGCATAAACGACAAAGGTGCCAAAAGCTTATCAGTTTTCCTCACACATCTGCAAGGCATGCAACTGTCTACTGCAGAAGGAACATGTTTCCTTCCCAAGTATCAACATTCGCCTAGCTTCACTAATGAGCCTCTACTTTTGGGCCTGCAGCTGTGTTCATAGTCCTAATGAAACACCAAATTGAGTATGGACCACCGCATCTGTGCATTTTGTGAGTATTCCTCCTTATATTTATGCAGACCCTACACATGTCAGAATTCGCAAGTATACGATCTAGGATAAGCTGCAATTCTCTCTAGTTTCTTCAGGATTTTCCTCTTACAACATGCAAAGCCAAATCACTGATGAAAAAATCTAAAGCTGGTCTTACCTTAGAGGAAAACATCGGTTTAAGTATCCTTGACTGTACTGAGATTCCTTCATTTCTGTTCACATTAAATGAGCCATGAATAGAGAAATTACTCCTGTGTTCAAGCTCATGTTGGAAAACACTGTGAAAATACCTTTTCCTTCAAGACAATGACTCAATTAGAAGATAGCCACCTGATGCTGAGCAGTATTTAATCACAAACGTGAATGCAACTGTAGATCACAGAAATACCATGCTAATACCCTGTGTTTCTCATTTCTTGTCAACTCTAGCTCAATATCTACAACCACTGTGACAAACTTCACTGACTGGCTCAGCCCCTACTCACAAAGAGAATAAAACTACTAATTGCATACTATGATGGAACGAAGTTCATACTCTGGCATCAGCACGTTTTATTATATGTTCCTACATATCCCATGGAAACCACAGGTAAATACCTAATTCACAAATAACAATCTCAATTGATAAGTTCAAACTATATGTATTTGAAATGTATATAAATGAAACTTATCAGAGGAATTCTTTCAGAAACACCACCCCACAACCCACTAGGTTTCACTGCCAAACAGATACATATTCTCTCTACTTAAAGCACGCAGAGCCCCCTTATGTCCTTTATCTGAAAAGATTTCAGCTGTATTGATTACTTGTCATTCCTCAAAACCATACAGGTACAATGAAGCAACACTGCTTGCCAGCAGAGTTACATCTGGGATTCCCCAGGCCCACAAAAAGAGCGTGCACTACCTGGCCCTCAAAGAAATAAACCATTAAGGAAAAAATAACCACAATTACATTGTCTTGAATAACAGTTTCTGTTCATGTCTGCAAGCAACATGAACAGCAACAGCAATGTACAACAGAAACAGAAGACAATCCTATAAATAAAACATCAGAGCACATGGTACCATATTCTAGGAAGTAACAGTGAATTTACCATGATACACCTGATAAAGGTAAAAAAAGAAAAACAAACAAAAAAACCAACAAAAAACCCACAATAAACTTGCTTCTTCATCAAATGTAAAAACTTGCCTACTGTATTCTATGCAATACGCACCACATATTCTAAGTGTACCTCATGTAAAGATAAGCTCAGATTAGCAGGTGTTCATGAACATATTAACACGCAGAAGTCCTCACAAGCATGGGTCTTTGTACAGTTACTCAAATAAATTCATGTAATTGTGGCAAATTTATACAATCTAATGTTTGATTTCATCAACCTTTTGTGAAGTGCCGTTCAGCACTGGTTTTCAGACAATGTATGTTCAAGGAGCTCACAGAATGAATAACCAAGAGATACTGATGTCTTTGCAAGAAAGGCTGATACCCAGTTATCCCCGGTCACAGAGAAGGAAAGTTAAAAATTACTGTCTTCAGAGACTAGACACATATGCAACTGCTGCCTGAAGCAAAGTATAGAAACACTACTACCTCTGAAAGGACGATCATGCTTGACAACATGGAGACAGTAAATACTGTAATTGGCTCAATGTCTTTTCCATAAATAAATGGATTACAAAGGAACTCTTTGCAAATTTATTAAGGTACACAGGAAGAGTTCAGTTAACATTTTTCTCAAATTCAAAGGGATAGCTACTTTAATACCTTTCCTGGATTTATTAAAGCTACTTCTCTCTGCATACTGCTAGGTCACTCATGCTAGAAAAGAATCTACAGCTTTTCCAGCTCTAGAGTGGAATGAAGTACATCAAATGGCAAGATATTTAAAAACCTCTCTGATGGAGAGCAAGCACGGGTCTTTGTCCTTTACCTCTTTGTACTGTCAGATATGCACATCCTTGATGCATTTGAGCTCATCAAAAAGTTCAAAACAAACAAAAAAACCCCTTCATTAATATTCTGGCTGCACATTGCTGTTGCTACAATCACGTGTCACACAGGAGGACATTGTGAAGTCTAGGGAATAAGGACATGAGATCCAGCTGCCTTTGAAAAGGAAAGGGTTTGATAGCTTGGATCTTTTCTCTGTTTTGTACTGGACCAGGACACTAAAAGCAAATGCCTTCAGGTCTCAGGGGAACACAAACTCATGTTATGAATCCAACATCTAAGTTCAGGTCTCGTACTATGTGTTGCAATATTGAAAGCAAGCCTGACTTCCGAAACAAGTTTAGCATTCTCGTATTAAATTATCAGTAAATTCAGAGTGCTGTGGTTTCAGCCTGAGTATATAGAGCACACAAGCTTTGAACAAGCCATCCTGGGCACTACTAATAAAATAGCCACAGTAGCATGCAGATGAGCAGCAACAGCTGGGCATCAACCCATTTTTGCTGTAGTTCATAGTGAGTTCCATGCTGCTGGAACTCCACTCTTCTCAGCACTCAAGTTAGCTAATTTAAAACCAGTTGCATGTGCACTATAATCTTGCACTGACTACAGCATAGACATACATTTAACAAAAACTAAATAAAGGAAAGAGCCAGTTCTGAACATCACACACTATCTATATGCCTAAAGCATATAGATACTTCAAAAAAATTTGGGTTTCCCTGCACTTTATGTATGGATGAATCGTCTACATAACTGGCAATTGTGTTAAAAATAGGAAAAGATAAATATTAAGATAGTAACTAGTAAAAATGATAACAGAAAAGAAAATGAAAATAGGCAAGGTAAGACGCACAAATAGCAATATACCTACAAATGTGGGCAATTAAATGATATCTGCAAAGACTACACACAGAAGAAAATGGGGAAAAGAGATAAGTGTTTTAATATTTTACTCTTAATAATACCAAAAAGGTTGTCTAGTCAACAGAAATGGACAGTAATGCTGCAACATTACAACATTAAACATTACGTAATGATATAAAATATTGGTATGATCAGTGCACTTGATGGAATGCGTATGGATACAAATGTACCTGTAAGACTACATTTATTTTCTATCAAAACAAAAGATACTTCAGACAAAAACACCAAGACAACTGAGTCTAACAGGATGAAAAGACTGCAACTAAACATATACAAAGGGAAGCAGCAGAAGTATCAGGCTAGTCCCAACTCATCTCAAGATAGCCAAAAGGAATAGACTGTACAATTACTTCAGGTTTTAATAGAGGCTACAGTTTAACAAGCTTAGTATAGAAAGTACAAAATGTTTCACTGTGAAACTAAATTTTCAAAGAAACAAACAAGAGCCAGAAGGTAGTAAATAAAAGGCAAGAAATTAACATCCACACTCTCAGCCTGGAGAAAACATACATTTATCTCCCAAAAGGCATTCACACTCAGCAAGAATAAGCTAACAGTGGGGCAAAGACACGATAAATCTTCCTGTACAGTCAGATACTGACAGCAATTATTGACATCCATTCCCTGAGTATCCGTGGCATCCTGGTTTTGGATTACATAATTTATATAAAATACAAGATTTCTTAATCTTATAACAGAGAACCTTTCTATGATTGATACAGGCGTTTCAACCTTAGGAATTATTTTTTTGTGCCAGTTCAGTAACTTCATTTCTGATTATACAACACATTCACAATCTCAAAAAAATGACTGCAGGTCACTCTGCCTGGTACTGAGTGTCCTGGTTTGAGGTAAAACAGAACCAACTTTCTGTTCAATAATTTTCCTTCTTAGCTAGGCCTCTTCTAACTCTCTAAAATTAACAGCATGTGCAAAAACTGTTTGTTCTTAGAGCGGTAAGACCAATGTTTATCGTTCATGCCAAGGAATGGTATGCAGAGAGGCTCTTGCTTATACCTATTGCTATAACAACCAAGGTCAGCTAATTTCATTACTTGCCCCATTAGAGGGTCAGAAGCGGAAAAGCGTAGAGGGGTCCCACCTGTGGGGAGGAGTGGACAGGACAGGTGACCCAAAATTGACAAACAGGGGTATTCCATCCCATCTGCCCCATGCTCAGTATAAAAGCTGAGGGATCAAAGGGTCAACCCTCTTTCTTTAATGGCTGATGTCCAAGGAGGACCCTGTCTGTTCATCTGCCTTTGATCCCGATCTGCGTATTCCTGACTCCAGCTCTGGAATCCAGTTCCCACCTGTTGCTGAGTCCAGTCTAGGACTTCCTCAGTGCCTGCCAGTGACATCATCCTGGGAACCTGATATGGTTTTGTATATATTGTATCTATTTCATTATTTTATTTTTATTTTAATATTTCATTAAAGTAGCTTAGTTCCTTCTAAGCTTGAATATCTCTTTATCTGTCCTCCTCCTCTCTGTGTATGAGAGTTGGGGGGAGAGTATCTGTCTCGTCATTGGCTAATTTGGCCAAAAAGACAACACCGAGTTAGTGTATTCAATAGATAACTTTCTACTGATTTCACTGGACTTTGGATTATTTCATTAAATGGTGTTCTAGTTTGCAATAAAGACCTCATATATACAGCGTCAACCTAATACTTTTCAGTCACGTTTTACAGTCCAGATTCAGCAAAGTAATTAGCCTAGAGCATTCCACTTCCCTGATGAATGTGCTTAAGGACGTTGTGTAACAAATCTAAAAATCAAAACTAAAAAATTGCATAACTGATAAGCTGAATTTTAAGCTAAAGCATCCTTATTTCACTAGCTCTCTTCTCCCTTCTGATCAGTTTTATGCCTGTAAGAAAATGTTGTAATTCTAATAGAAAGTTATCACCACTTAAATATTCTCTAATATCCAAGATCAACCAGACGCATTTTAGTCAAAGCTGTATAATACAAAGCAAAATAAATTAGAAACTTCTAGTTATTAACATCTTAACATAAATCAGTGTGACGCTACTGACAGAGCTGCAGCACTAGGCCTTTGTCCTAGTTAATGACCAGAGAAAAGAAGCAAGGTCATAGAGGAATGGGTAATGTTATTCAAGCCTGGCACTCACAGTTCCTCTTGTGATACAGTGAATAGATGGAGACTAAGTCCTACTACTGTGGGAGCAGTTGGCACACTTCCTGGGGCAGTAAGAACAATGGCAAAGCCACCTGGTGAGTCTCTGTCCTCCTTCACTGATTATATGCTGCCACCAAACGCAGGTAGCTAATACTCACATTTTTATGGTGAACTGTTTGTTATTTGGTAATTTTTTAAATTTTTTTTTTAAGCCCTTAAGTCTCAAGTCATGTAAGGATCACGAACTCATCTTTCATTAAATATAAACACAGAAAATAAATTTGCATACTTTAATGAAATATATTACATAATCTTATTTATTATATGATATATATCTTTAACTATATCACGGATATAGGTGATTATTTTTTCTTTATATATACACGTCTTTTTTGCCACCAGGGTTTTAGAGTTTAAAATGCAAAATGAAATGGCGTAAAAAGTTTAAAAAAATTACTGAGAGCAGATGCTGCACAAAACAAGTGTGGAAAAGCACAGCAGCTATGTAGATGAGATTATAAGAAACAGCATCATATATACGTACCTTTGATGTCCCCAAAATAATACACTAAGTTAGATTAACCAAGCAAGTTTTTTGCTGCTGAACATCTGAAGCAAAGCCCACTCCACATCACTCACCTAGCATCTCCAAAAACCCTCACCACAAACCAACCACATACAAGTCAGATAAAAAGGTCTGCTGCTGATGATTTTCAAACTTGCATTTCTAAGCCACTTTCAGAATCTCAAAGGAGTCTTTCTTAAGATTATTTTTAATAACTTGAGAGGATAATTGCAGGCCTGTTGCAGGCCTCACACTGTTGCAGGCCTCACACTATCAGACGTAGTTAAATACTGGCTCACCCTCTTGGTGCCAAGGTCTGCATGAAGCATAGGTAGAGGAATGTGAATGAACGATAGTGCTCCTGAAGCTCTGCTTCCTCTTCCACCCTTTGAAAAGTTATTTTGCATAAGAAAAGCAGCAGAATATCTAAAAGCTGAAATATCAAAGTGAAATTACTAGTTCATATTTCATTTAGCTGGGGCCATAATTGTATTCTCCTCTGAGATCATTTCACTGTCTGGTTCTTATCTTCTCTTGATGTGGTTACTCTTTATGTCTTTGTGATCTGTGGTAACGTGAATACTGACTGATTTGGAGGCTGCTTTTGTAGGCACACTGTGACCTTTTACATGCTAAACAAGATTTGATTCTTACTATTTGGAACAAGGAGTGAGGCTTCAAGTATAATCAGAAGCAAAGCACTACAGGGCAAGGTTGTATTTCCATTTGGCTGCTCTTTGTTTGAGGGCCTCTCTAAGTCACTACATCAACTGCCTCAGAAATAACAACTCTCAATTAAAGTATGTTTGGAAGTCCTCTATGCTTTTTTCAAGAGAGAAAACAAAAAACCACCAAAAAACACCTAAGCTACTTGCTCATCTGCTATGAGTCTTTTCAAAAGACTCTAAATTTAAAGTATGCATTATAGATACTATATTAGTAAGGAAATCAAACCAATTACTACATTACATGGTCTAGAAAGTTAAAAAAGCAAGTAAATGAGATAGCACTGCACTGGAGTTGTAAAACCGGCGATTCAGCTACAGGATTTACCTCTTGACACACTCACTGCTCATGCAGCTAGCTCATACTTCCCAAGGGAGAGTCGTGTCTTACTAACTGCTACTGCATAGCACATCAGCTCATTAAAACTACATAGGAAACATTAGGTTGGACAGACATAGACAAGCCCCATCATGCCACTGATGCCATTTCCTCATCTAATTCTCATCCAGCCAGGACTTGCAGGCAGGAAAAACACAATGATATTAGTATTAGTTACCTGCATCACTTTAAACACTGCCAAAGGCCCCTCCCACCACATTCAACTGTGACACTTGAATATGGCCTCTCAATACATACCAGCATAATTCAGAGCAGAACAAATGAAGGAATGGCCTGAAGGACAAGGTTGCCAACTTGTGATTTTGCAACTCTAAATCGACTTTAGCAACAAGTCCTACAGTAATGCTGAGCAGGTGATGTATGGTATGATGGCTTGATAAAATCCAAACAGTTCCTTGCTGCATCCCATTCCATGACTTCCCATAAGCCAAGAAACCACACTAGCACAGCAATGAGCCCCAAATAGCAAATGCTGCTGAGAAATGTGGTAATAGCAAACACTGAAGTTCCAACTTCAAATAATCCATTGGATTGTTTTCTTCAGCCAACAAGTAAGAAAAGGCAGGTCAATCAGAAATGTAACTGGTTGACCTAGATACTGTGCACCTTAGTTAAACATTAGTCAGTTACTTTTTACATCTTTTTTTCATGGGTTTGTCTAACTGGACAAAAATTCATTCATAAGTTTTCTTGCAGTTTTTGGACAAATATCCCTCTGTATGCAATATTTGAAGGGTGGTATTTATAGTATTTTTAGCATGTTTTGCCTCGAAGTACCTAAAGATCCATTTTTGCTGGCTTTAAGAAGAATGCTTTTCAGTTCAGAAATCACAGGTTACAGTGATTGAAGAGAGTTCTGTCTCAGTAATTCCAGTTGGCTCCTCCATCAGTACAACATAACATGACAGCTTTCACAATGCATCACCTTCCTTAAACATAAATGCTCTCTTTCTGAAGTACCACCAAGATGTTTGGCACAGTTGCCAGTCTGGTTTACAAGGAGCAGACCACTACAGCAGTGACTTGCTCACAGCAGAATGCTGTTTGGGCAAATATATCTACCCTTTTGCAAAAATCAAAGACAACAGGTAAAGTAACAGTCACAACCATGGTAGTCATCTACCTATGATATGTCCAGCAGGTAACTTTCGGTGATAAAACTATGAGCATCAGCTGTTAATGCTCTAACCTTACTACCATCAGTGGAGTTCAGGGGGTCTGCCTGGTCATAATCAATTTTAAGAAAAGACAGCCAGAACTGAGCTATTGCAGAATACATTCATCACCCACACTGCTGATGTTATGATTTCTAGGACTGATTATAATATTCCACTCTATTGCATACAATATATTCAGCTTGCCATCTAAAGCTACCTGTGGGTTAACTGGAGTTATTGACCTTTATGGATTTTAGCAGTAAAACCTGTTACTTGGCTGGATAACTAGCTGTATCTTCCACTGAATTTATTGTTAACAATACAACACAACAGTTGAACATGATGTAAGCTACTGCCATGGCACAGCACCACACACTTTCACAGCTTTCATATCAAGTACTAAATGCTTTAGCAGATAAGCTCAGTTACTGCTTCATTGTAGCTGAAGGCATAGCTTTTTGTGGCAATTGCTGTATGAGCAGTTCTTTGTAGAGCAGTCACATCCAAAAAGACAGGATCTGTGCCCTATACAGTTGTTTATCCAAAATGGCAATAAGTAGTGAAACAATAAAGAACAAATATGAACGGCAATGACAACTAGAAAGCTGAAAATATATATTATTTGCATCAACAAGGGTTGATATATTTTAGTTTTCAATGCTTTATTATTGTGTTATTATTATTGCTGTTAATGATATTAAGACTCCTACTTTTGCTGCAATGACCAAAAGGGCAGGTCAGTGCTTTGTTGAGAAAAAAATGAGGCATCTTTCAGATGTTGTTTGGGGCTATGTGTCTGACTCCCATTTCTCCTCAACCTACGAGCCTGTAAAAATTAACTGCCAGAGTTCCCAACTCACTAAACCAAATGGTTTAACAAGCTGAAAGTCACTATAAGCAAGTCCCTCTCAACCCTGAGTATTTACCAAACCCTGAGAAAACTTTTGTCTCCATTCCTTTCAAGTTTGCTGAATGTACTAACCTACCACATCCTACTAGTATCTCTTTATTTTCTCGTCACAAGAAATGGATATGCTGTCAGACTACTGAAGGCTTTCTGTGGTTTCCATTTCTTTCCCCTTCGCTCTCTCTAAACAGCATACATCCTCTCTGAACAGCAACCTCCATATCCAGCTTGCTTCTGTTACCGCAACTGTTGTGCCCAATACAGCCAATCACTGTCCGCTCTTGACATGCTGTCCAAGAACACTCCTCCTCTCCAGACTTTTATCTTCACTATTATAGCCTCACCCACTTTTGAAGGTCAAGTAAAGAAAGCATACGCATTGGGTTTGTTTTTTTAAACAGCATCTTTCTTTATAGTATAGGCACATTTTACAGAAATGACACCTTTGTGTTGCCTACATCTCCAGTCCTCAAATTATTTGGTTTTTTTACAATATTTCTTATTGTGCTTCTTTTCACATATTTTTTGTGTGTTTCTATTAAAGCTCAAACATAGCATGTCATATTTTAAGCATTTTTCCACCCTTTTGTTTGTGTTTCTATGAACTATATAAGAACTTTTGGCATTATACAGTGTGAAGCCGTTCAAAATTACCTATTTTGGGCATGCTGATGTGTCAACAAATTTATTATACACACCAGAAAACTTCATGGAAAATGTCTCTGTAATCTTTGGAAGAAAAAGTACTATCCCTTTACTAACTACTGTATACTTTGGTGTCTTGGATATACGTACATAAATCTATAACCTTCTCTCTGAAAAAAGTTTTTTTGTCCTTAATTCTCCTTAGAGATCACTTTCTATTTCCTCATGGGCTGCAGCTTTCCCTAGCCTGTTAGATCTTTTCAGAGCACCTAACTTCTACTGCAGTACCGAAGAGTAAGGAATATCCATTCAAATTACAAGTAAGGCCCTACTGTTCCCATGTGGGCTTTGTTTTTAAATACTATCTCATCTCCTCTATGATTAGAAACTTCCAGCAACAATCAAACTCAACAAGCACAGATTTTCTCACTGATGAGCCCATTGGTGGGCCCCCTTGAGATCCTGAGTCCTTCATATATGAAACATAAAATAATTAAGACTTTATTTAGTGGCTCATTTCAAGATTGTCAACTTTATCATGTAGATTTTAACTTAGTAAGTCTGTTTTAATAATTTCACAGACAATAAAAACCTTAGAGAAAAAATAATTTGTACTGACTCTTCCTATCCATCCCTCTCCAGGGTGGCTCAGTATGCCCATATCACAGGCTTTTTTTAAAGAGTTCCTTTTTATGAAGCTGTATTAATTTTTACCAGCAATCTAGATAGATAGCCAACGTCCATTTCAGGCTGTGAGTTACACATCTTTGTCCTTCGTGCTTATATTTATCTCCCATTGTTCCTACCACAAACCCTCCAGCAAACAAACAGTAGTCACAAGCCTGCAGTTGTCACTACAGGATTATCTGTCAAAAGCAGTAACAGCACAATTCCATACAAGTAGAAAAAAGGAACTTGACTTCTTTCAATGAACTGTTTGTCCTTCAACTTTCAGAGAATCTGGGCACCATATTGCAAGATGTCCTTAACATCTGAAGTTTTATAACAGATACGACAGTAAAAAACTCTAAGAAGAGTCTCTATAGGGCAGATTTAAAAATCATCAGGCAAGGAAATCCTCATTGATTTCAATGTGACCGTTAGAAGTAAGAAAATATCAAAGTAAGAAGCTATAACTTATTCCAGAAAAAATGAGCTCTTTTCTGCTCCCTGAGGTTACCAAAAACACTTTGAAAAGCCCGCAGACACTGCCAAATATTTTGTGAATTGCAGTTGCCAACCAAAATCACTAAAAACTGAAAGCACAAAGGGAAGCCTTTCAGAAATTATTTAATGACATGAAATTATATCTACAGTCACTTCCTTTCTCTGGGATGTACAGCAAGTCGAGCCATTCTTTGTGTCTGCTTTCTGGGATGAGAGTTCACTGGAGCAGAAATTCCCTTTATAGTTGTGTCCTGTGCAGCACAGATAATGTTGCCAGTATTCTGCAAATGCAGCAATGCAGCAGAGCATCAGCACTAAGGAGCTGATTGTTGAAGTGACTTTATAAATTTAAAACTTTTTTTCTAGAACATGGATGTGCTCGGGACTTTTTTCAGTGCTTTAAGCCTATAAAAAAAACACTTCTGCAGACTTAAATAAAAATTAAAGGGAAAATACTGCCTGTTATTTCGGTTTCCAAACTACAATTTGCTATATCAATCCCTGTAACTTTACATTTTAACCCAAATAACACAGGAGGAAACTTAAGATAGTACTTCACCTCTTCTCGTTTAAGGGAAAGAATACACCTTAGCATAGACAGGCTTTTTCTTGGCTCTCTTCTCACTGCTTGGGAATGTTAGGACAGTTCAAGGCTAGCCAATTTGTTCCCCCACTCTTTTACAACATTATGTACAGCTATTAGAAAGAAATCTAATTAGGAGAAAAATAAAAGAAGTAAGTCCACTTTACTCCAAACTTTTCTCCACACATCACACATGCTAGAAAACCAATGGGTTTTGCTAGCATGCCAAACAATGTATGACCCAGGACTTCATTAATGAGATTAATCTTTCAGGTTCCCTAAGATGAAAAAAGAACACTTGGTATGACAAACATTATTGTGAATGCAGAAGTTTTAAAATCTTTGTCTATAATTCCCCTTATACTACGATTGCAATTTAATGGAGGTGAGGATAGTAAAGGGGGGACATTCCCTTGCTAAACAAAGAGCCAAAGACCCTGTTTTACACAAATTTACCAGTTTCATAAGAGGGTTGGACAACTTTTTGCATGATACATTGTTCTACATGAACTCTACTGGGTGTCATAACCTGTTAGTTAATATTGGAAGTAACCGGAAGGCCCCATAACAAATGTAACCTTCAAAAACAGCAACTCAAACAGTCTAAATGCACATCAGACCAACTGAAATGGTCATAATTCAGTAACCCCTTAAAGCTGAGGTCCACTTGACACAGAACAAATGACTACTGCAAGTCCTGTGTCATATTCTTAAACATGGACTTTCCGGTTTCCTCCTTCTTTGAGATGGTTATTACCCATCAGTCAAAGCATTTAATAAGCGATGTTTTAGGGAATCGACTGTGAACTACAGATACTGTTATACCAGAAATCAGACCATAGATGCAACACACAAATATATTTTGCTATTTTTATATATCATACTCTGGTCTACAAAAGCCCACTGTGAGCTTATCAGTGTCCCGTACCAGCGAGTCAGATATATTACTGTAGCTCAATTACTGGACAGACAACAGTGAATTGTAGACAATTATAAGAAGACAACAGGAACAACTTTCCATAGCAGTAAAGCAGTCTGATCCATTGAGAAAAAATATGTGTGAAAAGCCAAAACAAGAAGGGAGTAGAGATGGAAGGAGAAGGCCATTATCTTGCAGCATATTGCAACTGAAACTGTGTCTCATCATCCTGATATACGCATATATCAAAAACCATGTCAAATGTCCAAAGTGTAGAATAAATGAGAAATGCACAAATAGTGGGTCTTCCTTTAAAAAAGTTGTTGTTTGTGTGTTTTTTTTCTCATCATTCAATGTGTTTACATATAGGTTAGGCTTTAAAGTATTAAAAATGAAATGGCAATATATTTTCCTTTTCTCAATCTACTGCCCATCTTGTAATCACCTTCAGGTCAGCCTTCATGGTTGTTCTAAAGAATTAATTCAACCTACTTTATTACAGAGCTGCGTTGCTGTAGCTGAGTCTCCTCGTGCAACGCAGCTCCTGCTCCCTGACATTCTCCCTAGATTCTCTTAAGTCCATGACAAATGTGCACAGATATACTTCCTTGCTGACATTTCTACTTGCATAGAAAAATTGAAAGTTTGTCAACCTGTCTCCTAGATCCACATTATGATATCTAATAATGTCCTTAATGATTCTATCTTTATTGTAATGAGTTTACAGGAGTTGCTGGTTCTTTCTCTTTAATTGAATTACAGAAATGAGCTTTCATACTCAAACAACAGGGAGTCATAATACTGATTTTTCACTAGGGTGAAAGTGCAAGGATGTTTTCAATGTATCAAGAAGTAAATTGCTTCTTTGTTAACAGGAATATAAGCAGAAATTGACTGTTCTTCAAGTTATTGAAGGAATGCAAAGGATACTAATTATTTTCAGAATGTCCTTTCAAAATGGCCCTTTCATTATTTCAGTGGTTGTTGTAAGATGCCAAGTTCTAGTCTGAAAAAAAGTTCTTCGTACAAGGACATTTTATTCAATTGTAAATAAAAACAAAATTCTGTTTCTATTTCTCTGCCACTTCACCGCTATTCTTCCTTTCCTATTTCCCAATTTTTGTTACCATTTTTTTGTCACAAGGAAATTTCCACTATCCCAAAATATGGAATCTTACTGAATGGTTGTCATCATTTTAAGGACTGACTTAAGTTCACACAAGATGAGTTTATACATCTCACGTTTCAGCAAAAGCTGATCAAATGAAATTTGGGGTGTTAATTTCAGGCAAAATAAGCAACTACTTACAATAGCATGGTTCCAGGCACAGCACAGGCCTGTGACTCCTCTGCCTAATACATTTTGGACTGAGCCATAGAGAGACAGATTTCCCATTGCTACTTGATAAAAGTTAGCGTATGTGGAATTTGAGACTACTATAGAAGCAATTTCTCTAGTCCCTGCTCTCTATGCCCACCTTCCTCAGCACTCTATCAGCTGCAAGAACATCAAACCTCGTTTTCCAGAGATCTTGTCCCATCAGCTAGGTCCCATACTTCATCATTTTGGTGACAAAACATGCTGATAACGCACCTTCAGCTACCTTTGACTGAGTATTTTGAGTAACTCAACTTTGAGACATTCTTTAGGTCTCCTTCCAAGTGTATCGACCAGAGGAACACGCCTTAAGTCCTCTCACACCGAGTCCTGTGCAAGCAACGCAGACTGTTGCAGAGTGAAGCGCTTCCCCACTGAAGCTAGTACCTGTAGTTTTTTAATAAAGTTAGAATCCTATTTTGGTAGTATCTTTTCTGAAGCTCAGACCCTGCACTCACTAAACCAAAACATTACAACAGTTTAAGAAAACTACCTCACAGAATACAAAAGGAAAAGTTTTGAATTAAACTGTTTCAGCCTCTGATCATACAGTGCGAAGTTTTCTGGTGTTTTCCAAATAGACCAAAAATACTTACAGTAATAGAATCCTGATGAGACATGAAAATGTAATTATTACCAGAGTACTTTAAGTATTAAAAACAACGACACCATAAAATACATTTGATAAAGTTTCTAAAAGACTAGATGTATCATCAGAATACCTAAAGTTAAGTAGAAACACATGCAACAAGTAACTTGGCAATGCTGGCACAAGTTATGTTTACCTTCTCCTTACAAAAAGGCCAGTATCTATTCCAGTCATTTCGGTTTCTATAGCCAAAATTCACGCTACTACTACTACAAGAAATTCTCTGCTTCCTAATAAGAAACTATCCAAGGTACCTGTTGAATGCTATTAACATCTATAGTGTAATACCCACAAAAGAAAATGTACTCCCTATTCCAAAGGCACTTTTCTTTGTCTGCATCATCCTGAATCAGCAAAATAATTGAATATGTGCCTAACTGCAAAGATAACATTTATTACACTCATTTCCATGGCATTTCTTACATACTTAGGAACTTGCTAGTGTGCACTAATCAAGGACAGCAGTGGACTAAAACCAGTGCAACAGATTGCATTCCTGACCTGAAATTACTCCCCTCATACAGAGATTTAAATTTATGATTAGTTAAAATGTAAAGGCAGAAACCACATTACAGGAGAGGAGATTCACTGTATAATCTGAAAGAGTCACTGAATTTGACAGACTGTGGTGTGATTTCAGGATGAAGTCCTGCCATTTCGAACATGCGACTATCTAGAAGAATTTCACTGAAAACAATTGATCACAGAATCACAGAATTTCAGAGCTGGAAGGGACCTCTAGAGATCATCTAGTCCAACTCCCCTGCTAAAGCAGGATTGCCTAGAGCACATCACTCAGGACTGCATCCAGGCGGGTCTTGAAAGTCTCCAGAGAAGGGAACTCCACAACCTCCCTGGGCAGCCTGTTCCAGTGCTCTGTCACCCTCACCGTAAAGAAGTTTTTCCGTGTATTTGAACTGAAGTTCCTATGTTCCAACTTGTGCCCGTTGCCCCTCGTCCTGTCACTGGGAACCAATGAAAAGAGTCTGGCTCCATCCTCCTTCAACCCACCCTTTAGATACTTGTAAACATTAATAAGGTCTCCCCTCAGCCTTCTCTTCTCCAGGCTAAAGAGTCCCAGCTCTCTCAGCCTTTCCTCATAAGGGAGATGCTCCAGTCCCTCAATCATCTTTGTTGCCCTACGCTGGACTCTCTCCAGTAGTTCCCTGTCCCTCTTGAACTGGGGAGCCACAAACTGGATGCAGTATTCCAGTTGTGGCCTCACCAGTGCAGAGTAGAGGGGGAGAATGACCTCCCTTGAACTGCTGGCCACACTCTTCCCTATGCAGCCCAGATTTCTGTTGGCCTTCTTGTCAACAAGGGAACATTGCTTGCTCATGGATAATTTATTGTCTACCAAGATCCCCAGATCCTTTTCTTCAGAGCTGCTTTCCAGCAGGTCCACACCTAACCTATATTGGTGCCTGACATTCTTCCTCCCCAGGTGCAGGACCCTACACTTGTCCTTGTTGAACCTCATTAGGTTCTTCTCTGCCCAGCTCTCCAGCCTGTCCAGGTCACGCTGGATGGCAGCATGGCACTCAGCCACCCCACCCAGTTTGGTATCATCAGCGAACGTGCTGAGCATACACTCTGTCCCCTTGTCCAGGTTGTTGATGAATATGTTAAACAATACTGGTCCGAGTTTTGACCCCTGGGGGACACCACTGGTTACAGGCCTCCAACTCAACCCTGCTCCATTAATCACAACACTCTGAGTCCTGTCACACAGCCAGCTCTCAATCCACCTCACTGTCCCCTCATCTAGTTCACATTTCCTCAGTTTCCTAAGGAGGATGTTATGAGAGACAGCGTCAAAAGCCTTGCTGAAGTCAAGGTAGGTGACATCTGCTGCTCTGCCCTCATCCAGCCAAACAGTTATAACATCATAGAAGGCTATGAGATTGGTCAAGCATGATTTACCCTTGGTAAATCCATGTTGACCACTTCTAATAACTTCCTGCTCCTGAACGTGCTTGGATATGACATGACATCCAGAACAAGTCACTCCATTACCTTCCCAGGGACAGAGGTGAGACTAACTGGTCTGTAGTTCCCTGGGTCCTCCTTCTTGCCATTTTTGAAAACTGGAGTGATATTGGCCTTCCTCCAGTCCTCAGGCACCTCTCCTCTTCTCCATGACCTTTCAAAGATGACGGAGAGTGGCCAAGCAATAACATCTGCCACCTCTCTCGGCATTCGCGGGTTCATCTTGTCTGGGCCCATGGACTTATGGATGTCCAGTTCGGCCAAGTGGTCTCTAACCTGATCTTCCTCTACTGGGGAAAACTCTTCCTCTCTCCAGGCCTTCCCCCTTGCCTCCAGGGCCTGGGATTCATGAAGGACAGCTCATTAATCTATGTGGTAAAATTACAGGCACAGCATACCCTGGCTAGTAGAGTCCAGTCTGTATTCATTGTGTGACACCTTGTCAATCTTTATGTGGAAAGCTATGTTTTACTTGCAGTAATGATGCCTCCATGACCACCTTGTTTATTTTACTAATTGCTCTTCCTTTTGGGAGTAATTTCTTAACAACCAGTGAAAACTTTCTTCCTCTCTTAGCTTCAGGCCACACTTCTTGCCCTAGAATCAACACAAGCATTTGCAAAAGCAAATGGGGAACAAGCATCCCAGGCTGGTCTTGTTTCATTATTCTTCTGTTTGTTTTCTGTACAATAAATAGCATTACTTTGTTGGTACAACACAGAAAGCATCATTTGGAAGGGCTGTAGGCAACCACAGTTCTGTCTGTCTTTAAAATATCATCAGCTATTCCAATAAACAAATAATATTCATATCTAACAGCATGCTGCATATCTGAATGTTATCCAGGAAAAATCAATCTATATGAAAACATTTAACCAAGTCAACTGCCAAAAAGTTTTTATTACAATACCTGTAGCCTTCCTCCTTCCTGCTGCTGACAAAAGCAAAATGTCTATTCTCAGTACTAAATATAAGCTATCATCCATGGAATTTTGGAATTGTACACAAGTCACTTTTAAGTGGTATTTTAAGTTTTCCCACACTACAGCAAACCTATTCTGAACCAAAGCCATTGACAATAAAAGTAGGTGTGAATGTGCTTATTTGACTAACATATGATATCTTTGTATTGCCAAGATGGCATAAGATGAACAAAGCATAGCCTTAATCTGGATAAAGAAAGATACAGCCATTGCAAATATAGAAAAGTCTCTAAATAATTAAAGGCCAGTTTGTAGATGAATGGGCACATTAAGACCTACTGTAAATTAATAGCAATTTATCTTAGTAAGCTGCCCTACAGATTCCACTTGTATTAAAGAAAATGAGAAGCACTAATAGTAAAATAAACCAAAATTAATGTAGACCCTAAGACGTTATCCATTTCATCTTCCTATGTGACAATGGGCACTACCTTGCAAAACATTATTTCCAAAACATTAACTAAGGTACAAACAAGCTGCATCCAGAACTGAGAAAGGAAAGTTAGAAATTATTTCTCACCATAGGAGCATATTAATATGCAGAATTCAGAAGAGGTAGAACTGCCATGTACAATATGGGTGCTGTACCATGCACCATGTACTGTTAAAACACAAATGGGACTTCAAAAAGCAATGACACCTTCAATCATTTCTTATGTGTGAAATATAGCCTAGGACAAAGACTTTCTACAAACAGATGCTTTTTGAAAGGTGACATAATGGTGGAAATAAAGAGCAATAACATAAGGAGCAGTAAAACAAACTGCTTGAAATATAATTGACCCAACCAGTACCTTTTTTAACAGAACTCAACACATTTGGAGACTAAATGATCTGACAATCCAGGTGAGGCTGCTTTTACCTGCACATGCAATGCAAAAATTCTAGTTATTTGGATTATTGCAAAATATCATTGTAAGTACATTTCTCAACCAGGCTATTCTACACATAGTAAATGAGTCTGAAAAAACCAAACATAAATCACAATATCCACATGGATATTAAGAACAGTCAGATAATATAGTTAAAGTAAAATCCAATAAGCCATAACCAACTACAGGAAACACACAGAAAATGGCACAGGATAGATATCTGCTTACTGAGCTGGCTAACATTGATGCCATCCTGTGCCTAACTGCTCAAGTCTTACCGGGCCAAGAGGTTTCATGACACCTTAAATTCCAGACAACAATACCATTTGTGTTGTTGCCACAGCATTTCTAACGGTATAAAAATGGAAAACTGCTTACAGTTCACAGGGGGCAGCTAATTTCAGTAATTCTCTTTAGTTCAAACATCCTATGTCAAGCTCTGACTATATGAACTGTTTGTGAGAGCAGAAATCTAGGACTAGTAGAAAACTCACAAATCCAGAAACTTTCCATAGGAGTCTCGGCACAATCAGCTTCAAAGTATTCTTTCATTAAGAACTCAAAAGTGAGAAGTACCCCAAATCAGTGGAATCCTTCAGAATCTTGCTTTAATTTCTGCATATCTGTTCTAAAATAAAGGCAGTTTTATATGTCTCTCATTAAATTGCTATGAGGCTTCCTAAACACCTGCAGGCAACTAGTGTCTTTTACAAAAGATAGGAAAAAGAAAAATTATTTGCCCTAAAAAAAAAAAAAAAAAAGTGCTTTAAACATTGTGTATAAAAGTAGAAAACAAAGATCATTCTCCTTCTTCTTTTTTCCCCACCCAAAACCCAAACTATTCAGTGACCTGAAGCTGATGGAAAAAAAAAACTGGACTATATAAAAAAAAAAAAAATATCCAGGGATAATTCTTACCTCATTTCCTCAAAGAATAACTCCATAAAGTCTTAGCTTTCATAACAGTAATTAATGTCAGATATACAAAGGTATAAAAGAAACCAGAATACGGACCATATGTCTTTTTCCCTTTAGTATCACAATTGTGCAGTGAAGTAGTGTCGTGGTTTGGCCTCAGACTGCAACAAAGAACCACGTGCCGCTTTCTCGAGCTTCCCCAATACAGGGATTACAGTATAACATTTTGTGCCCATTTATTGCTAAGTACTTCATAAAACTGGTGTCTCACTCATCATTTTACAAACTGAAAATACGGGAAAATAATCTAAAGTAAGAAATACCTTGGGCAACTAAACAAACACCATCCCAGTTCCTTGTACAAAAAAAAAAAAAATCATACCTTATCACTGTCTGATTCAAAGCCTTCTACACACGCCCATACCCCAAAGAGTTGAAAAAGGATCTCACATTCGACAGCACAAACAGAGCCCTGTTCATACTAGCATTATTCACATTTCTTAACTCAAGAGCATTTCTTTCTAAAGCCTGCATTATACTGCAGTGTCTAGCACATATACCAGCTCTAAATTTATCTAGCCATACTCATTGAATGTATGTGGTGCTTTAAGCATGGAAGTCTACATAAAACTAGCCTTTTAATTTGGCAGCAAAAGCAACGTTTCTTGCCTCTTCTCCTGTCCCTCACAGCGAGCAGTTAACTCAACTTACTGCAAACTGGCCAGTGTACATTTCTCACAGAATGTTTCACAAGAAATTACTTCTATTTACTCATTGATCTATCAGCAGACCATAATTTTACTTTGTTATAAAAGAAGTGAACCCTAGCAACTCTGTATGCAATCTAGCCATATCCCTAGTATTACTGTTTTTAAACTGATATTAAACATAATCTTAATTTAAGGAGTAACAGCTGCTCGGTTTTGGATGCCTTTGGGAAGAGAAGATAAATCCAAAATTCTTCATATCTTTTGGTCTTGTTTATCTTTTATAATAACTTCAGACTATTCTTTCTTCTTTATTTTTTGGTCTTGAGACATTGAATTCAGAAAAAATATACCACACACAATAACTTTTTTTCTATTACTTACATATTTAGTTTCATTGACTCCTGTCTCTGGAGCCAAGAATTAAACAAACATGCATGACAGCAGGTGTTAATTACATAAAACACAGGTGTATGTCTAGCTACTTCATCTTCTGCTCATTACTAAACATTGCAGAGGCAAACCATACTTAAATACACCATATCGAGCATAACATCAGCATCAGGCCATGAGGTCAGGTCTCACTCAGAGGCATTTCACAACATTTGAACATTACAGCAGTGACAAGAATATGAATGAGGTCTTTGCAACAAACACACCCTTTCAGAGACAGGCAAAACACGTTCCTGTCACCTGTGCTGTCAGCTACTGCCTCAAAGAAGCATGCCTTCTGATAAATACCAAAAAAGGGGTGAAAAAGTACAAAGAAAAAAAGGGACATAAAGCAGGATTTTAGACTGCCCGGTTTTAGTGTGTTTACCTTTACAAAAGCCAAATATAAAATCATTCCTGTGGACTGTTCTCATAAAGCTATCTTTCTCCAATGGCAAGTCATGACTGCCTTGGGAGCTATAAAAGTAGTGAGCAGCAGCTCACTTCTACCCTAATGAACAGTGGTTTAATTCTTGCAAAGTAGAAGGTGAAAACCCAAAAAACAACTCATACAAAGCAACCCCTAATTCTTGTCAATCGCTGGCAACAGCTTCCTTTCTTCTAGAGCTTGAGAGGCACTGTAAACAACCGAAGTGAGGAATTAGTGCATGGAATACAAACTGAGGCTGACTGAAGATGTCACAGGAAGACAGAAGAGACAAAGGGTATGATACTTCCAAAACGCTTGAAGAAAATGGACCTGTGCGAAGCACACAATTCAGACAGGGGATGGCATCCTCCTCCACCAATTTCACTCCCGCTTAATTCCATTCCTAAACTTGCTTGCTGCCTTCACAATTCAATGCATTCCTTCTTTCAAGTATCTTTTTTCCTCTGCACCTCATTTTCTCTGTTTCTTTACTACACCTTTTACCCCTTAGTTTTCTGCTTATTCTACCCATACTGCCTCCTTCTTTTCTATTCTGTCCACTACTGTTTTTCAGTTCACATCACTTTTTTTTTTTTCTTTCTACTGCCCAGAATGTCCTCTTCTCATTTCTTCATTCAGTATGTCTCTTCCTGAGCCCATCCTTCTCACTTCTACACTTTCTTCTTCTCCTCAAGGAGAAGCATCAATCAAAACAGGAGAGGCGGTTATTGGCTTTACTGAGCAAAGAAAGTGAAATGGACAGATAAGAAACAAAATCAATATAGTCAAGAACAGTACTTTGATCACATTGATGCTACATCTCTAGTTGTAGTTTGGAGATCACTAAGCCTTACTGCTAGACACCAATATTTTCTGTTGTTCTGCCTGCACACTCTTTAACCTCAAGAGCTCTCACTTCATCTGGGGCGAGTTGAATAAGATTTTTGAAGAGGAGACACGATTCACATCAGACTGAGCAAGGGAAAGAGACCGAGCAGACAGAATGGTGTTTTTTTCATGCAACCCTTGGATACCCATGCCACCTATAGACAGGCAACCAGCACGAAGTTTGTTGCACAATTAAAGACCTGTTTTGGATCATTCTGGGAGCAAAGAAATGGTAGGAAGCGAGTGACAGTTTTCCCAGTGATATGCCCCATGGCTAAGTTATCCTGGAGATAGGGAACTGGAGTTGTAAATTACATGACAACTCTACCTGAAGCTCCTAATATTGCCGAATGCATCGGTGAACTCCACACATGAGTTGAGGCACAGCCTCAGCAGACAAATAAACCAAAAAGCACACTAAAAAAAGTCACTTTTCATACATTGCTAAAATCAACACATGGTCAAGTCACACTGAACTTAATTTGTGCATCTAAACCCAAAATAACTCCACATAATTATTTTCAGGAACCCCAAGACCCGGCTATTTCTGTTTGTTTAATTATAACACTGATTAAGCTATCATCAGTATCGCTGATTCTCCAAGCTTAACAATGAAAAACAGCCTCTAAAAATTTAATCCAATGGAGCACCCAGCTGCCAGAAAACACGGAGCGGCTCTCAGTGTAGAAGGAAAATGTGCTGCCTGGGAAACAGTAGCCTTACTCAGCTGTACTTTCACAGATTTCCGAGGAAATGTGTAAGGACAAAAATGCACAAGCCCCTGAACTCAGAATATCCATATTAACAGACTTTCTTATTGCCAGGATAAACTTCATTAAAATCCCTTCATACACAGCAGGTTAAGTGCAATTGATCACATACAGATCCAGATGGAACTGGAAAATTAGCTGGTTTAGATATGCAGTCAGCAGTTAAAAGCAGCTATTATTTTGCATTTAATTTTCTTAATAAAGAGCACCAGTAACTAAATTTAGTATTACTTCTCAGTTGGAAGCAGGGGCAGGGAGGGGTGGGGATGGGGAGGAGCAGCTGTAAAATCAATTAAGACCTGCTAACATTCTGCTAGTTTCAGAAGTTATCATATGACAGTCAGTCTGGTAACAGTCCCATTTTGGTCCGGAACATGCAGGACTTTAAAACCTGCAACATGTGACAGTTTTCCTTCCAAGTCCTTCTATAGCAACTGACCCGTTCCTCACTTGACTCCCCTAAGAAAGTCCAATTCTACATCTCCAACTGTCCATGATGGGAAGCAAAATATTTCTGAATGCCTTGGTGTCCATCTTCTCCACCTTCGCCTATCTAACAGACAAGGAAAAGAACAGTGCAGAATTCAGCTTCCCACCAGACTCCTAGCGCTGCAGGAATAAGCATGGTCCGCCTCTGCCGTTCACTCTTCAGTCCCCAAGCTTCCAGTTTAGCATGAAGGGAAGACAAGCCAAAGGGAGGCGTAAAATGAACCGGATCACACGAAAAGCTATAAAGGAGGTGATATGGAACAGAATGCTGATAGAACAAGACCATGTAAAGTTATGCATTACAAGCCAAAAAAAGAGATACTGAGAGGGTTGAGACTTTGGAAAGCTGTTGTAGATAGGAAATATTTTAGATCATAGCAAAGAGTAAGCATTTTCCTCTTTCAATGCAGAGACAGTCAAAATATGTTCCTGTAGCCTATACCTGAAAACAAAATGGAAAGAAAAAGTATTGATTTCTTCTCTGCCTTTCTGATCTCTTCTTTGGAAATATTTGGTTCAAAATTTAAAATAGTTTAAGCTAGCGATAAGGTAGAGTGAAAAGCAAAATATTTCCTATTGTTAGAAAGCGCCTCTTCCTTTTCAGAGATTTTGCTTCATTATGGCAAAAGCAGTTAATATATACTAAAAGGAAAACATCCTGAAGAACAGTAATCTCTTAACATTGTAGAGCAGAAAGATGCTGTTGACTGTGCATGGAAACAAAAATGAAGTTTCTTATTTAACCTCCTGAGAGCAACTCCTACTGACAAGGACTTTAAAGAAAAAAGAAAAGAAAGAGAAAATAAAAAAACCAAGACAACAAAAACATGAATACCAAAACGCATAAAAGAAGTGTTAATTAAATAATAAACACATAGTATACAGGGCATAGTCATCAGACAGAACTGTTTGACAGGGCCTATGGAGAGTTACAGAAGTGCAGGTGTAAAAGGATGATGCCCAGTACTGTCACCAGTAATTAATTATTGCTAAATTTTGCTCTAACAACTCTACACAGGCAATGGTGACCTTATTATTTTGTAACAGGCAAGATTATTTTGTTATTCATCAGTAAGGTACCTGTTACCTGAGCTAAAGTCAGGGAGGTTTCTGCACAAAAATAGGGGAGAAGGTACTGATGCACTGTTTAATTTAGCAACTGTTGCCATGGAAATATCTTTTTTACTGACTGATGATGATTATCTCATGTTTGAAATGTGATTTATGCACATTCTACACAAGAGCAGAGAAGCATATTTATAGATGGCTAAACCAAACATTAAAATGCAGCACACTCCATGTACTTTTCAGAAATACATAGTTTGTCAAAATAGACTGTTAATCATGCAAATATATTGGCCTCCTGCAGTATATAACCCAATTACCAGAGTAAAGCAGAAGCCCTTCCCAGATCTGAAATAAACAGGAACAGGAAACATAATGCAATTCCCATTTTCTTCCTCTTATCCTCTCACAGGAAAGGAGAGGGACAGAACCAGAGAGATTAGCTGGTCTAGCAGCTGTTATTGTTATGAATTTACAAATGCACAGGCTGCATGAAGACATATTCAGTCTACTGCCGCAGGATCTTTGTCAGTTTCCTTCATTATCATTTCTTCATTGTCAGTTTTTCTTCTTTAGCTTTTGTTCCTAAAACTCATTTTTAGAATCAACAAACCTTTAAATGCATAGTTTTATCTGCTTTGTCCTGATATTTGCCTGCTGATCAATCATCTCTCGTTCCACACACCTGATCCAGCTACAACAAACAGAGAAACTATGGGGATAATACACTTTGTGTGTGTGTGTAAAGCAATAGATGCCAAAAATTTAGCATCTCCGTTCCTTCTGACAACCCCTTGAAATAGTAAGGCCAGAAAGTGAGGTTTTCTTTACTACTTGCAAGGAAAGACAATGAATGAACCCAGCAAGGATGAAAACAAAACAGATGGGGGTGACTAGAGTAGCTTCAAATGCAGGAAAAAAAGGTTCTTACTGCAGACTGGCAGAACAAAACACACAGTCCTGTGAGGAAGTCCCAGCAGCCAAAAGAAGGACCTATCTGAGAAATGAGACCTTAATGATAACTTCAGTGCAAAGTGACTTACACTACTGAGAGGCAGTATGAGCATCTAAGAATCAAGGAAAGAAGGACCGTATCTTTATACTTAAATATAGCTTGTTCGTGTTATCACGTACAGCTCGTAGTGCAACTCCTGAGTAGCAGGGGTAAGGAGATGTTTCTGTTGCATGGAGGGACACACATTTGTGGGCAGCAGTAGGCATGATCATCTCTTCTATCAATGAACTAGTCTAGATGTACTGTAACTTTATACTTAGGCCTGACTTTTGTGCTGAATACAAAGGTACAGGAAGAATAGACTAGAAACTGCCATCCTGGTCGAGCAACAGATAGAACAATCACAGTACATTACTGCTGGAACTAAGGCGTCCACCATTATCAGGTGTATACAATATAGAAATATTTAAATTTACTCAGAATATTTCTCTTATGTAAAATTTGTCTTTGCTATTATCTGTAAAATTATCAAGAGGAAGCCTGATGCTGGAAGGCACACCAGTACAGACAGATTTCTTTTCTTCAGGAAATAAAGGTACTTAATGTGCGTTTTTAACTAGTTCTGGGCATGCCTACATCTAAGAGCTTAGACAGATAAAAATAAAAACTCTTCAGAATTAAGAAGAATTACAGTTATGGAGCAATGCATAACTAGATAAAAAGAAGAATATTGAAAGTCACTGCTATAAGGTGCAAAAAGCAATGTATAATTGCATAGCCTCCCTTAAGTCACAAGAACCCAAAGGTCTCATATTGACCAGCCTGTGTAGCCAACTGCACAAAAGCAATTTCAAGGTAAAGGAAGGAGGAACTGGACCAGAGAAAGTAAACATAGAACAGCAGGTCACACAAATTGAAAAGACTCTGTAATTGTACGGAGCCCCCCAGAATATGCTCAGTATTTGAAGCAGCAGCAAAAATGCAGAGAATTAAATGTTGCTCTCCCACATAAACAGCCAAAAATTTAGCCACAAGACACCTATAAATTGTTTGCTGAACTCAGATGTGATCAAGTTGTTCTTATGTATAAGGTATCACAGGTTAAGAGTAATTACACGGTACAGTGGTTTCCAAACTACTATTTAAGAGGGCAAACAGACCACAAGCCATCCGTTGATCCCTTAAGCCTCACACCGACAGAGGCACACTCCTAGTACATGGAAAATCTCTGCGTGAAAATACCCGAACTGCAGAAATGCTTCTCCTAGGCAATGCAAGCTATTAGCCCGACTCTTTGGGTACACTCCTGGGTATTGGTTCTCATTTCTGAAGCACACAGCTAGGAAAGGAAACCTGCTAGTGGAGTGAAAGACTAGCATTCAACTGTACTTTGTTCACGATTAAAGTAATATACCTATGTGTTTCAAGTTTGGTTCTGCAGCTAAAATTCATCCATTGCCCTACATTTGAAAAGGGTATCAAAGATATGGAGAATAAGGAAGAGTTGCTAGTGAAATCCTCCATTGGAAATGACAGTCAAGAACAAGGCCGCTCTTCAGTTCTCCCCCACTTATATTTTAACGTCAACTGGATAAATGTATAAAGTTAAAACTAGCATGCATTATAGTCTTACTATAAACAAAGACGCACAACACAAAAAAAAAAGAGCTGATTACACAATATCCAGAAATTTTAATGAAGTACAAGAGTTCGAGTCACCACCGTTATATATGGATGCAAAAATAGGTTCTTTGCAATGACAGATGTAGGGAGATGGATGCACAGAGTTGGTAAAAGGAGGGACTCGCAGCTGAAGCGAACAAGCCTACACGATGATAGCCTGGCAAAAACTTGAGAGACATAGCAAGAATAGGATCCACCTCTATTTCAGACAACTTAACAAGGCTATCCCAAAACAGCATTCCTCAGTCTCCATACCAGACATTCGGTACAGCCCAATTGCTAAAAACATACTTCGTAATCTATGACACTAACAAATCAGATAATCTACTGTCTGAACTACATACTTTGAAGGGGTGGGAAGGAAGGAAGAAAAAAAAAAAAAAAAGAACATTATTTTTGGCAATCAAATCAGCTGACAGAGTATTTTTGCTAATGAAAAACCTGGAGGTGCTGCCAGAATTTGTATAGTAGCTGATGACATGATAAGAGCATCAGTTCAGAGAGAGACTGAAGGTAGAGATGGCAAAGGCCCAAGCAGAAAATTTTAAGGTCAGTCCAGGTAAAATCTAGTTTGTGATGAAAGAAGACAAATGCCTAGGACACCTACTCTTATCTGATGGAATACAGCCAATGAATCTGAAGCCACTTTTAAATCTGAAATTACAAAGAGTGTTTCAGAAGACCCATTTGCACAATATGCCAGATGAAACCTATTTTGACCACCACGGCAACTGCTACATGAAAATAGCTTAGCAACCAACAGGACAAATACTTCTGACAGGAGAGTGAGGTCACCTTCTATAGTCAAGACTGTGCCTACACATAATGACCACTGGTGCCCAGCACTGCAGTCACAGCAAATTGAGACATAAGTAGAGAATCAAGGCAACACGAACAGGAAACACCTAACACTGTGTTAGGATACATAGCACACAAAGAATAGCACAAGCAACAACCGACATTTGCACCAACAATTAGAACTGCCACTACCGTCTTTAGAGATACACTTTATATAAGAAGTTTCAGTAAACAAATTAACAAACGTAAATAGGTTATGCATTCTGTCTTGACAGTATGACACGTATGACAGTTTCATTCAGGCACTGCATGACAAAACAGACTCAGAGAGTAGTAAAGATTGAGCTCTGACCAGTTAAGTTTTAATATACCTGACACACATGGATAAGGATTAATCATGGACTTATAAGGACCATTATAATAATGCCTGCTTGAAATGCTGTTCAGTGGGAGAGATTCTAAAAATGAGAATACATTCACTTAGCAGTATATTGCAGTGCTCACTTTAAAATTAATCATGAATAATCATTAGAGGGCTTCTGGTTGGAAGGAGGGAGTAATTCACATGACCCAAATCCTGGCTGTAAATCTACACAGATGGCATTATAGCTGCCTGGTATCTCATAATGAGAGCTCTGTTTCAGACTTACACCTTTTATTTCACTCTTGGTCTCTAATACTGGGAAGCAATGACAGAAAGTTCAGCAGCTTTAGCCAACAAACATGCTGATATTGCTAGGGTTGAAGAAAACTATGATGTAAATACAACCATGCATGTGGGAGGTTGTCAAAGATGTGTACTGGAGAGAAAACTGTGATTTCTCCCTGCAGAAACCTTTTTTTTGCTGTGTTGCAATTATGTTTTTATGCATTCAAACCTAACGTACTAATGTTTTTAACACTGTGCTTAATTTTAAGTACCTGAATAGTCTGATTAAGGCACTGTTAAACTGCTTGTAGTTAGATGTCAGGAAGATACAGTTGCTTAAAATTAAGTATGCATACTACTATACTGGTAAATTGGGGTGATTTTTTTCAGTCCTGTGGGTAGTACTGGATCCAGCAATACTGTTGACAGTAATAATAAAGCAGATAGGACAGAATTTAGCTGAATACTTTTTTTCCATATCAAGAATTCAATGGTCGATGGATGCTGTTGTTTCTCATGTCAAATTTAAAAAATTAACTGCAGACTAATAATGCAGATGAGTATCCCAGATTTTGAATTTCTTCCATTCCAACTCCAGTACCCTGATTACATTGCCAACCTTGCTTCCTTCACTTTGAGGTTGTCTTACTAGTCCTCCTAGAGACAGACTAGAGTTATTTCTAGTCTACTACTAATACCAGCAATGCAGCAAAAGGATTATATTCTTTCCTATTAGAAAAAATTCTCCCCTATCATAGTTGTTCACTCCTAAAAATGAACTGAGAGCACTATTTTAATTTCTTTCTCCTTCTGTTGTAGTCAGGTAACAAACACTGTCTCATTCCCCCATTAATCTGTGGGTCAAATATTAAGATCTTTGAATGCAAATTCTATTTAATAATTAATTTAGGGCCAAATACTGCTTAGATATGATAAGTACCTGAAGTTCTAATGTGCACAAAGGTTAAATACTTGTCAAAAAATCTTATGTTCTCACATCTAAATTACCTCTCAGGCAAAAACAGATTTCTCATTCATGCCAAAATGGGTTTGCTATAAATTTGTAGTCTTGAATTTATAATACAGATAGACAAGATTCATACATACTATACAACAAAACGTATATTCTGTTATATGGGGAAGCGCCTTTTCAGCCATAGGGATGCAAGCTGTTGATCAATGGGAATGGTATTGACTTCTGTATTTGTGAACTTTATACATACTACATAAATGCTGTGATGACATTAGTGAAGGACATTGGTAAGCAACACCAACATGTAATTTAAGAAGACATCATCAGTCTTCATCCACATCAAAATTCTCCCTCTCCCCAAAAGGTGGGCTTTTAATTTCCAGGTGAGGTGGCTTCATCACTATTTATGATAGTTTGCTTCCATTTTTTTCTTTTTTCCCTTTTATTTTTTTTTCTCCCTAGTTTCTCACTGTGTGATTTAATTTTTTTCTTCTGAAGGAAGGAAGGTTTTCTATTCTTTGCCTGCTGTGGTATGCCTTTCATCAAGGCATCTGTAATTATTTATTCTGCATTTCCTGCTGTGGTGCAGGTGAGGATATATTTCTGGAAGTGGCTAGTTATATATGTTTCCGTGAATTTATGCTAAAAAAAAAAAAAAAAAAGCAAGGTCAGCTTTTATTTAGTCCCGTAATTTTACTCTGTTAGGTTTCTTATTCATTGAATGCATCTTGATGAGGTCCACCTACCTACTTCCCAACAGAAAGGAAAGTTTTCCCCATGTTAACATGCAACTGATGTTAGACTGCTTTGTTTTCCTGCTTACACCCTTCTCAGCAACATACACCTTGAGCACAGAAAAACATTGTGGAAAGGTTACGTACAAAGTCTTTGCTCAGCAGAAACTGGAAATACTTTGAGGAGCTGAGAGAACACATGAAGTCCTTCAAATCCAGCTTGGGCTGGGCATTTTGTCAAGGGCTGGAGCAAAGTGCTGTATATCCCAGACAAGATTCAGGGTCTTCCTGCCGGAACAGGTGAGCTGTGAAATAACAGATTGACCATGATGCTTTGCCCAGCAAAGTCTCATGGACTGCTTTTGCTGCCATCCACTACAGAACATGCTCCTTGGCTCTTTATCTCCACAGGAGCAGAGAGTGCAGGGAGACTCTCCTCACAAAGGGTGATGCAGTGCAGATCTGCAGGCCTGTCTTGGGCCTTGACACAGCTGAAGTTCAAGGGTCTACATTTACATGTCAGAAAGGCACAAAAGCCTACTCAGAAGAAAAACTACTATTTTTATGGAAAAAGATGAGCAGACGACCTCAGAAGAAAAGACAGATCAACCAAAACACCAAGTCCTTGTCTTTACCCCAAAAATCTCAGACCCACGCTTTCTGTCACAATGTATGGTATTTACACAAAGTTTTTTCATCTACATTAAGTATTGTTGAGCTCATTTTTTGTTATTAAAACTTAATATTTAAGGATCTACACAGCTAGCTGCACTTTAACACTGTGGAGGAGTGTCCAGGAGCTGCCCCCAGTATTTGTCACTTCAGAGCAAATCACTTACCCTCAATTATGTTTACCCAACTGTAAAATAGGGGCAATAAGCCACATATCAATGTTGAAAAATAAGTATTATTAATGCTTGTTTAAGTGCTTAGTTATGCTTGAATGGAAAAGGAAATTATAATTTTAAGTGAAGCTTAATTATAAAACTGTTAACATAAGCATATTAGAAAAATGAACTCTGAATCGCAAGCCAGCAATTGCTCACTTACTCTTAGAACAGTACAAATTATTTCATATACATCTTGCTATCACTAATCTCCACTTTTCTAAATCCTACATTTGTTTTCCACATTAAAGCGAAGAAGCAGCAACATACAAATTAAATTTAGTGTCTAATCCATCAAGAAACAACACCCACTACCTTACTTTGTGGCATGCCAACACTGGAATCTTGATTTAAAAAACAGCCTCCATCCAAAACTATTTTGGTTGCTATTGTAATGGGTTTGCATAGCAAGGTTTTCGTAGCAGGGGGGCTACAGGGGTGGCTTCCGTGAGAAGCTGCTAGAAACTTCCCCTGTGTCCAATAGAGCCAATGCCAGGCAGCTCCAAGATACACCCACTGCTGGCCAAGGCCAAGCCAATCAGCAACAGCGGTAGCGCCTCTGGGACAGCGCATTAAAGAAGTGGGGAAAAAAACCTGTGCAACACCAGCAACACTCAGAAGAGAGAGGAGTGAGAATATGTGAGAGAAACAACTCTGCAGACACCAAGGTCGGTGAAGGAGAGGAGGTGCTTCAGGCACCAGAGCAGAGATGCCCCTGCAGCCCATGGTGAAGACCATGGTGAGGCAGGCTGTCCTTCTGCAGCCCGTGGAGGTTAGCGGTGGAGCAGATATCCACCTGCAGCATGAGGACCCTGCGCTGGAGCAGGTGGATGAGTCCGAAGCAGACTGTGACCCCGTGGGAAGCCAGCACTGGAGCAGGCTCCTGAAGGACCTGTGACCTGTGGAAAGGAGCCCACACTGGAGCAGGTTTGCAGGCAGGCCTTGTGACCCTGTGGGGGACCCGTGCTGGAGCGGTTCATGAAGAACGTTGGAGAAGTTTGTGGAGGACTGTCTCCCTTGGGAGGGACCCCACGCTGGAGCAGGGGAAGAGTGTGAGGAGTCCTCCCTCTGAGGAGGGGGTGGCAGAGACAACATGTGATGAACTGACCGCAACCCCCATTCTCCATCCGTCTGTGCCGCTCGGGGGGAGGAGGTAGAGAAAACTGGGAGTAAAGTTAAGCCCCATGAATAAGGGAGGGGTGGGGGGAAGGTGTTTTAAGATTTAGCTTTTATTTCTCATTATCCTGCTCTGATTAGATAGGTAATAAATTAAATTAATTTTCCCCAAGTCAAGCCTGTTTTTGCCCATGACGGTAATTGCTGACTGAACTCCCTGTCCTTATTTCGACACATGAGCCTTTCGTTATATTTTCTCTCCCCTGTTCAGCTGAGGAGGGGAGTGATAGAGCGGTTTCGTGGGCACCTGGCATGCAGCCAGGGTCAACCCACCGCAGGTATATACTAATTTAAGCTAGGCATGTGATGTCACTGGCACAACTCCTAACCTGGAAAACAGGATAATTTACCAAGATCAATGTACCAAGTTACCAAGACAACTTAAAATTTGTAATAAGATTCTCTTGCAATGTTATACACAAATCCTAGAGAGCACAGCTCTTCCTTTAATCAAACAAAATAAAATCCTTTAAATGGCTTGCTCAGAAGACAACTTAGGACTTAGAAAAGTATATGATGCTGAAGATAGTACAGTTTTTGTAAGGAAGAGTTACGCAAAATAACTTGCTTTTACCTGACATAGCTTATTTGTCAAAACAAGTATCACTTCAAACCCTCACTTCCAAATCTTCTACAAGTATGTTCTATGAGCTTAATTTATGCAAATAAACACAGAACTCCAGGCTCATTTTCAGACAATAAACAGAAAGAAAAGGCCACTATCTCACTCCATTTCCCCCTAGCTGTACTTACCACCTACTTGTACTTCAGAGGCTTATCAGAAGAGGTAAATAACCATAAAATCTGTTTAAATGAGGCACTGCTCACAAACCTTTTATAAGAAGATACGTATTTGACACTAAAACAATGTGTCTTCAAAAAGGCTCCTCTATAGTTGTGTGTTAGTGCTACTCCCTGCACAGAATTGGTATCTCTTTGAGGAGGCAACAGTAGTTTTCAGAAAGTCACATGAAAAGAAAATAAACACTTCATGCTGGGGAGGAGTGTGGGGAGGTGGTGTGTGAAGCAACAAAAAAACCCAAACCTACATTGGTATCCAGCAAATCCCCTGGTCTTGAGACAAAGAGGTGCATGAACAATTGTTGTCCAATATTACCCCAAAGCAAGTGTCTGTGTCTGTATCAGCAAACAGGCTTTGAGCAGAACTGAAGGAGACATTCATTCTTCACTGAATGCCAATAGGAATATTTCATCTAAACTAAATGTTGTAAGCTTAAAGACCAAGACTTAAAAGGAGACACAGCTTTCTAGATTTACCACAGCAGTAAGAAAACTGCCAGTAAAATCAGGAGATTTCTGTCAATCGTGGTCATGAGATGAACAGCACTCAGGTGTCATTGGACCTTGCCCCGAAACAAGGGAACGCACAGCAGATTGTCACCACTATTCCCCTCCCATCTGTATTGCTCTTGGAGCATCATCTCACATGCCACCCCCAGTACCCTTCCCCAAGGACAAGATGGGAGAGGGACAAATAGAAAAATGGGAGAGTAAATTCACCAAAATTATTTGACAGAACAGCCTTGATGCCTTCTACACAAAGGGAAAATACAGACAGTTGCAACAGTAAAGCCTTAGTACTAACAGGTCTCTGACAGACTAGTGTCACAGAGTTATAGCAGAGTGCTGCTACAGGAGTTACCAGGAAAACTTATAGTTAAGAACCAGAATGTGCCTGGTTCTTTCTGCAGCTGTACCTCATTTCCTCCCCGCCGTTATATTCCAACAAGAACTAATTCAGAGAGCCACAAGGTTATCCACTGGGTTGGTTGCTCTTCCTTCCTGCATGCAACCATTATGTCTTTATGGCAATTTCCCCATCTTCCAGACAACTTAGTTGAAGGCAAAGGTTTTGCTAATTTTGAACTACCAGCAGTGTCAGACACTTACTTCTACTCTCCTACTAAAACTTTAATAACAGATCAAAATCATAATTTGAATAGATATTTCAAATGCTGGTAACTAATTGTACTTTTTTTCCTTGGCAGATTTTCTCTTCCCTGCCTGTCCTACCAGACAACTTCAATGACAAAGGCTTAATATCATATTAGCAGGAGATGACTTCTGCCCTCTTACACAAACACCCTTCACGTTGTCCTCCATGTTTCTACACCACTGGTTTTGCAAGCATAGCACAGTTGTCAGCTAGACTTATCGAATGTTTAACAAACACTCACTGACTATGTGAAAGTCTCCTGTAAATAAATTGCAGTTTGTCACGTACAGCATCAAAACTGCTTTGCCCTGGACTCCAAGAACAATCATGTAAAAGTTGCCACCATTTGCCCTGCATCATCTTCCCTTTCTCTTCTCCTTGCTTTTACTCATGGGGTTACATTACATTTCAATACCAAACATGGTACTTTGCAAACAAACACACACTTATTTATCGTACGCAAGAACAAATCAATTTATTCACTGACTTAATTTAAGTCTCAAAAGCCAGCTATGATTTACTATATATTCCATTCATTTAAAAAAGCAAAACTGACAGGTCAATGCAAATAACCAATGCTGAAGATGAACTGTGATAGAGAATTAAGCCATACAATTCTATAGATGGAAAAGAGTGCAAAATAGCACATGCACAAAGAGGCCAAGTTCTGTGTCCACAAATTTACTGCATTTTATATCTCACAAAAGGAAATTACAATAAACCCCTGAATAGCTTGCTTTTTTGTTTTTTTTTTTTTTTTAACTCCCCATTGTACGTGTTGTGGGAAAGCCATCATTAAAAGGCTGACATTTAACATGAAAAAAATAACTGAGTATAAGGACTAAGTGCCAAAAAAGAAGTGTAATACCAAAGCAACACCATTTTCTGATGGTAAATTTGAGCAATGTAATGGCAGCATCTGTTCTTTTTGATAAGCAGGCAGATGTATTTTGGGCCTCACACTAAGTGAAAGAAAATGCTTGTATCACTTACTAAAGAGCAATATTTAACATAATCTCCTAATACCAAAACTATAATGAAAATCTTATTTATTCTGATGACTTACTAGCCTAGAAAAAGCTTTGAGCCCAAATATTTCTTTTTGCTATAGAAACAAATTGACTCTGGTGATGAATTTCACATTAACTGTCTGCAGTATTACTCAGTATTGAAAATGGAATGATGGCTTAGATCTCTCTTGACACCATTTTTTATTTTCATCCATGCTAATAAAGAGCAGAAAGTTTTATTAATGCACAACCGTAAAACCTACCAGGAGATACACCAATACTATTCACCATTAATATAAATTAAAATTTGGGGGTTTATAGCTAGTTACTTATTCATTAAAGCTCCTGTAAACAATATCAGGTGGAGGTATGATCAACATGGGTTTAGGTGTAATCAACATTACAAAGCTCTTCACGTGCCATAAGCAAAATGATATAAATCCAACATAAGGGCACAGTTAAATTTAAGTCTTACTACGTTTAAAACTAATTCTTCCTCTACCTTTCCATGTCTATTCCCATTCTGCCTCCATCTAGCTGCAGAGCCTGCTAATTATCTTTACATATGCTCGTCCTTTGGAGCAGTGATACACAGTCTTTCCAAACTGCATCTTGGTGCTACAACACAAAATTCCCAGAGAAGAGACATTCCCTTTCATGGCCAAACAGAAGGCATTCATGGTGCACTCTCCCTCAGATAACTCTCAATGCAAGTTGAAGCTTGCATTAGAACATAAGGATTGCAAATAACAAAATAGGTTTGAAGTGTGAAAAGCAAGTGCCTCATATGGGAAAAAAAAATCAGCAAGAGAAATCTTGCAAAACAAAGGTAGGCTGGTTTTTTGTTGTCTGTTCTGTCTTTTCCCCAGCCAGAGACATGGCACGCAGTGAACTAACTGAAACAGTTACTGATTTCTGAACGGGAGAGCAGCAAGAAAATTTTGAGAATCTTTCAGAGATTAGGATTAAATACTGATTCAATAAAGGAGCATCCTACACAAGGAAGTCTGCTTCATTTCCAGCATGGCTACTAAACAGTCTCATTACAACCAAGTTTTTTAAGGTACAGACTTGTAGTTTGAACTTGCTCTACATCTTGACTCTGAATTTTTCTCATAGATGTGAATTTTCATGGTATTGTGTCAAGGAAGTCATTTAACTTTCTTTGAAGTTTTTAACATCATGCTAATTTACCGCCTTGAGCTAGCTGCACTAGACACAAAATGAGCCTGCAGATCTAACCTAAAATCATGCTCTTCTGGGCATTCCACATGGTATTACTTTGAGCATCTGTTTTTGGAAATATCCACCAAACCTTTTCAAGGACAGTTTCTAACACAGAACCAGCAAAGGATGAAACTAAAAAGCAACTCATTCTGAAAGGAAATGGCAGACACTGCAAAGGAATACAGGTGATGGATGCAAGACAGCAACACTGGATGAGTAACAGTTTTGTGGGTAAGGCACAGCAATAAGAATAACTTGATTCTGGAATCTGTTTTTATTTCAGAAGCAAGTTCTAAGGCAAAATACTGGTAATCCTGAGGGCTGAAATAAAAAAAGAAAGCTTCCTCCTCTTCACCTCTCCAAAGAATTCTGAATGGGATCAAAACCAGAGTTTTGCTGACATCTGCACAAAGCAGAAGAGAGAAATTTAGGGAACTAGTGGAAAGGCCACATGTTCTCTGTTTTGGTTTGGTTTTTTGGTTTTGATTGGTTTTTTTTTTTTTATTGATATCTCCAAAGTATATTTGTAAGACATTTCTGTTAAAAAGAAGTAAGTGGAAAAAAGTTTATAGCTACAATAATGTATGGAAGGCTGCTGTCTAGCATTTGTGCTTCACCATTATCTAAGGTTCTAACTTTCACCTTTAATGTGCAAAAAGAGCATCTTGGAAAAAAATACAAAAAGCATGAGACTGAAAGTTCTTGTAAATGATCATGTAGCAGAATCCCTTCAGAATACGCCTGCATGCAAGAGAACTGTGTTAGTTGTGAAAATGACACATATTTTAATAAAAGTGCTTAAATTGCAGACAAAGATGGCAAAGCAGTAGCGTACATCTAGAGCAGCAAGAAATGGAGTAGGCGGAACAGAAGTAGCTCATATCACAAGATCAGGAGAAGCTTCAACAGATTTGTGTAACCCAGCAGGACAGGTAACAAAAACCTGAGGCTTGACGCCACCAAGCTCTATGTGAGGCATTACTGGAGAAGGCAATAAGCATGCAACTGCTAAGTCAGGTTGCTCAACAAAGACAACTATTGTGAAATAGCATTAGCCCTGCTTCAGGGGTATTGGTTTGTATTCTATTTGTCTATTTAGCCAAGTTTTTCTTTACATAGAATCACAGAATGGTTTGGGTTGGAAGGGACCTTTAAAGGTCATCTAGCCCAACCTCCCCTGCAATGAGCAGGGACACCTTGAACTAGGTCATGTTGCTCAAAACCCCATCCAGCCTGACTTTGAATGCTTCCAGGGCTGCAGCATCTACACCTTCTCTGCACAACCTGTTCCAGTGTTTCACTACCCACATTGTAAAAAGTTTCTTCCTTCTATCTAGTCTGAATCTACCCACCTTTAGTTTTAAACCATTAGCCCTTGCTACAGGCCCTACTAAAAAAGTTTGTCCGCATCTTTCTTTTAAGTCCCATTTAAGTATCGAAAGGATGCAATAAAGTCTCTCCTGAGCACCCTCTTCAGGCTAAACAATCACAGGTCTCTCAGCCTTTCTTCATAGGAAAGGTGTTCCAACCCTCTGATAATTTTGTGGCCCTCCTCTGGACCTGCTCCAACAGATCCATGCCTTTCTTGTACTGAGGGCTCCAGAGCTGGATGCAGTACTCCTGGTGCGGGCTTCACCAGAGTGGAGTAGACTTGCTAATTAAACTGATTTATGTTTACAGATGATTAAAATTAGCTCAGTGAGCACTAGAAAGTTTCTCTACAATATTTCCAAGTGTGAGGTCAGAGGCTAAACTTATTTTAGTGATCACCACTTATATCCCCAATTTGGACTTGGCTGCTGACAGCCAAATCCTGACAGAAGATTTAAAATTTATTACTTAGTTTTTTTCTGTCTTTCCTATTAAAATAAAAATTATTGTTATGTATGATGGACTGCTGTTTGATTTACAGGCCCTAGGGTCCGTAAGGAAGTAGTTTTAGGTTTTTTTAAACTTATTTTAAAAGTTGACACTATTGCTCTCACTGTGTTAGTTAAAGCATCTACCTTCACCAATCGATCGTGTTGTCTCCTGTCACAATTCAACATTGCTCCTCTGAAAACACCCAAGCAATTCCAGTTTGAACCAGCTCGAAGTCTGCTTTGATCTATTCTGATCTCTTACCAGTTGTGTAATACAGAGCTTACACATAAATTAATCATTAATCCAGAAGTACTCTTACAGTGGGGGAAAAAAAAAACAGTAGTACTTGCACAAGGATTAGCAGTTCAAGTGCACTTGATATACATTTACTCTGAAATCTTGGATATCATGACTCAGCTATGATTTTCAAGGCCACTAAAACCTAATTTGATTAGAGTTCTCTTCTTTGCAGTTCTCTCCAGTTACTGGAGAGCCATGAAGAAGAGCATCTGGTCCTGTATACTAGCTAAACCCTTAAGAAAAGCTGCAGCATAACTAGCTCAGATAACAGTTTCACTGACAATTATTTAGAACAGTACAAGATGTTCCTCGCTACTACAAAAGACATTTGAGAAAGAGAGAGAAAGGTACATGTGGCTTTATTTTCTTTTCATTAACACCACCAGAATCTAGTGTCAAAATGCTTATGTCCTGATATCATCCAGAATTTGATCCAAGTTTTAATTTTTTCTTTCCTTCATTGAGAAAAAGACCAAAGAACTAATGAGAGATTAGCATGATAGCCACAGAACTATAAAAATAGACTTCATGGCACAAGGGATACATCTAGATTGTCTTTGTCGGTACTGTTTCCATGACCCCACAAAGTTCTGCTTCATTCGTTAATTGGTATGAATTATCTGGTGTCCAGACCATTCAGATGAACAAACTCTTGAGCCAATTAGCCAAGTCCTTACTAAGTTACTAAGTTTCAGGTGGAAAATTATTTGGGGCAATGTGCTCCTAAAGTGATCATGGGAGATGCAACATAGGGCAAATTCTCTTTCCAACTGCCCACCTTCAAGATACAATAAAATATGTCAGAAACTTTCCTTATGTATAAGGAACTATATTTCATTTTATAATTTTAACATTTGATAGCCATTTGGGGGGATCTTGAAAATTATTTTAAAAAAATCTAATCTTACCAGGTCAGATTCTACCTGGTAAGGATGCTGGGCAGTTGGTACATGCATAACTGCACTTCCAAGAAAATTTGCTGTAAAATTTATCCCACCATTACAGCAAAAGTTTTTGGTGTCAGCAATTTTCCTGGAGCCTGTCTTAGGTTTTTATACCCTTTTGGTTTTCAGAGAAAACCTTAACAATGAAATCCAAAGGTAGCCTACAAGGTCACAAAATGAAAATCAAACAGCCTCTGAGTCTGAATATTTTACTCGAGGTTTTCAAAAAACACTTTTGGTAATACTGCTTCACAGGTGACAGTTTCAGCCGCATGTAATGTTGACAGTCAGAGATTTTTCTACATTAATGACATATAAAAGCTCAGAAACAAATTGGAGAAAAAGTCTGCAGTCCAGAAACTCAATCTCCATTGAATGAGAGAAGAAATTTTCTGCAACAAACCTAGTGCCACTTAAAAATCATTAAATCAAATCTACAGAATGCAAATCTCAACTGGTGTAAATCGTTCCATTCTTACTGCAATCAATGTAATTATATAAAGGATTTGAGGCCACACACATAAGCTCAACCAACAATTGCCACAGCTGCCTGAAACAGCCCAAACCAAGTAGATATCCTTGTCTTTATTTTTTCAAATCCTCAAAAGAAAAGCAGAGAATTGCACTACAGGTTTGTTAGATTGAGGAATATACACAACTGTGAAATCACTGTTTTTATGAAAGGCTTTATAGATCATTGCCATTTGTGCAAACACGTAGGTATTTTTTTCTACACTCTTCTGTCATGGAAGATATGCACAAGATTCTCTTCATGCAGCTTGACAGATAATAAAATTAATTTTAAGTACAACAGCAAATCAAGCATTCATGATGCCATAAAAACATCCATCTACACAATGATGACTGAAATCTAACATAAAATTAATGAAGGCATTTAAGTGGCATTATGATTCACTATTAAGCCATGCAGATCTTTCTTTCAGAAACAGATCAGGGTGGATTTTGGGTGTGGTTTTTTTTGTTTGTTTCAAGAAAAGCAGCATTAAAATGTATTTTTCTTGCTTTTTTTTTTTTTTATGTTCCTATTTATGGATATGACCCAATCTATAAATACTATCTCTGAATTTTCTGGGGTAAATTATATACACAGTTTTGGGAATAGGCATGAAGTAGTGAACTTAAACAGTGAAAACCCAACAACAGGAATGACTTCAGGGAAAAATTTGCTTTGAAAGTAAGGGATAGGAACATCTGGATACCATTGTAGGTCATTACATCATCTGGTTCTGATGTGCAACCAAGAAAAACTTTAACATCCACTCTGTGATACACAGGGTAATTAATTCCTCCATGCTTTCTCTTGTGTGCTCTATTTCAATCCTAACAGCTTATAAAGCAAGAAAATCCTGCCATCCTTCTCCCCTCTCATGCAAGATGAGGTAGTGTTGGCAGGCCAGAAACAGAGAGCACTGATACCTGCTCAGCCCACCCTACGCGCTACTCCAAGGAAAGTAACCCTACTAGCTGGATACCTAACCGGAGTTACATTTTTCCAGAAACAAAGGCAGTAAGGAAGCACATTGGGAAGTCTCTGTATCATATGCTGCATTGTTCTAGACAAACTACCTTGGGATAGTAGCCATGTTAACACTAAGCTACATACATAATAAATTACTCCAGAGTCTGCTGTATAAATATTACCTTTAGCAATGATTTCACATCCGCTATGAATCAGAACTTCTTATCAGGATGCTATTAGATCTTCATAGTACTTTCAAAGACCCTGCAGTCTTACAGTGCATTCATACAAGAATAAAAAAAAAAAATTCTGGGATAGGACTAATATCTACACTTGACATCACCTTAAAACAAACAAAAAACCCCCAGCATTTGCAATGCAGCCAGAACTTGTTCTGTATATTGAGCACCTAGAAAAGAGGTCATAAAACATGAACTGGGCAGAAAATGTTAAATCAGGAAACAGAATTTTTAATACAAAGAAACAATTTCCATCTCAAAAAAAAAAATCAGACTTCTGAAATATGGGAGGACACAGCAAGAGAAAGATTAATGATTGTTTATCTTGTTCTCACTTTTCTTCACCAAATACTTAGCTAATGACCACTGAGGACAGAAGCCTTTGCTAGATGGATTTTTCCTGTGAGATTTCTGGCTGTTCTTATATTCTTAATCTCCTTCAAAATGACTAAAAACTGTAACCCCGAACAATTATGGTTTTTTATAAAACAAAGCCAGAGCTATTCAACATCCAGCAGCTCAAGAATGCCTCAAACCCATGGCAGGTGAATTGCTCTTATTAATTTTGCCAGGAATTTAGGGCATATTATGAAGGCAGAAGCACTGCACCGTGTCTGCATTGTTCACTCTCTTCTTGCCAACCTGCTACCGCACAGCAATCTGCATCCAACGCAATAAGGACACTTCAGGTACTATAGATGAGGCTGTGGATGTACAATGAGTTTAAATAACCTCACCCTTCTGGATAGTCCACCATCATGCATATTCACCTTTGTCTTTTCACTTGTCTGCTACATTCCCTACCAACGCATAATAGTTAAGAAAGAAGGATCATGACATTAACATCATACTTGCTGCATTGCACTGATAACCTTGTACATATCTCTTTCACTTTTGTTTTACTCCTGTTTTATAGTTGAGAAATGACTGTCCCAAGACCCTTAAAGCAGCTAACTTGATGCCTACAGTACAGCATACTGCTGCCTTAAGCCAACTTGACCTAAACCCTAGGTGCAGCGAGCAGGAACATCCAGGAACAGCCTGGTCTAGTGGGAGGTGTCCCTGCCCGCAGCAGGGGGGTTGGAACGAGGTGATCTTTAAGGTCCCTTCCAACCCGAACCAGTCTGTGATTCTGTAACTGATGGTGCCAGTACTGCAGATGTTTCTCTCTACAAGAGCTATACTCTCCACTCGCAATCAATGCTCCTAATTCTTTCTGATACACACAACAGCAGAGGGAAGGTGAGCAGAGGAAAAGCTGATAGTATCACACGGTATTTCTGCTTAGAAAAGGCTCTTTTGCTAAGAACAGTACACAAAGAAACAGGCATGCAGTCAACACACCACACTGAGAAGTCTAGAAGAGGAAGCAGGCAAAATATTTCGCCATGTGGTTACAAAATACTTAACTTACCACCACTTTATATAATATGGGGTCATATGCCATACCCATTAACATAGCTGAATTTACTGCTGTCTTGGTCTCTTTTCCACCCTTCCGCTGGCACCATTCTCTGTGTTTTGTTATTGGCATTCTTCTACAGGCTATTCAAATTATTTTAATACTACTCATAAGGATCGCACTGAAAAAGCTACTCAAAGGTTCAGAAGGTATTTGTCTGGTGTTCTACTCCCATATTCTACAGCAATAGTCCTGTATATTTTCCATAAGGTTGGGAGGGGAGCCTGCCAAATACTGAACTAGCCTGCCAGGTGGCACAGAATTATTTTTTCCATCAGCAACACAAAAAATACAGCAGACACACAAATATTTCATCAGATATGTTCACAGGTCACACCTGGCACAGGGAAGTATTAAGCTTCTAAAGTAAGTTCACTCCTTTTCAATAAGCAGAGACTGACATTTGGCAGAATAAAAACATTTGATCCATCAGTATTTCACAGTGAAATTAAACAACTACAGATCCCCCAAAGACAGACATCTGCACTTGAATCTTTTAGAAGAATTTCATTTACATTTTTTAAATGCACAAATAGCTTGACTTTTCCTAGGCCAGTCCAGACTATTGGAGAAATGCAGACAAAGATACAGAACAGAGGTATGTCTATGTCTTTACAAGCATTCAGAAGGATAGCAAATCTTCATTTTCCAACTAACTCTAAAAAGAATTTTTGAGACTGTCATTCCCAAAAGCCTAAGAAGCATGTCACATGCCCCCCAAATTCTGAGATACCTCTAGGGAATAATCTTGGTGGAAGCGTTATCCATTTTTGAAGCCTCAAGCTTTCACATACTCAAGCTTCATTTTTTTCTGGAATAGGACGAAAAGTGTACTTTTTATTAAAAGAAAGATCATAGTTTCTCATATATATGTGACACTGAGCCTAGAGCATTATAAAACCCAAATACCACAAGAGTCAACAACACTACATTTCAATATCATTTAATTAAAATACTAATCTTACAGGCTGCAGGGATCACGAATATCAGAAGACAAACCAAGGATGGAGGGAAAAGCGATGCGAGTCTGAATGAGAAGTAACAGCACTAAAAAAGAATGCTATTTGAGTTTAAAAGAGAATGAAAACATCCTACAAAACAATATCCTGAGGAGGCAAAAAAAAAAAAAAATCCCAACAAACCACAAATAAAGAGAAAGAAAACCTGAAAAATTGCAAAGGAAGGAAAATTCCCTTTTATAGGCTCTTCTCGTGAAGTTTATTAAAATAAAAGGTGATCAAGTGGTTCCACTGAAAAGTCTGTAATTCAAAGTGAAGATTGTAAGAAAAATTTAAGTATCGTTTTTGCAGAAGAACAACTTTGCCAGTCTGCAATGATGTAGCTAGAGAATGATTAACAACACAAAGGCTGATCAAGAGACATGCAAGAATGCTCATCCCTTGGACAAAGGAGAAACCAGTCTATGCTGGATTGGTAGTTTAACAGGAGGATGAATGTTTAACTGAGATGAGCTACCGTGGCAATAATACCAAAAAAGGGAAGAAATAAACAGGTGAAGTAAGGGCTTTAGGAGAGGTGATGGGGAGAAATAAACAGAGGTGGAGCAAACACAAGTAGTTTTAAGCAAATTAGATGGGCTGTAAACCCTGAAGTACCTATCCAATGGGGAAAACAGGGGAGGGAAATTTCAGGCGGGCATAAGAAATAAAAATAAATTATTTCCGGAACTCAGGTTTGCCTACCTGATAGGTCACCTGTTCTTGCAAGAATGTTTAAATAAAATGGGCTTCGTATCGATCACTGCCTGAGCCATGGTTGTTGGATAAGGAGCATTTCTCACAAAGATCTCAGGACTTTCTGGAAAAAAATTCAGCCTCCTTGAAGAGTAGGGAAGGTGAACAGTTAAAGTGTTGACAATTACAGGTCACTTCTGGAAAACCTTTGTTTGTATGTAGTTGATCACATGACAAATAGATTCTGGAAATATGCTAAGGCAACAGTTCTCAAATGGGAAAAATGTTGCTCATTACATCGCCACCATCAATAACAGGTAAGAAGGTTTTACACTTAACCATATGCATCAAATTTAATATAAATAGGCTTTTCCTATCAATGAAGACAGAGGAGCAGAACACAGGTTTCTCAGAACAGTAGTGCTCTGAGCTCTTCGGATTCAAGTCTGGTATAACTGTATTAAACACACTGGAGCTATTTTACATTTACTTGGCTAGATGGAGTTCAGAATTTTTCTTTGTGCACTTAGCACTTACACGGGGATGAACATAAGAGAAACTAACACAATATTTCATAAAAACATGCAACTCTAGTTGCAAGATACCAAGCCAAAACTTTATAAAACAGGAAGATCCTCAAATGTTTCTTCAAGTGCTTAAAAAAACCATAAATTACTTTATCCCAGGTACTTTGTTCATCTGCACAGATATATCAAAGCTTCCCTCTCACACATGATTCTACCAAAATTACTAACTCAGTTTTACAAAACTCCCATCACCCATAACACTACCCTTATTTTCATGTTAAAAAAAATATCCTAAGTTTTTTCATTACCTGCTCTTTTTTCTGATGAGTATTGGTAAGTATTATTGGTCTCCAGATGCTACTTTTCCTGGCCATTTTTTAAAAGTTATTTGGCAGTTAATTTGATGGTTATGTGCTAAGTTTTAGACTTTTTTCTGATTTCACACACTTGTTCCACAGTTATAAAGCTTGCATTTTCATAAATAAAAGTTGCTGAATGCAAAATACAATTATACATTCAAACTGATTTGTATGCTTTAATGATCAATATTACCTGGAGAGAACCCGCACAGAAAGCATAAGCATTTGCACATCAAGGCCCCAGATTTCAAATTGTATTTGCTTCTTGCATGGTTACAGGACTGTATCCCTATTCATACAAAACTTTAAATACATGCTAAAGGATTGTATTATATACCTGAAGACACCTACAGACATTTTCTGAGGAGTTCTAGCTTCAGAACAAGACCTCAAATTCCTTAATTTCTGTTAAAAATGTTTAACTATTTTTGTCTGTTAAAATCATGTACATTGGGAGGAAAACTTCTCAAGCAACTCTCTACCTATGACATCTCTGATTTCTTTTGATTCATATCATATACTGTTTCTGAAAGCCTGCTGTCTATTCGTACTGATTACCAATCCTAAAATCTAAATTTGAAAGAATGAAGCCAGAGGAGGTGACTCAGATGTGCATTGAACTTGGAGAGAAAATACACTGAACAGACCCATTGGTGCATGCTTCAAATGCCACACAGCAATATCAATAGCTACAAAATTTAGACAAAGACACTTTGGTGACCAGAGGGACAAATGATCAAGCCACTGCTTGTAGACAGCAGTATTATTGAATCTCAAAATTAGCATTGCATATACTACTAAATGTAAAATTGCTAAGAGTGGGGATTATCACCACCTGGCTTCTTCAAAAAGATCTTTCTACATATACAGCAATTTCTAAAATGTTAATGGTGAGAGGAACTAAACTGCCATGATTATGGGCTAACCATATTAACATGTACATAACACCATAAAAATTCCATGCAACTGCTCTGTAGCTACTGTTCATTACAGACATGTTAACAAAATCCTTTATTTGTGATATAATATTGCACAACACTATCAACTACCATAAATGATATATACTTTGCTGTTGACACTTTATTTAAAACTCTCATTATCTACAGATAGCAGGTTTCCTACGTGCTCTTAAAACACAGGAAATTAAAATAATTTTTAAAAAATCATATGGTTTTGGGCTTCATTGTGAATTTAAAACCCACCCAGACCCATTCATATAAGAAAGGTTAAGCGTCACATTTAGAGTGCACATATTAAACCAAGATAAAGGCTGTCTTGCTAACAAGAATTGCCTTAGGACAAATGCAATAGGCCTTAAAAATATAAAAAGTTAAAAATAGCATACTAGTAATACAAGGAGATTTTTAAATTCTACATAAATGTTTTGCTTCCACTGGGTGTCCACAAGTCAAGGATGTGAGCATCCAGACTGGGACTCCTCATGCCACAAATCACTATTCATGACTGATGTATAGTTTCTCCCCTCGGGAAACCTCTTAGGTTTCAACGGAACACAGATTCTTTCAATGGACTAGTAGGCACTGTTTTCTGATCAATTTTTTTCAGCAGCTCTACCAAGGATGAAAATGATATGCCATCAGAGCACTCATTTCATCACTATTATATTAGCCACTTATCACTACTACTCACCGGTTAGTATGTACTCTATGTTTCCATCTCTGCCTGAACTACAAATAATAACAGAGTTCTATCTCCTAACAAAACAGTAGAAACATTTTATCAACTTGGATCTCCACCTTATTTGTGTTACAGCACCAGGAATAAGATGTCACACTGGCCACTGCTAAAGGCCAAATTACACAAGATCTGCTTGAAGTCTACAGATCAACTTTTATCTGTGGTTTCTTTTTAAAACTATTGGCTGTCAGTTTATGCTGGTTATGGTGACTGCAGCTGTAAATATCTAGCTACTATTAGGGGAAAAAGAATTAATGTAAGCTTGTTTTGAACAGAAAATTGATTACCTTCATGAGTTACAAGATTTCACAATAATTCTATTGTGATTACATGGGACATCTAAAAACAATTCCTCATCTCCCAGAGGTATACCAAAGCCATCTTAAAGAAAGGATCAGGATCAAAATTACTTACTATGTAAGAAATATGCATTGAAATTATTAGCAGACTTACAGGTAGTTAAAGCCACAGAGTGTTTTTTAAAAGGCTATTTCGTTTTCATCACTATTCTCACAATTTATTTTCCTGTCCAAGGCTAAAGAGATACATGTTGAAAAATTCTGTCAGGATTCCTCAAAGTCTTCATCAGTCATCTCAAAGAGAAACAAAACAACCTTTCCTCTTCTCCACCCCAAATCAAAGCAATGCAAAACATGAATTACAAAAATTGGTGTAAAACAGTGGATATATCAAGCCCAGAACACTGCATACGTAGAATTTTTTTATTATTTTGCTGTCTTCACACTTTCACCAGAACCATATTCCAAATGCACTCCATGTGATAACTACGTGCACAACGTAGAAGTGATACACTTGAAAAAGGCATTTATAAGAGGGAAGCATTATGCTCACACACGCTAAAAATTACTAGAAGTTGTAATTTTAATGTTCCACACCACACCCCATCCACCCCCACCCTGGAAAAAAAAAACCAAACCACCACACACCACACCAAAAAGCCAGCATGCACTTTGGCATTGAGTACTATTTTATTTTGCCAGGGAATATGATTTAATAAAATAATACATTGTTGACTCACCACAGCGCGTGCTATGTCTCATCTATAGGAAATAGTTCAAAGGCATCAACTTCATGCATGGGTTGCCATAGCTGATACTTGAGTCCGGCCTGCTGCTGGTACAGGTTTCTATACTAGCCCTAAGCCCAAAAAAAGAGAAAGAAATAGTTGGGGTATATTTTTCAAGTCTGATAGACACAGAAAAAGTTAACCTGGAATGTCAGTATTTGTACATCACATATAAAAATTTAAGATTTCCCTCTGATAATACCATAACACATCCAGTATCTGTACCATAAATTTCCCTTCTTCCATGCAAAGAAGAAAGGCTAGAGATAGAAAATCATATAGAATGAAGTGTTGTTTAAATGGAGAAGGTGTCACGGTTCTCGCTCTCAGAAAAAAATGGAAAAAAAAGATAAAATCAAGGCAGGCAGAGCCTAGTGTTCAAGAACTCAAGTTCAAGACTGTTCAAATTGCAACAGATGGCACTAAAAATCATAAAACTGTTCTAAAATAAATATTTTAGTTTCTATCCTATAGCTCTCACTATAATAAGTTGAGATTTGTACACAGTCATCTGTCAGTAATACCTGGGGACTGAAGTTAAATTTGACTTGGGACATTATGAACAGCTTTAAAATCTGTGTGATGAGGATACACATAGGCATAAGAAAAGGCCTGTGAATTACTGCTGTTTATCAAATTGGCATCCTCTTAAAAAACAAACGGCAAAATATATGAAAAAAAATATGTTCAAATGAAAAAGTGCTTTCAGTGAATAAACTTACAGACAATCTCAAGGTATTGCGTAAAAAGCAAATGTTATGGTGTTAAGATCACGAATGAGAGGAGCAACAACCAAACATGTACCACTCTGGTGTCTAACCACTGAACAAAATTAGGTGACTAATATTAAGTGGGAGGTTTGGGCAACATTTTCTTAACATTGTTTCACAACATGTTTTCAAATACCTCAGAAGAGAACTAAAACTTTGTACTTAGAAAATTACAAATCCTTATGAGAAAACAACTGCTTAACCAGATAGGGCCCACGACACTTCACTGAACTGGTACAAGAGTTGCGCATACTAAGGCTCCCTGAAATCCCACTTCAAATAGCAATTCCCTAATTTCCTGGGTTGTCTGACCTCTTAGTGTAGAATCCCGGTGAAGCACCTATTGACTTGACTTGGAAGGCTCTTCTGGGCTTCCAACTTTTACTGTTTATTACAATGTGAAAAGCTGACAGTAGTCCTTGGAGACTAACACATCCAAAATTTCCCATGTCACCACTGTGATGCAACAAGGATCTGCATTCATGTGGTCATCAACCTCTTCTTTTCCTTGGACAGGAGAAAAACCTGGAAGCCTAAAAATACAACAGCTGCTTTTTATTTTTCTTGCTGTAACAAGGGCTCTGACTCTGTCCAGGTATAGTCTGGGATATCATAAAATACAAGAATTCACATCCCTTCTGTAGAGATGAAGCTGAGGAGAGCATTCCACTGTCACTAGTGAGTTCATGTGCCAAATCCTCTATTAAAAATATCACAATATATCACACAAATAAGACTGAAAAGTATCAGGACTTGAATTTCCTGCCCTTCTCTTCTAACAACTAGCCAATACTGATTCTAAAGCTTGCTAACAAAGCTATGGCTATCAGGCTAAAACACAGTATAGCAGCTCAAGGAAAGCTGTGTAACTTTTGAAAACGGTGGACAGGAGACCATTAAATTCTGTCCCATCCCCTGTACTGTTTGTGATCTATACTTTAATCTCACTATCACAGCGTAAGAGAAAGGAAACATAGCTATGACACCTGATATTTCACTCTAATTAAAGTTGTACGTTGCTTTCAGCTTCAGATGGTTACTTAACTACAAAAGATTTTTTGTTTCTGTGAAAGACCATTTTTCTTATGTCTGCCTCCTCAGATGGTGCTGTAAGAAAGAAAGAAAAAAAGAACTCACAGCAAATGCTGCAATTTTAATTTTAACTGGTGCCCTTTTATGAGGGTTAATTTCTCTTGCAGGTGGCCTTCAAAGCAATAAGCATGCAAGAATCATAGAAAAGGGTAGCAGAATACGAGTGTTGGAAGCCATATTTATACCCAGTATTGTGGTCCAGTGAAGTGTCTCTCCTTTTCTCCTGATGACATAACAGGGCAGCAACTGTGGTAATCTGCAATCACTAGGCTTTTAGGTTATAATTTCTAGTAGGGCTATTATAAATTCAAAATGTAATAAGTGGAATGGGAGGGGCTATTAGTATAGAATGCTTGCCATAAAAAAAAAAAAAATTAAAGAAATTCCTTTGTTTTGAAAATTTATCAACAAGCTGGTGATATTTTCTGTTATTTGGGAATTGTCCAAAGAACGGGTTAGCTTTGACTGAACAACAGTTTAAGAGATAACCAATTCTAAAGCTGTGGACCTTTCTCTAAATGCAGCTTTTCTGCATTCCAAATCTTAATAAAACTATGATGTCGTCTGCAAAAGCAATGCTAAAACCCTCCTCCTTTGGGCCTGCTTTAGCTCTCACTTAAATTGCACGAGTTTTGCAGTGGACTGCAAACTAAAAGCGAGCTTTATGACATTCTTCAATACCATGGTAGGGAAATTTTGATAGCTGTCCTTTTGCTTTCACAAGCCAGATCTGGTACCGTAACGCTGCTGGAAGATATTTTGTCTTACAATTATTGATCCAGTACAATTTAATCTCTAAATAATGGCTGCAAACATGCCAACCACTGACAGCGGAAAAAAAAAAAACCTACAAGAAAACACTCATCCCCAAGGTCTGCTCATAAAAATCCCCTCCAGTGCACACACATATTTGTAACAATGAGAGGGACATTTTCTAATATCAAACAGGCAGGCAGGCAGCTGAAGGCAACTTATTTTTCATGTTAAGCAATTTTTGCCCTTACCCTATTTAGGAACATCCCTGTAATCCTAATACTCCTCAAAAAAATCATAATGACAACAGGACCCTGACAAATTATGCATAATCTGAAACAGCAGGAGAGTGCAATGCACAAGAGTGCAGTTTCCTAGGAGTCAGGGAGAAAGAGTATTGTTAAATCACCTTTGTCATTCACATCTGTGTCCCCTTAAGACAAAGTCATTAGTTGAGCCAATTGAAAAGATAATTCTATGCCACCTTTCCTAGCAGGAAGACTGAGCATACAGCAGAAGCACCACAGAAGAAAATACTACTCCAGACTGTTCCTGGGTAATAACTACAGAGCAATGCTCTGAAAGAGGGTTAAAATACCAGCAGTTTGGTGCACTCCACTTTCCCCAAGGCATGGGAACCAAATATAGTTCACATGTGGGCAAAGACAAACAGCCCATGCAGTACCAACACCATCCTAGTCTATCTTAACCTTTCTCTTTTTCTGATGCTGGCCTTGCATGACCAGCTCTCTGTTCTGTAGCAAGCTGATTTCAGGCTTCTCCTGATTATTTACAATATACACATTCACATTTTCCTCCTAAAAATTTCTACTCTATGCCCTCATTTTCTTCAAAATCCGTATTTTCATATAGAGTTGGTTAGTCTTTAAACAAGTCTCTGGCAAAACTCACAGTGAACATATTAGAGGAAGGAAAGGCTGCATTGAGGATATCGTGAAGCTACGCAGCAAAAAGAACCCATGTAAACAAGCTTACAATCACTCAGTACACAAATGGTGTGAAATATGTCCATCATGGTTCATGGGGAGCAGCACCTGCTTATTAAACAATGCTGTAACACTTAATTATCCAAGTGAAATTTGGATTATTTCTAATAAGGCCTCTCTGCATTAAAAACACAAACAACATTTCTTCCTGTAGCAACAGCTTTTCTGCCAGAGGATTTCCCTGCAAAGCAACATTGATTTCACTGCAGTATCTACAGATTGTTAATTGTCTTTTGCAAAATAACTGGCCTGTACCATGCTGTAAACACTTCTCCCAAAAGCTCTTGGTGGTTCTGTAAGACCCAATAGGCTGGGTTGTTCACTTCCATCTGACAGCAATGCAGAAGAGTGATGACTACCTTAAAAAACCACTTGCTTAGAAACAACCCCCACTACCACATCCAACACAGTTTGTCAAACACTTGCTTCTCCCCACGCATGTTTTTTTTTATTATTCAGCCACTTTGCAAATGGCAAAGGACTTCTGTCCTCTGGATCTTCTAGTTGCTTATCATTATCCTCTCTTCTTTTTTATTATTACAAACTCAAATTTTATATGGCTCTGTATGGACCATTTAACTCACATAATGTAATCATTTCTACTTAACTGCAAGCCAAGACACCTCCTTCCCCCAAAAGCCCCCAAGCAGTGCTAGAGGTGATGAGGCTGAGTAAAACACTACTGTTTACATGAGCCAGCTGGTAAAGCACTATCACACTCATGTCCATGATCTGCTTCTGCACTGCTCTCACAACCACCGGTCACCTAACGCGCCCAAACAGAAAAGCTCATACACACCCGAACACAGGAAAATGATGCTTCTCTGGTCACAAAATATAAAGCTGCAGCCTTCTTGCTTCGGTTAGCAGTTTACTTCATTAACCTGTCTCTCTCTCCCTCTCCCCCATTTTTTTTTTTTTAAACAGAAATCAATATTCATCACCCCACCCTGCAAAAGCAGTCTGTCATAGAATATTAGCATCAACCACCTACCATTCCGTGCTTGCGAGCTATTCTCCTCGTCCAGAAACCTTTTCCCCAAACTGCGACATTAGGTGGTATTTTTAAAATCACATTCCAAACAGCGCCACAGAAAAGATGAGATATTTATAATAATAAAAACCAAAAAGATGGGCAGTTGGAGTCAAAGTAAATCAATGTTTTCATCTAAAGAACAAAATTAAAGCCTGGGGGAGAGGGTAGAGCAGAACAGAAAAAGGGAGGCAAAATGTCTGATAATAATGAAATAAAAAGGGGGGGGGGAAGAGTGGCTTGCTGAATCACGCTCTTTCACTGCCTGGAAACCATTGTGCAGCGTGATGCTGGCTGTACCATTGTGGAACCTACCAGAGGAGACAAGCAGGGAGCTTGGGGAATGGGGCTGCTATGGCAACTGAAAGGAGCACACATGACGTCAAAGCACACAGAGGTCTCGCAGGGGGAGGGAGAGAAAAGTCTAATCTGCAGCCACAGCTACCGCATCTCCTGGTGAATCAGGGCACAGAGCAGACTGCAAAGGGAAGCTGAGTGGTGTTCTGTAGCATTTACCAGCAGCAGCAGCAGCTCAGGCATCTGCAGCATCAGGGAGCTAGTCAGTACAGAGAGGAGGTACTAACAGCAGCGTAGATCTGCTCTTTTGTTTGCATTAGCTGTTATATGAAGTCATAAACACCCATTATCCTAAAAAAAAAATCCAAATATTTGAAATTCATGTAAGTTTCATGCTGGAAGAGGTGGTGGTGGTGGGGAATGGGATAAAAAATAAAATAATAAAAAAAAAAAAATCACAACACATCTCCTTCACAGCTATTGAATACAGCTATTCACGAAGCTATTTTACTTGCATGAACAAGGAACGCAACTCTGAGAATAGAGTCCCTTAGAAGTCCAAGGAACTACAAGTGATTTCCCCATTAGCATTATGTTGTGCACACTCTTAGAATGCCCCAAATCTGCGAACTGAAAACTTGCCACTTCTAAAAGGTCCCATTGCACAGAGGTACTATTGCATTTTGAGCTCGCAGAACCAGCAGAGTTGGCAATGGCTTCTGATGTCCTCAAGTTGAAAAATTAAGCAGACCACATTTCTGCTGCATACATTAAACTGCAGGATGTTTCCTCTCTTCTGACATTAAACAGTAAAGAAACTACACTGGTGAGATTGAACAGGACTTCCATGAGATTTAGGCTGGGATAAGAGCTGGCTGAGAACATTATGGTGAAATGCAATCTTGCTGGAATACATATCTTCTTTGAAAAACAAACCAATTCTTTCAGTATATCAATTACCTTGGTCAAGAAGAGCTCCAGGGAACTCACTGCAGCTTTCCTGCCAGTGGTCTGAATATTCCAAAGGCTTTACCCCAGCCAGAATCAAACACAGCCCTGTGTAACCTGGAACTCTTAACACAGATGTTATCTAACTAAGGTTGGGTAACTGTTGCCTTTCTGAGGGCCATCCAAATGCCTTCGACAGGCCATATGCTGACATATGACATGATTGTGGCCAACAGGTTGAGGGAGATGATTCTCCGCCTCTACTCCGCTCTCATGAGACCCGACCTGGAGTACTGCATCCCTCATATTCCATACTGGAACCCTCAGCACAGGAAAGGCATGGACCTCTTGGAGCGGGTCCAGCAGAGGGCCACAAAAATGATCAGAGGGCTGGAGCACCTCTCCTATTAGGACAGGCTGAGAGTTGGGGTTGTTCATCCTGGAGAAGAGAAGGCTCCGGGGAGACCATATTGCAGCCCTACAGTACTTAGAGCGGGCTGACAGGAAAGATGGGACAAACTTTTTAGTGGGGTCTGTTGCGATAAGACAAGGGGTAATGGCTTTAAAGTAAAAGAGGGCAGATTTAGACTAGGGTTGTGGTTTAAATCCAGCTGGCAACAAGGAACCACACACTACTCGCTCACCGCCCCACAGCTGTGGGTTGGGGGGGGAGGATTGGAAGAAAAAGGCAAAACTCATGGGTTGAGATAAAGGCAGTTTAACAGAAAAGCGAAGGAAAGAAGAAAACAACAACAATAATACTGACAGAAGAATGTACAAACACGATTAATGTACCACCACTCACCAACCAGACCTGGGAAGCCCCCAGCCCACTCCAAGCCGCTCCCATTCCTGCTCCCTCCCCCAGCCAGCTCCCCAGCTATATACTGGGCATGGCTGTCACATGGTATGGAATAACTGTGTCCAGTGACAGCTCCTTGTGAAAACCCCATCCCCACTGGAACCAGGACAACTACATATAAGGAAGAAATTTTTAGAATGAGGGTGGTGAAACACTGAAACAGGTTGCCCAGAGAGGTGCTGGATGCCCCATCCCTGGAAACATTCAAGGTTAGGTTTGACAGGGCTCTGAGCAACCTGATCTAGTTGAAGATGTCCCTGATTGTTGCTGGGGAGGTTGGACTAGATGACCTTTTAAGGTCCCTTCCAACCCAAACTATTCTATGATTCTATCCACAAACAGTTAAAATGTTTAACGTAACTACAGATGAAGTGAAGTCATTGGCTGTGTCTGGCGCCTGTGCTATAGGTTACCTGTTCTTGTCTTAATCTACCGTGTTCCTCCACCCTCCTTTCTTTAGCCTGTTTCTCATGCGTGTTCTGTTATTGGTGCTTATTTTTTAGAAGTAAAGGTTTTCATCTTGATCTGTGTATCATTCCTGCATGCATATATACATGCAGGAAGGTCTGAACACATTTATTTACGGTGAGAAAAAATTCTATAGTTCCAACTTTACCATGCTGTTGTCTTTTTTTTTTTTTTTTTTGAAATTTGCTTAACCGCTTTATCACAAGCTAGCAATCACCACAGAAAGTTCTCCCCACGCTCTACCTTATACTGAGAAGACTGAATGGGGCACAGTGAAGAAGTATGCGTAGGTACATTGCGTGCCCAGAAAATGTCCTGCCATTGTCACCAGGGTCCTGCCAGTGTCACCAATGTCCTAAGGAGGCATGAAGGGCAGCAGGGCACAACCTCCATCACAGTTTGCAAACACCTGCACAGTAGACATAAGAAATAAGCCAGATAGTTTCAGTGTGTCAAGTAACTGATCTCAGTAACCACAGCATATTTGACTGGTTAAACTTCAGAAATCTACAGTTTAATACACTTCTTTCTTTGAGTGATGAGGGGAGGAGGGGCAAGTAAAGGAGCTGCAAGATGTGCAGCAAAAGCCACAATTAGCAGTAACTACAAGGTATTGAAACAGAAAACCCCAACCCAAACCCTCATCACAAAACTGGCAAAACAGAAAAGATCTTAAACAGGAAGTTTTCATATTGTCATTAAAAACACCAAAACCTTCATTCCCTTTTTGTCTCTGTAACCATATTCTTGTTTCTCCCATACCATATCACATCTACTCTCTTAAGGCATCTAGATGTGAGAAATAAGTTCTGGTCTGAATGAAATAGGCTCAGGCAGAATCCTCTGTGAAGCACATTTTTATTCACATTCTTGCAAGTGCAGGTGACCTAGCAAGTAGGTGCACTTTCAGTTCTTGAAACGCACCTTTTTATTTCCTAATCCCAGCCGAATTTTTCCCTCCCCTGTTTCCCATTGGTTAGGTACTCCAGGGTTCACAGTCTGTCCGAAGCACCTAAAATTCTTCCTGGATGTCCTGCCTCTGTTTACTTGTCTTTATGCTACACTTAAAGGGATTATCTGACTAGTTTATTTCTTTCCTTTTTGGTAAAAAATTGCTCAATGTCATTAGCCCTGGTTAAATGTTTGACTACCCTTCTAGACACTAATCCAGTATGAATCAGTTTGTCCCTTTGTGTGATAAGAGATATTATACAAGCCTTTGCTGGAGCGTCTTTGTCTTAGTCATTCCCTTATCATGTCACCTCTGATGGAAATGGCTTTTCTCCTCTGCAAAAGCAATACCTGCCTTTCTTACATAGGACATCATTTTTTGCTACCATCTAACTGTCATGTTTGCACAAGAAGTACCATTTCTGCTTCTAACATGGAGGGGCAATAAAACACTCTAAGAAAGGTTTCATCCCTTCTAGACCCTACAGAATACCACAACAGAATACCCTGAAAATTTTTTTCTTTTATGCTTACAGTCTTATTGAACAAGATTTTAGAAATACACTATTGTTAGGCAAAATACCAGAATGAAATTACCTCTGAATAAAGTCTACATATTAGCCTCTTTTGGTGGGGATGGGGGGGTCTGTTTATTGCAAAAAAACTATTAAAGACTTTGCTCATTTGCCAAAAGATTCCACTACAGCAACGATATACAAATATGAGTTTATTACTAATCTGGAGCTAAGGGTTTTGTGGTTTTTTCTTAAAAATATGTCAATACACCTGTTTTATCTGTATTACCTAAAATGCTTGGGATACATTGAAAAATACGTTTCCTGGAAAAAATTAGATTTCTTGGAAAACAGCCAACACTATTGTGTGAGTCAGTAGAAAAGACAATACTTTGAAAATAGCATTCACTGACCGTTCATTGGTGCAGAACAGATAGGAGGTGGTTGCTTTTGACACAAAAAGATTGGAGCTGGGGGAAGGGAGAAGAAACCAAAGAGCCTAAGCCTTACAGAGGTGACAGGAGCTTTGTAGTGTAATTAGGGTATTTGTCCTTGGAGGAACAACAAGTTTAATGGAAAATAGCACCTTTTCAGATGCTGCTTTTTCTAACAACGGGAACCTGCTTCCTGGAGCGACAGCCAAACCAGCATTTCACTTCACACTCATTTTGAGCGATTACAGCTCACTCTTTACGGTGTCCTGCTGAGATGGCTTACTGGCTGGGCCAAGGTATACAAAGACGCCATAAAATGCATTCCAGCCTGGAATCAGGCCTCAGATAAACACTGTAATGGCCTGACACAGTGCAGAAAATTTGAGTCAAGCAATTTAAACAAAAAATTTTAGGCATCTATTTCCCAGAATAACTGCCCCAATCTTAAGGAGCAGACATTCTCCGAACGATAGGCAAGACTAGAGGTGGCTATGTCTAAATTTAAGAACAACTGGACTGAAGCAGATGTTTACAACACGAAGACAGCTACAAAGGTCACCATGAGCCAATTGAATTAATTTCAGCTAAGCGCTTGTACCCCGCGCTCCCCCACCTTTGTGCCTCTGAAGCACTCATTAGTGTTGGTCTTTTTTAGCACAAAACTTGATGTCGTTTTACTTTAAATGTGAATTACAAAAAAAGTACATTCAATTTGTAGACCACAGGATGAACACTAGACTGTACCTCTGTCATCGATTTTCATGAGACAGACTGGGAGCACTGACATTAGAACAATTATGTCAGGAGTTGCTCACATTCAGCCCTGTATTTACACAAACAAAGAGAGATCACTCTTAAAACAAAAAATAACACTGTCAAATTGAAATTCTGGTCCATCTGCATGATGCTATTTAATTAACAAAAAAAAAAAGAAAACAGAAAAATAGACGTAGGTAAATAAGGCACTTTTAAAAAGAATTAAGCACTGCTTTTAACAGATGGAGAAAAGCAGTTGTGACTGAGCTCAGCATTAAGAGTTTTGATATGAATCTTCTGAAATTGTCCTACCAGGGGACCAGTAACTATAGAAATACTAGCTCTGCTTACCGTGGAAGCACCCAGTGACTCATTGTTAGTCCTGGACCTCATGTGGATTAAACTGGAATTGCTCAAGCACTTTATGCCATTCCACCCAGTGCCTACCGTATGGGCGTCTGAATGTAGCAGCTCCTGAATTGCCACAGTTCACAATCCAGCATATTAAACTAATCTCAAATTGGCGATGGCTTAATGCACTGGATTGCAAACCATGATGGTTTAGGAGCTGCTACACACTCTGTTCATCTCTATCTGCCTTACAGAGGTGATATGCTTCTCAATGGCTAAGTGAATCACATTAAATTAAGGCCGCTTAAATAAAATCCTAGCGAGCAAGTGTCTTCATGTTTTAAGGCATAAAGCAACAGACCAATCTCTAAACAAATTTTCCTACCCAACTCAGCATTAAAGCTAGAACTAAGTGATTTCTCAACATCACTATCAGCCATAGTTTTCTATGATTCCAGTCTGGTGTAATATTGCACTGTCAAGTGGAACACTGAAGAGATGTGATAGGCTATCTATGGATGCTGGAACCCAGACTCGCTATGCCACTGCCATTCTCCCCAGGTATATGCTCACCATACATCAAATCCAAGAGTTGCTTTGTTCCAAAGTTGTTTTTCAAGCTTGAGAACTCACTAGATGAATGGGTTTTTCTGCAGCTCTCATTTGTCTGCAGTACAACCCTCCATTGCACTGAATTTCTTGGCTACTTTTAATAAAATCCAAAAATTTGCAATGCCTTCATTGATTTTATTCAATCTCATTCTGAAGAATAATTACTGACGAAGGTTGACCTGGACTTTATCTCAGGCAAAAGAAAGAATGATCTTGGATTTTGTGCTCATCTCCATCAAAAGGCCTTTAAAGCTATTGCATTTTCCACATGATCATTATATGCTAACAGCTGGGAGAGACTTTTGGAAAAGTTAAGGAAGCTGCACATACTCCTATCACCCCCGTTTCACCGCCCTTCCTTCTACTACCTCTTCACCATCATACCATAAAGAAGAGTACATTTTAAACTCAAGATTTCTTTAACTTTATTATACAGATGGACAAACAGAACTAAACCGAAGTGGAGAAATAACCATGACTGGCATCATGTCCACTTTCCGGCTGACTCTGCCATTGAAAAGCACAATCTAAACAGTAACTTCATATGGCCTGACCGATACAGAGCTACTGCGATTATAAGGTCTAACTAACTGGAGATAAAGCCTGGTAACTGAGAACAGGCAAGAATATCACAGGGCAGGGCATGGCAGTTGGACAAGTTCACTTGATTCATTTTTTCACAAGGAAGGTTTTAAGTGAAAGAGACAGTGAATCAGCATAATAGACGCAGCAGAAGAATTCATAAAAGACAGAGACTGACTAGTAGTAACTGACCTAAGGAGTTACATCGATCACCTGCTTGTACATCACACAAACAACTGCAAAATCAGGCGACTACCCTGGTATTTTACAGAAAGGTATTATTTTAGAAATTGGAAACCTGGCTTACATGTGGTAGAGGAAAAGAGTAGTTTCTGAAAAAAAATGGTTCTTCAAGTCAAGAGTGCTATTCATTACCCATACATTTCTAAATCAAGACCTTACAGAGGATAAAACAAATCTTAGTAGATTTACATTAAGCAGCAATAAGACAGGCACTAACACAGCAGAAATGTGCACATGCATGCATGCATACAAATATGCAAATTAGAAGGGTTCAATTCTTTATGCTCATCATAATTACAAAAAGGAAGTCCTGATCCAAAGCCCATAAATACCAAACAGAAGGATGCACATACACCTCACTAGGCAGTGAATTAAATGTAAAAAACTGGACTGCTAAGTACTTACTTCAACAAAGGGAAGGAATTTATTGAATAACTTAAAGAATACATGTATTGGAGAAACAGGACCTTCTTACTGCACATAAAACTATTTACCTGTAACTTCAATTACTGCTTCTTTAGTGAAAAATATTTTAGTACTTATTTGACAACACACATACCAAGAAAATTATTTCAGCACACAATACTACTGTCGTCTTTGAAATCTCACACTCACTGGTCTGTCTACTACCAAGGGCTATATGTCCTGTTAAACTCTAGCAAATGTATATATCCTAAAATGCACTAATATAGTTTTGAATAAGTTTATTTTATTATCCTAATGACATAAAACATTACATAAAGTGCTAAAGGTGTCATAAACTGAATGCTTACTATGGAAAAGAAAACAAACGTAACTTTAAATTGCCATCTGAAGGTAAAAACAAAAGCTGCTCAAGTCTTATTTAAGTTTTTAAAAGTACCATTTCCTGTATTCAATAATTCCTCCAGAGCGAATGATTTCATGTTCAATTTTCCCTGCAGAAGCTACATAAGGCATGTATCAAGAATTCAATTACAATTCACTCTAGTACAATAGAGCACCAAACAGAATTTAAACTTGTTTCAGGATGCAAACAAACAGAAATCAACCCCTTTCCTAAATGAGTACTTTCTCCATTTACATAACATGAATGCACAACCACCATTTACAACATTTCACAGGTTTACCTGTAAACCATTACATACTCCCAGCTGACTTCAGTGAAAATTTCTATACTGTCAGTTCACTTTGCTCCAATCATAAAATGAAATCATACTGTGACAGATGGTGTCCGGTCTATCTGAAGATATTATCTGCTGTATAAATATTGCTGATTTTAAATAAGTTGTACTCCAAATATATATTTTGAAAGAATATAGTTTTCTATCCTGAGTGTGACTAACAGTAAAAGCTTTGATCGTGTTACCATGGCAATAATATGTTCCCTAAGGTAGGATTTAGAAGAGTTGGGCCAAGTAATCCTCTTGGCTAAACACTACTGTATTCAAAAGGTGCTGAGACTACTGAAATGGGAAAAGAATGAATGTCTAGATTTGGTGAACCTACATAGATTTCAGCACTCTGCTAACAGGTAGCTAAACCTCCTCTGCTACTGAAAACTCTGGTTCCTGAGTAACTTTACAGCTTTCCATATATTGCCTTTTCTTAGAAAGTATTTGTTGGTAGATTACTTTCTTGGGAGTTGTTTTCTTAAATTTAATTCTTATAACAGCTTTTTCCTCAAGTTCACTAGATGATGCTCTGCACTTACTAAGTCCTGATTCCATGTTCCTTGCACATAAGAGGAAGGCAAACAGTTCCAACTAAAACTGGGATTATAGGGTATCAGAATTAGCAGTACATGATCCATTTATTTTAATGTAATTGGGTTGACTATCCCCACGCATTTCGTTCCCCATGTATTTTTTCCAAATACATGATTTCAAAGGTGTGCTTGTTCCACTTTGGGAGTAGTATGATCAGCATTTTTGAATGTTTTATTTTATCTCAGCCCTGACCCAAGAAATAGGTCAAAAAGGGTTTGCTTAAGCTAGGAGGTTGTAAAGACTGCAGCTCGTAAAGACAGAAACTAGTATTGAGGATTCCAGCATTGCCTGCAAGTTAAAATGAAGTAGAACAGCTAAATTTTCGTTTGATTTGTAGAAAATTAAGTCACAGCAAAACACAGTAAGATAGGTATGTCAGCTACCCAGTGCACTATATATGGGATGCGTGTTCTCAGTACATAAAAATTCTCTTCACCATACTCACTTTCTGCACTTGATGCCTAAGGAGTAGTTGCGACGCTCTCAAATGCTGGGTGAGGGGACGAGAATGTGTATTACATGTGACGCTGTACCAGAATAAGACCCTTGGAGTTGTTATTTCCATGGTGTACTCAGCTGCTTCTATTACACAGCATTACTCACATCTGGCAGAGCTACATTATTAACCACCATATTTTAATTATCGATTCTGGAACAAAACAACAGCTAAGTGAGGATGACACGCAAACTGGCCGTGAAAAGATACAAGCCAACATAATTTAATTTCAGAATTGAAGCAATAGCTCAGATACAACAGAGATCACATTCTCCAGGCATTCTCATTCCACTAATTTAGATACTGTTTGTGCTTCTAGCCCTTCCCCCTTCTTCACTGCCTCAGCATACTTCTCTTCCATTTCATCCTGCCATATTGGAAAGGATGTCATAGAAACAGCAAGAAAAAAAAAAGAAGAAGAAAAAAAGACACACTCATGAAAATCCTGCCTTAGCTAGAGAAACATAAGGATCCCAATCTGTTTACCTCACCGAAAAAATAAATTGAGAGACAGTGTTATCAGTGTCTGTGAGTACCTATACTGGAAAAAGGTATCTGATCTAGACACTCATGTAATCTAGTAAATCAGGACAAATCTACAGCCAGCGATTGGAATATGAGTCTAGGCAAAGCCAGAAAATTCAAGAAGAAAAACAAATTCTTCAAGTTATGCCAGAAGCACATGGCATGCATCAATTTAATATTGCATTATTTCTGCTGACAGAAAAGTCAAGACCATAACCTGCCTCAATGGAAATAAAGGCTTAGAGAACCACTTCTGTTGGCTCAGAATAGTTTGCAGAGGCAAATTTCAGGGATTATTCTTATAACTTGCGTATTTACTTCACTGAAGAGGGACTGCAGCATCATACTATGCTTTCATCAGGAAAAGAAAAAGAAAAAAAGAAAAATGTATTTCAGGAAGAAATTGTTATTCCTGCTTATTAAGTCAAAAGAAAGTTCAAAAGTTAAGGATTAATAACTACCAAAATAGGTAACTGATGGAAACAAAAAACTGAAAACAAAGTCAGGATCTGCAGAAAACTATGATGTGCCTTCAAAAGAGAAAGGGAGGCTCTAAATCAACTAGTCATTTTAGAGAGAAAAATAATACTGGATCTCTGTATTTCAGTCCTAAGGATTAAAATACCATGGAGACTGATTTATCTACAGTGATTTTTGTTGAGGGCCATTGCAAACTTCCACAATACCTTGTGTTTATTTTATTTGAGCCAAAATGCAGGACCAAACCCAGAAAACACTGCTTATTGACACACACCTGGCAGGTCTATCTCCTACATCTTCCCCTTGATGACTTAAGCAAAAGAAACACAGGATGGAAATTGTACGCTTTTTATCCAAACACTACTCTCGGGTGAGCCACACTTCTTGCAAGCATCTTATGAGGCACAATTAGGTCATCTCATCATAAGCACCTGGTGCTACTTGAGATACCCCATGAAGTCCAAGATAATCTACACAGACTTGGGGAGTACGTCACTGGACGTTCAGGAGAACCACGCTCTTCTTGAATCAGCAACTATATAACAGATAATATTCTCTGTGGCGTTTCATATCACACTGATATCTATGTTTATGCAATTGAATCGGGCCCCTAATGTCCTTAGACATTAACTCTACACTAGCCAGCTGTCAGTTGTCCTCTCCAAGTCAAGCTGCAATTTATGACTCACTCAAATTTATCTTTCATTGCTATCACAGACAGATAAGGCAAGACTACAACATGCAACCACAACTTGGAAGATGCTCATGAAACATCTTGTGTTTCTTCTCTTGATCACAGATGCTAGGTGAAATCTTGGACATGGATTCCTTTCAAGCACAGTGCTTTTCCTTCCAAAACAAAGCACCAAGTGCCCCAACCAATCCCTGTCAATCTTTCATTTGCATGCAGTATGTCATTTAGAGATATCACCAAAGCATTAAACCATCTAGTCATCATGGCTGACGCACACATTTTGTAAAGCGGCTTTGAGTTGAAAGACACTATATGTGTTAAAAATATTAATTTAAATACTATAATATAATAATTGTTAATATTATCACTTCTGAACAGGTACCACCTTCATATGAAGAATACCACACTCACCTTTTTCTCATAATGCAAGGTTTACAGGAAAAGAACACTTTTCTTTCTTCATTACTTCCTGCAATCAAGCAAAGTACTCAAAATTCCTATCAAAATACAGAATTTATAAGAAATTAGTGAGAAAGCTTCTTGAAGGAAACAAAGGCATAAACAACAGAACAAAGCTATCTACCCCAGACCTCAACAATCAGTGCACAAATTCAATAGATCAAGTGTACACAAACAGAAATTATAGAGTGCTTGCATATCTTCTTTTTCAAAAGTCACTTTTCTTAAATAAATTTTAATAATTTCAAATAGCAAGCATATTTATTAACTGGACCACAGAAAAAGCTGTGTTGTCTTTGAGTGTTTATATAGGTAAAATCCTCTCACAATCCTGGGTGCCTACAGCTGTTCTACGAATGGCCAGAGAAGGACTGCTATTTATTTTTGTAGCACAGCTGGAAAAAGTAGTAGCACTTTTAGATAATAACTCAGTGTCATAACCTTTTTTCCAGGCAGTGACAGGCTTGGATTCGCTGTGCAGAAGTGAACGTGAATTCTAAAGTCAGAAACAGAAAGCAAGGGAGAAATAACTCATTTTGGCAATTTTTCACTAGATGACCCTAATAAGGGGTTCTTGGGTTTGTTCCTACACCTATTTAAGCAAGCAGAAGCAGTTTTGGAGCACAAAATATAACCCAAGCCTGTGCTGAAACTGCAAAGCCACTCAGGTGGCAGGCACTATCCTTCACGTCTTTCTCTCTCTGGCTGCCTTTTCTAAACAAAGTAGTCACAGTTGCATTCATGAAGAGCCCAATTTAACCAATATGGATGTTTTCAGCTTTGCAATAGTTACAGCTCTACTCAATCTCCACACTTAAGAGAGATGTAGGTGATTACCTCATCAGATATGTACAGAAGGGCATAGAATTGCAGGTGCCAAGATAAGGAAACAGTAAGACTTTATGGCTTTATGTATTAAAAAAATACATAGCTTGTGAATGCTTGCCCCTGTCGCAACTGCTCCTAACAGCGAAGCAGAGATCACACTGATGAGGGATAAGACACGAACAAGTCTCAGCATTTCAAACTTTTTTTTTTTCCCCACTCAACTCCTAACAGCTGAAGATGAATCATTTCTCAAACATATTAGTCAGACATTAGATACATAGATACATTAGATACTTATTAGATATCATAAATCTGGTGACATGAATTTTAGTCTTCAAGGTAGATTAGAGTAAGGCTAAGGAGCTTTTCAACAAGAAGAAGCTGCAATCAAAATAGGCCTCTTCTCTCTTCCCCAAGAACCCCCAGATCATCACCAGTGCCTATATAAAGCTTTTCACAGGTTGAGACTGGTCTGGTCCAAAAGCTTACTGCTACTACTTATTGCTGAAAATTGGTTTATCCTGGCTCATCCACACATGCATTACCTCCTAGGTGCCACCCTACTTAGACCTATTTGCACACCATGTGCCAGCAATCTGATTTTTTCTAATTGCTGCAGACTGGATACCAGTTTCCTAGTTTTGTTGGTTTTATGAACTATATGAGCTAGCAGATATTACCAAATAATTTACTTCCTGCCCTAGAAGACATAGTCTTGTGCTATGCCTGAATGCAATTAAAAAAAAAAAAAAACAAACCAAAAAAAACCCCAAACCACCAACAGTCCTTCATCCTACAGCCCCCTTCTGTAATGTTTTCACTTTTTCCTCTCTTCTGCATTTTGCTTGCTTCCTTCATTTAGCAGCTTCATTACTTCTGAAAGAGGCAAACCTTGTATAACTCTCTAGTCCTTTCCAGGCTGCAAAAGTGCAAAACCTAGCAAGACAGAAATCTCAGTGCCTAAAGAAAATGCTGGGAATGCAGATTCCAGAAGTCACTTGCTGCGACATTTAACATTTCTCTAACCAGAGATGTTATTTTTATTCAGTAATGCTTACTGTTCTTGTTTGACAATAATAACCTACCACAAGACTAGTTGGTCCATTTTTACATCTTCACAGAAAAGATGACACCACAGTGAAGTGCAGCCACCAAATCTTCTTTATGCAGTTGTACCTCTTCTTGAAAAGACAGAATTCAGCAGTAACACTTCAAGTCCTTTGGCAGACCATTCGTCAAGTGTTATGCAAATCTGTGCCTTATAAAACAAAGTTGCTCTTACTGCTACAGTATCTTAGAAGATGCAGCAGGTTATTTTAAACTTGCTGTCTTTCTATGAGAGAAGAAGAAACACAAGAGGAACAATAGCTACAGAAATTAATCAGACAAAAACAGAGGGTGGGGAAGAGTTAACAAAACCTCAGTAACTACACCAAAACATGGCAAAATCAATAGTTGAAACAAAGACAAGATTTTAGCAAATAAATGCAGAAGGAGGTGTTTTTAAACTGCCTCTCTCTTCCTGACCCAAATTAATGGTCTTAGACTGGGCATTCACAGAAGAAATAACACTTACTGATGTTTGTGTAAGTACAATAGAATCCCAATTATGATCACAGCCTACAGCTACAATAGCATGAAGAATTAAGCATAGGCAGTTCCTGAATGTGATGAAAATATCAAGGCATCTGTTTTAAAGAATTTGAGCTATTTAAAAAAGACACCTCCCTTCGTATAGGCTGGAGTCTGCATTTCTAGACTAAGTGAGGCTTTATCATTTCTTTTCATTTCTATATGATCAACAGAGTGGGGTACAGACTACAAGCAGCGTTCCACAGATTCACTGGCATTAGCACCTGCGCGTGTGTCAACACCGTCATGCAAAGAAAAAAGCCTGCTTCACAACACCTACAGTAGGCTTATTTAATTAAACCCTTCCCATCCACAGGCTGAGTTCAAACAGTTCAAGATCCTAGGATAAAAAGTGTCAGGAAAGATAGACCCATTATTTAGTACTCAGCAACCAAGACCAAATATAAATGACTAACCAATAGCCTTTCCAATCCCACACTGCCAGCTGGCATTAAATGATAAGTGAAAGCACTGCAAAGTGCTTTCTTCCTTGCTTTTATAACACTGCAATTTTAATATGTAGTATACGGCACATTGCCATTTCCATTTTTTGAGTGCAAAAGAGTACAGGGAACAGTGAGTACAGCCAATAGAACAAGATCTACCAATAACTTTGATTTAAAATTCATTGTTTCACGGGTGAACAGCAAACATTTTTTTTCTTGGTTTACCTTTCATGTTGAACACTATTTATTTATTTGAATGAACTGTTAAGATAAACTTGAAATAAAAGCATTATCATCAAGGGGCAAATTCTTCAGCTCTGCTTAAGTTCATTTTTGCCAGAGGGATTTACATCCACCTATATGTGAACCAGCATTCTTGTAGGAGCAGCAGAATGCGTCACATGACAGTCTGTAGTGGGCAAAGGCCTAGCACTGTCAGATCTCAAAACATATGGATGACGTGGGAGTCACTGCATCTAGCCCTACTGCATACCTGCAGAATTTGACAGGCTCTAGAGGAAGCTCTGACGGACTTGTCCTCAATGTGCCGAGCATGAAATCATTGAAGATGATTATCCAACTCTACATCTATAACCATCCCATTTCAGAGAGACCAGACTCAAGACCAAAGTGTCCCAGTGTTACAGACACTGCAGAAGGCTACATCTTTCTTTGTCTGATAAGTGTGCATAACATATGCAATGTAAGTGAAAACAAGTAACTACTGATATGATGTATTCACATTTATTTTCTAATGCACATAGAAGGCATAGTTTATCCTGAAAAGAATAATAAAAAACAAAAAAAAACCCAAACAAAACAAAAAAAACCCAAAAAACCCAAAAAAAAACCCACAAAAGAAAAGTAGTGTTTACAGACCTACCCAAATAGCAGAGATGCAAGATTCTAGGTGGATTTTACTTGCATATAATTATCTGGGGTTTTTTCTGCTGTTTGATGTAAAAGCCAAGGTACTCCTCAAGGAAGTAAATATTTTTTTTAAAGTAAAAACAGAACACAAGCTCACAAAGACCAGGACTGGTCACAAAGGAGAGAACAGACACTATGTAATACAAATCATGGTTTCACAGTGTAACCCTTTAAGCCAAGGGCCTCCGTTTCTAGATTGCAAATAATCAGTATCCTTCGTTAAATTTCTACCCCAACTATAAAGCAGCAAAACTTCAGAATATCCCAGTCACGTTTTCAGGATGCTTCTTTCATAGTTTTCTCAGATTAATAGCTTATTTTTGTCCGTATTACCTACTAAATTATATTTGTGGTGCCTTGCTGTAAGCATCGCCTCGTTATTCATTTGAATTGATACTGAGCAGGATAAAAAGGCACATTATAAAAGACAGACTTCTTTCAAAATGTGGAGACTCCCAAAACCATCCTAAGGAAAATAGTAAGTGGGCTAGAAACCTGAAAATTTGAGGATAATAGCAACAGGATTAAAAATAAACACATCTCAGAATAATAGTAATGCTATAGCATGTCAACATTGCAGTATTACACAGGCATAACAAAACCCTATTATATGGGCTGGCTAAATTAACTTCTGTACTGCCTCTACAACAAGAATACAATTTAATTTAAAAAGCCACAGCACACAAACAGAAATTTTTTACAGAAAATACCGTTTTGTGAACATCTGCCTCTCAGTAAAACCGGAGAGCCCTTTAATATTCTTCCATCTGTGGTGCCTGAATTGCCCCCTAAATGACATAGCTTAACTAAGTCTCCTGAAATAAGTCTACTTTTTTTTGTCAGAAGATAACTCATTTGCATTCAAGATGCACCTGCATTTCATCACCTGTCACTCACTGTCAAAAATATCTATTTAGCATAGTCAGTGTATGGACTAGAACTTAAAGCATTCCATCACATATTAGCTTGCCTTGTGAGAGCTCTGGAAAAGCTAGTTGAAGGCAAAACAACTGCAGACATTTGTTTTCCTTATGCACAAATGACAATCATTCAAAAAAACCCCATTTGTTTTGAAAATGAACCATTAAAGCCAGTCTGGGAAAATCTGATCACTGGCTAAAGTGAATCTACAATGACTACTGCAAAAACAAATGCTGAGACTGAGTAGAGCTTATTTCTGACAACTTCATAGGGAAAATACAGGTTCAGATTGTTTAAAATGGAAAACCATAACTCTGAATCTGGGGGTTTATGCAATGCCAAGCCTTCACTTTCAGCGACATACTCATGAAATTCAGATACTGACTTTATCAGTTTGAAAATGAGAACAGAAACTAAGCCTTTGAAAATTATACAAATTTTGTTCAACAGGAATGAGATACTGCTGGCTGTTTCCTTCAGTATTTTTTTATTACCCTCATGGAACTTATTTTGAAATAAGAACACCTGTTTGAAAAACCGTACACTTATATACGAGTATTCTGGCTTCAACTAGAACCATCTAACTCACTTCATATGGAGAAAAGGAGGGGTAAAAAAAAAGGTTTTAGTCTGGTCTTCACTTAAATGATTATTTAAATTACCTCCAACAATAAGAACAGAAAGAATTATTTTCAAAATGATACTGATGTTACCATTAGAAGTGCCTCCGATAATCTGGAAACCTTTAAGAGGAAAGGATTTTCATATCTATACTGAGTATACTTTTTAAAAAAAAAATGGTGTGGGCTGTCAGACTCTTATGTTATAGTGGGTTTTTGTGTCAAGTACCTCAAAACACATTGTAAGTGTTATTCCAGTAAAGCAAGTGGTTTTTTAAGATTGTTTAGAATAAGCACACAAGATGTAAGAAAACAGGGGTTTTGAGTGAAGATTAAACAACAATAAATCTTACCAACTCCAAGTAGAAATACTTCATGAGAGAATTCTTAATAGCTTTGCAAAAGTCCAGGACTCAAACAGTTGAAATAAGACTCAAAAAAAAGTTTATAACAGCCTTCTCTATCTAAAATAGAGAGCAGTGGACACCTATCTTAATTAGAATGCATCAGGACTATGGATGCAATAAACAAGAAGATTCCACAAACAGAAGACATAACAATTTGCCAAAAGAAGGACCAAAAACATGCCTAAAAACTTCAAAACCAGGAAATAAATAATTTATCTTTTATATGATCAGGAATGTGATTTGATTGTGGAAGGCATATAGACAAAGACTACAAAAAAGTATCCATAAAAGAAGGCTAAATTAAATGCTTCATGGCTGGCATGAACTCACAATGCCCCAAAAAAAGCAGCTTGGTGCTCCCCTGAAGAGGCGGTGTGACATAGAAATGCAACATCATGGAAACAGATTTTGAAAACAAATTGATGGAACAGGATCTCAGAAGCACCCTCCCCCAGACACTGTATTTCCTGAAATGGCTTCAGAAAGCAACTTACTCTGGTATAGTAGCCCTCAAGTTATCCTTGACATCTTCTCTGTTCATAGCCTTTAGTTTCACTGCCGAGCGTCTTTTCCATTAAGCCTTTATCTGAAGTTCGTAGGTCAGTAACACTTTTTCCATTCCTAAGGTGGTTTGAATGCAAAAAATCATATTAAAGAAAAAAAAAAAAAGGATGAAGGAGCTGAAAAGTATATTACACAGTGTTGACAACTCGATATGGCCATAGTTATAGAGGAAGTTTAAAAAAGGCTGCACCAGCTTCCTAGAGGCTAGAAGAGCCGGCCTTCAATTTAGGCAAATTCAGAATGAAGCATCTATTGAACCAACCACCTGAAAAAGGGGTACAAATAGACTGCAGCCATTTACAAACATGCTACCCTCTACAGAGAACGAAGGGCATTACAAAGCGATGCTGAAGCACGCTGTGAAGTTTGCATTACCTTTGCAAAAAGAGCGTGCAGCAAGGAATTCATAAGGACATTTAAGAAATTTCTGTTTGTAGGTATCCAGCACATGGATAGCACTGGACCCCAAAGAATGCCATCAGCTAATATTGCTGCAGAAACAAAGTTAACAGCCAATTCTGTTTCTAAGTGTATTTGTAACACTTAGCAAAACCACAGTCATCGTTCACAGTGCAGTCAGTGCCTAAAGAAAGTCAAGCTTTTGGTTTATTCCTGAGAAACCGGTCATAACAAAAGATAACTGCAAATTTGTTGTGTTTCCAGTATGAAATGACAAGTCCTTTGGAATGCAAATGTTTTCTCACCCACAACCGTATGGTTTAATATGACACTACGAACAAGGAAAATTAGTGAAAACTCTCAGAAGTATCTGACATAATACAGAAGGGGTGGGAAGCATGCTCCTTCTCAAAGCCTCCTGCCTCACTCAGGCTATGGGATGCCATGGTCTCAACAGCATGTACCATGCTGGCAAAGCCACACATGAATATTTTTACAGCATCATAAACTGCTTGCAGTAGAGAACCTAACATTTAAAAAAAAAACAACACCCAACAAAAAAAAACCAAAAACAACAAACAAAAAACAAAGACAAAAACAAAACGTGTATTTATTGTAACCAAGAGGCACAATTACCACAAAAATTAGTATGCCAGAGGAGCACCATGGAACAGATCAAAACAACCCATTTTAATATGTGATACAAACACAAATTTGCTTTTTTGAAACATCTGACAAAAAAAAGGGGGGGGGGGCAAAGAAATGGAAGAAACAAAACAAAACACATATGTATTTTACCTGGTTGACACTGACAGAAACAACCTGAAAAACCCCCCATCTCTTTCCAAACCGAAAACTGAGACACCACCCCCCCACACACACTTTGTGACGTAACCAGCAGCCTACGGGAGGCACAGACCAGGAAAGGATGCACAGAAAAAGCCGCATTTTAGGCCCAGAGAAGTAAAACGGCGGGGCCTGGAGCGGTTAGTGCGCACCCTGTACCCTCCTCCCGCCGAGGCTCCCTCAGGAGCGGCTCAGGCGCTGATGGCGGTGGAGGGGGGCCTGGCTCGCGGCTGGGGGGCGAGAAGCTCGTGCGGCCGCCGCCCCCGCTGCGCCCGGCCCCCGCGCTTCCAGCCCCTGACGGGCACGAGCCGCCTCCTCGAGGCACCTGCGCCTGAGGGGCCCCGGCGGGTCTCCGGCGCTGGGGACCGTCTCCTCGCGGGCCGCACGAAGCTCCTCGTAATGGCTCCTCAGGCCCTTCTCTGGACGGGCTTGGATTTTAACGCCAGGTACCAAAATGCTGGAAGTCAGAATATGAAAAGGCCAGGGCCTAAAACTTCCTTCCCTTCCCCTCAGCAGCCATCATGCCTGTTATGTTGCTGGACTCAGATGGAGACATCACACTCTGCAAGCCTCCAAAAAGTCGTTGGGGACTGGGCCCTTTTCAGGCCTTTTCCTTCCTAAAACAGTGAAATCTGGTGGCATGTTTAGCTGCTGTTCCCTGAGGAAGGTACAGAGCTGGAGCTCCCTGCGGAGGGGATGGGGAGGCAGTGGTGTCCCTCCCTAGATGGAAAAAGTGGGAAAGTACTGTGTGCGTATGCCCATGTTTCACAAAGTAATTTCAACCTGCAAATAATAAAAATGTAATGCGTGTCTGAGCGCAAAGTCCCTGGGAAGTTCATTATGTTCATTCACCATAGGGAACAATACAAGGAAATAACCTTTTCATGCAATGCCAGCATGGCTATGGTGACTTCAGTACCGTGAATACTTTTATGTTTGGTTGGGTTTTTTTTGATCTATCTATATTGTATATGCTTTGCCCATGCTGAGCCTGTACACAAACGCTTGAGGAGGTGATTTTCAGACTGCTTCTTGTTTTGACTTCCACACTGAACTGAAATCTAAAAAATGGTGATGCCAAACTAATAATGACAAATGGTTAAAATTCCATTTTCTACTCACAGTGCATGAAGCCAGTAAAACATTTTTGGACTCAATTTGAAGGTCAACAGAACTGGGCAATGTATCATCATACAGGACGTGCACATAAGCATTGTCTGCTACAGCAGGCTGAGAAGTAAGCTACTGGCAAGAAGCACTTAAAAGAGCTGAGTCTGTGAAGAAAGTAACCACTGTTTTGCCACCTTCTTCCAGATGCAGGAATTGTAATGCTGTCCAAGAAGGTACTGGCTTTGTGAAAGAGTAAGAAGCAAGAAACAAGGAGCTTGTGAGTTAAACTTGTTATCTGAATTACATAATACTTGATAAAGTTGAAAATGTAATATTATAAGGTGCTGCTAGTAGCCTGTTTCTGTTACAGTTAATCTATATGACACACAATGAATTCGTACAGACTCCACTACATGTTAAAAGTGGTCTCCTAAGAGTCTGCAAGTAGTCTGGGTCATACCTGTGGCTTTCTAGTATGTGTTTCTTTACCATCCACTGATTTACATAGTTCAAATCCTGCATGTGCCACCAGCAGTTCCGTAGTTTATGTTGATCTTTAGTTAACAGAACATGTTATACTGGACTACAACTATCACAGATGTGTAAGAAGTAGGTCGGGACGTGTATGTTTGTAGTCGCTTAAAAATACAATTTTTTTTTCCTTACTATTGTATTCCTGCTTGTACAAAATCATTGTAAGGATGTAGTTTTACTAGAATCCTTTGTCTACAATGTTATGTACTTCAATGCGAGAAAGAACAATGCAAATACCAAGGTGTTCTATACCTTTGTTAGTTTTTAACTTGGGAAATCACTTATAGTGCTGTAACTTCATATTTCAAAAGGAGCCTGAAAAAAACTTGCAACATTTTTAAAACTAAGTTTGTACATTCATTTTGAAAGATGAAGTGAGAGTTACGGAGACTACTCCTTTTTCTTTAAATTTATTGTGACTGATAACACCTACCACCCTCAAATTTCCAGAGTATACTTTAAACAAGCCAAAATTCAGCTACTACATATCAAACATGGATAGATAAGTTTTCAAAGCAGAAATAATAATTCAACTTCCTTATAATTTGTCTGTCCTAACATAGCTGAAAATTCCCAGCATGAATATTGTAACTTTCTGCAGCTCTGTCATTTTAAAATTTTCCTTGGTAATTAATTTGTTAGATAAAATATCTTTAGGAAAATAAGGGAATTAAAGTAATTTCCATCTCAGGTGACTTATTTTAGTAGACTGAAACTAAGTCACTAAGTTAATACCTGTACTTTTAATAATGGAAACTTCTGCTATGATCCCATGACGCGAACCCAGAAAGCTAGCTATAACTGTAACCAAGCAGTTGTGTTTCTTAAAAATATATTTAAAGGATAAGCTGGAACACCTCTAAAATGGAGATTATGATGGTAAAGCTGGCAGTTACAATGCAAGGGGTTTTGGTATTGATGGATCTAACCAGAGAGAGCCAAAGCCAAGCTCTCTCTCTATGCCATCTTCAGTGGTTTGTTGGATGCTCGAAACTAGATCCGGTTATTCAAATGCTGTTTCTCAGTTTGCATTACCAGTGACTTTTTTGGAATTACTGGGTATTTAAGGAGTATTTAAAAATTAAGAAAAATATTTGCTGTCCACAGTACCGAAGAAAATCGAGTTGTTTGTAAATACCCTCAGCTCAATGGAAAACACTGTTATCCTAAACCATCTCTGGACAAATATAAAAAAAAACTGCAGTCACAGTACAGAGTTGGAATAATAAATGACAATTTAAATTCAATGTGCCGTATAATGAACTTACTGGAAACTATCCAGTGTTAAAGAATTCAAACTAGTAAGAACCACTTTTCTCATAAAACTAACTACAGCCTAGTGGGTTAAGCTTTCTGCTCCTTCAATTTGTGGACTTAACAATAGTAAATCTATACCAGCAGTAAGTTATAACAAGCAAAAAGGTTATGAGTAGCAACTGAGTTGTGCAATTTGTATGTTGGGTAAAAGTTAGACACATGATCTTTTCTATACTGTCTCGTACTGTTTCTTGTCAAGTTTGCATTTTAGAATCATAGAATCTTCATGGTTGGAAAGGACCTTTGAGACCACCAAGTCCAACCATACACACACACAAAAAAAACCACAAGAAAAAACCAACCAAACAAAAAACCCCAACAACCTACAATCTCTGCCCTTCAGAGCATGCCCTGAAGTGCCAAATCTAGACATTTCTTAAATACCTCTAGGGATGGTGACTCAACCACCTCCCTGGGCAGGATGTTCCAGTGCCTGACCACTCTTTGAGTAAAGTAATTCTTCCTAATATCTAATCTAAACCTCCCCTGCCACAACTTCAGACCATTTCCCCTGGTCCTGTCATTATTCACTTGGGAGAAGAGGCCAACACCCACCTCTCCAACCTCCTTTCAGGTAGTTGTAGAGGGCAATGAGGTCTCCCCTCAGCCTCCTCTTCTCCAAGCTAAACGTGCCCAGCTCCCTCAGCCTCTCCTCATAGACTTGGTCTCCAGACCCCTCACCAGCCTGGTAGCTCTCCTCTGGACACGCTCCAGCACTTCTATGTCTCTGTTGTACAGCAGGGCCCAGAACTGAACACAGCACTCGAGGTGAGGCCTCACCAGTGCCGAGTACAGAGGTGCGATCACTTCCCTGCTCCTGCTGGCCACGCTATTCCTGATACAAGCCAGAATGCTGTTGGCCTTCTTGGCCACCTGGGCACACTGTTGGCTCATGTTAAGCTGGCCGTCCACCAGCACCCCCAGGTCCTTTTCTGCTGGGCAGCTTAAGTACCTGTTTGCCCAGCACCCTAAACCAGATGATCATTCCCAGAAAGCTGTTGCCTAAATGATGGCAATAGAAACCAACAGCTCTTCTCACAAGCATTAAAAGATACAGTCATTTTTCTTTACATAACTCAGCAAGTCCAGACCTAAGCACAAAGCAGGTTATACATGTCATTAATAAATACAATTAGCAAAAGAACATTAAACGTCTGAATTTGAACCAGATGCTTCCAGAAATCCTAACATCATCAATCCAGGCACCCTGCTCACAAAATAAGTAGCATCCATGGGGTCTCTGCCCCAAACACCACAAAAATTGCCTGGCATGACTAATATGAAAACCAATGATGACAAAATGTTAATCTGTACATTCCCTTTTCCCCAACATGAAAAAATCCAGAACACACAAGTGCCTAGTGATGCTTGATGGCATATAAAATTGTACAGCAGAAAGTTGACTAAAGGAGCAGCAGAAGACATAAGCAAAAAGAAAAACAAATCAAAAAGAGCTTCAACAGGGAAAAGTCCTTGTTTCCTATGCCAGGAGTCCCTGTGACTCGTGCTGGCTGCCTAACACCTCGAGTATTGCTGCAGAACCGGATTGACTTATTCATGTTGGGCCCAAGCCAAGATCACCTCGCTTCAGGGCAGCAAGACACACCAATCATATCTGTCTTTCTCAAAGTCTTCTCATATCTTGGGTCTGCTTAATACATAACAAACAGTCGTTATAACAGACACCAGATTTCCCCCCCCCCCTATTATAGGCCAGAATATTGCCAGCTGCTTACATTTTTTCCAGAAGGGGATCATCCACATCCTGAGCACTTTAACATAAGTATACAGGATAATGTAATTAATGTACGTATATTCAGAAGGAACTTGCTGCCCATAGCCAACTCCTCTGTGGTGGAACCTGCTTGCCATGGATTCTAAAATAAGGCAATTGTTTATCTTAATAAGGATTAAAGGAGAAATTGTGCCAAATGCATCACTGTAATACAGAAAGTTTTCATGGGCTTCATAGGATTATTTCTGTTGAGCTAGTCTAACCACAATTTATGAGACAAAGTCTCATTTTGCTTTGGTGCACCAAAGGGTGCAAATTATGCTTATAACAAGCACACTCTGCAAGTATAGACTTGCAGTCATAAAATAAATTTCTAGGTTCATAGCAAACAAACAAAGTTTTATTAAAATAAGGACATAAAAAAATAAATAATCTCAGAATTTCTCCCATTATTAAAATTTTCTGTAAAGAAACTCTCTCTCAAAATGAGATTACCACTTTTATTCTCTGCCAACTCAATTTATGCTAATTTTAAAAGTAATTTCTTATTGTTATGACTGCTATTTGCATTAATTAGGATGTGTTTCTTTCCATACATTACTTTGTGATTTATTTCAAGAGATTGCAATTTGAAGAGAAAATGCAGTGAGGCATTCATAGGCAGCATTTGAAGTGGGGCAGCATGCAGTGACATGCCATACCAGCATTTGCGTTCTTTGTTTTGAGGTTCTTTCTTGAGTATTGAGGGGAGGCTATCACCACAGCTGGGCAGAAGGTGCTCCAACTTTAGAAGTCTCTAAGACTACGACAACTCTAAGTCGTCTCAGTACTTAACCAAAATAGGATGAAGCCTATGCTTCAGCACAGTTCTGTGATCCTAAAGCTTCTGACAGATAGAAAAGCAGGACCTTTTAAAAGTGTGAGGCAGCTGCTTTGCGTCCTCCATCCTGGTGATTTTCAAGCTCCCCAGCACACCTACCACCCACATAGGAAGGTGGTTCACAATTTACATGTTGCATCTCAATTACCAACAAACCACAAGCCTTTCTCAGCTTCCAAGGCTCAGTGCATCTCTTAGGCATGCTCCTAACTGCGTGGTTGCACTAGTCTCTCCTGTGTGCCCTGGTTTCTGCATATACTGGAACAAGTGCCAAATGTATATTGACTGCTTTCTGAATGCACTCATGGGTCAGCTGAGAACTAACTATAAAGGCAGGATTTCCTACCTCCTAGCTTCCTGACTTTGTAAGAAAATAAAATGCTGGTTTCTCACAGATGAAGAATATTCTTTCTGAGACAGACAGGTGTTTCTGGCCCCCACATCCCACAAGTACTGCCCCATAAACCCAGATACTGCACTCCCTTTGAGCACTGATTATATAACAGGAATAGCATCAATCTTAACTGAAATGGTTCTTTCCAAGTAGTTTAAACAGATTGTGAAGGACTAATTCTGCCCTTGGCTTACGTGATCAAGAGAAGGAGAAAATAAAAGACTTTCTGCTGTCCTAATGGTAGTATAGATATTATGGTCTGTGGATAAGCAAAAGAAAAAAAGCAATAGAAATATTCAGTGGTCAGGATTGTCTCATAATGTGAGGGAGTCTGAAGACAGCATATGAGAAAAGACAGAAAGATTCTATCAGAATCATTGCTTTTCTTTTCCTGTTTCTAAAGAATTTCCATGTAATGATGGGTGACACAGTCTATCCTACAAGATAATACTGAGTTACAGTGTCTATCCTACAAGGTAATACTGAATTGTTTCTCCCCCACTCCCCTCCCCAATGACTTATTATATAATAGCTTAGTACATTCCTCCTCAGTCTCTTAAGAAAACCAGAGTAAGTTTGATTACTTTCAGGGATGTCCTGGTAAGTGTATTGTAAGAAACCCGAATAAAGTGGAGATTGAGTGCTTCAATGGGTCAGATCAATGCGTATTGATGTTCATCTAATTCAGGTTTATTAAAAAAAGATAATTACATTTTCTTATTTACTTTAAGAAAATGGCTTGTGTAAGTAGATTGGTGAATAGCTCTGTATTAATTCTTCCTTAGTGGATCTTGTATGTTCGTTTTCAGAGCATTCTGCTCAGAGCTTAAACAAACTCCTCACAGGGCAGTAGACCCCTGTTTCTCTTCTGGGAGCTTGGAATTACAAGGACACACCACTGTCTGATTTAGGATCGAGTTGTTGGCATTAGACTACTATAATTCCTAAGTAACATAGTGTTACTTGGTGGGCAGAAATTGCAGAACCTAACTTATTTCCTGTGAGATTTGTAGCTTGGTGGAGAAAAAAGGCACTCCAAATGCAGCCTTTAAGCTCTGGAGAGGTTATCCACAGCATTACAAGCATATTGTGTCTGGAATATAATTAGCCTACTGAAATAATTTTGGAGGACAAATACATCAATGTGTATTTGCGTGTATTTAACCAAAGTTTAAGTTAATGAATAATACTCTGCACAAGAATATCACCTTCAAAAATTCTTAACAGTCATGCAGATAGTTGGCTTTTTCTAAGTTGGATTTTAGCCATGTGTGTTTGTTTAAATGAGTGCCAACTCTGTTCTCGGGCATGACCTTATGTGGTCAATAGCTGCACTGTCAGTAACCATAGCGCTTCAGGTCTGGTACAGCCTCTCTCTTACAGCCTTGCTTATCTTCTGCTTACCATTACAGCCTCTGTTCTTCTCTCTCATTTTACTTATGTTACAGCCCCTGTTCCCATGTAACCTTCAAAAATAACTATCAATTTAAACAAAAAAAAAAAATTACAGTTCTGCATATAGGAGTGAAATTGCATTCTTGGATCTGCATGGAAATGCACACTTTGGCTTTATTGGTCTGTTCAGCATGAACTACATTACTTGGTTTCAAGTAATGAAACTAGCAAAAATTGTGTGATTTTTTTTCTGTTCAATTTGTGCTCAAGAGAAAAAAAAACCCACCACACTTCAATTCATAGTGGAGAATTTGTCTACATCTGTCATTGACTACCAATGTATTACCAGTCTTTTCTAAGATTAACTTCACTTCCAATTTCTAATATACATCTGTAGACAAATCTGCAAAAGCACCTATCATACTCTCTGAGTTTAATTTACACCTTAATTAATTGTGTGTCTATCCATAGCCTAGCTCAGTGTAGTCATGCTCCGTGACAGAGCTTCAGGTGCTACGGTGTTAGCAATAAATAGTATGGTCTTCTGCAGACTAATATACAAAGCCAGCTATGGCTTACAAGACCTCCAAAAATATTTTTAAATCATCAGTTGCATCATTGTGCACGGTGTTCTCATGAAGTCACGGTGAGCAAAGGACTTAATCAGAGCTTAAGGACAAGAGAATCCAAGTTCTGGTGCTCTTTTTTGTTTTCTTTTTGTTTTTCCTTCTCATCTTTTGTACTGTTACAGTCTTCGTTAATTGAAAACTTAGGATGTGGGATGTTTTTCCCTGCTGGTGGCTTTGGCCTTTCTTAGCATTCACTCTGCTCTCACTCCCCATAATACTCCACACTGTATCCCCAACAGGCTACAGTAAATAAGACTGAGGGAATCTTTAAAAATACTCCAGTCATGGCACTGTACCTTAAATTAACCTTCCACTTTAAGGAGACTTCTTTTAGCTTAAGTGATCAACATAGCATCTGAATATAGCATTTCCAGCAATGTGCATTACAGGTCTGTTTCTGGTACTCAAGATAACTTAGAATAGAACAAATTTGGAAGGAAGATGCCACCTGCTGGTCAGCCTGAGATGGTAGCCACCCGCACATGCCTACTTGGCTGCAGGGCTTGTCTTGGGAGCTTGATAATTATGTGCCTTTAACAAGACTGCGCTAGTTGTAAACCAGCATACTTTCTGAGAGCAAGTAGTGTATGTCAGCAGAGCTTTTCCAGGGAAACATCTGTTGGTTTACATGGAAGCATTTATTGTTTTCATTTCATAAGGACTGAATTTTCACAATTAACACAATTATCAACTCCACTGTAGCCTCAAAGCTGTTGTTTTACATTGCAAACAAACCATTTTAGTAAGATCATTGTAATTTTTATCCTGTGAACACAGTTGAAAACTTGTGTTGAACTGATTAAATTCTTTCTTTCTATGGGTATTAAGGTTGTATTAGTTTTGAAGTCACACAGTCTTTCTGCACAGTTTATGTAGGCAGTCAGCTCCACCTGAACATAATTCCTTCTTTTAGAGGAAGGAATTCTTCCTAATCTTGGAGACATTCACATGTGTATGGATCCCTTTTGCAACAACCAACAGTAATAATTGTTTTTCATATACCAACGGTAATAATGGCTTTCTACATTCAAAGTATTTTTTAAAGTTGTAATCCCTACTTAAACAAGATGTCATTTAAAGTACTTGAAGGATCTGGCAGGGGAGGAGGGGGACACACAGACAAAACCAACAACCACATGCAAGAGGAAAGAGAGATTAACACTGCAGACTCTATTAAGCATAGCGTGGGTCAAAGCAGAAAGACAGAACTAGCACTCCACAACTGTATTTGGTTGCCATTGTTGTATCATCCCACCTTCAGGCTTAAAATGTCATCTGCACCATACGGAACAGCCTTTTAAGCTTCACGACCATGCAGACGAAGTACAATGTGATGTAACCAGGCAATGGATTCTGTAGCAAAGAAGTAAGCCTCTTCAATTTGCAGGCAGAAAAAACGAACTATAGGATTTCCCAGAGAATAACAGGGCGCTACTCTGAAAGGCTGCCATCCTGTGGCACTTTAGGAATGGTGTAGTAGCTCACTGCCCTGAGTTAATGGTTTCTACGCTCTGGAGTGGAAAACGCATCCAAGACAACTAATACATAGATAAAATATATACTTCCTTCCCCCCCTCCTCTTTTTTAGTATTTAGGTAGTTTCAAGAGTCTTTTATCAGTCAACTGTATTATAGTGCAGCTCAGTTAAGGTTTTTTTTATTTCCATCAAAAGAACTAGTTAACATAACTTTGAAATATATTAAACTTCATGTTCATTCTATGGTATTGCTGCCACATTCAGCCATAAATTGCTGTACTGCATCTCAGGAGTGCTTTACTTAGTATGGTAAACAATCCTATATAGCTCACTCCTTGACTAAGTAATGCAAGTTTCCAGGTAAATCAACAGGACCTTTAGAACCAAGATTCCAGGATTTGACCCTGAAACTGACTAACTGCTTTAACCTCAGTTCTTACTGTATTTCATTTGCTGTTCGTAGCATATTATGCATTAGTACCATGGAGTACATATTTCTTCTAACACAAAAAAAAGTTTTCATTATGGGCCAGGTAGAGAAAATTAATTTTACTTGCATTATCATTAGTATCTTGTCAGTAAGTTGTGCATAACAGTTAGAAACAAGCCCTTCGTATTTTCATTCCCCTACAAATCCTAAATCAAGATGAGCTTGCAATTACTGTAATAACTCCATAGCAAATAAACATAGCAAAAAAACCCACTTCTTCAGAGAACCTTTGTTAAAAAGGCTAGCAAAAAATGGGTATGCTCTATTAGTATAGACATGATGAAGAAGTAACACACAGCTCTTAGAAATACATACGAAGTTTAACCTTCAGTTCCTTGAAATACATATTCTCAGTTACTTGAGCAAGGCTTATATCTTTACTTAAGAAGATATAAGCTGTGTATATATATTATATCCTTAAAAATCTTTATTCAGATCCCAGTCAGTTAGTTCAGCTTTCTTATGTCCACACTCCATTATCTGCAAGGATAAAGTAGCTCATCTGCAGCCCTGGTCTCAGTTTCTTCTGCCTGTGCTGGCTTTTTGACTTAGTATCTGCTTTCAGGTAGCATTACTTCACTGGAGATGTATTTCTCAGTACTATCTTTCTATTCTTTTGACTCACCCCTGAGCTATGATTTCTTTCAAACAGTGAACTGTCAAAGCTTTCATGAACTAACCATAATTCTCCCCTCTAGCATCTCTTGAAGCACCAAACACCTTTAAAACTGCACAGAACAAGAGCCCTGCAGAACTACCAATGTACGCGTGCTTGTGTATGTAGTGCCATTGGACCATTAATCTGCTCTTCAGCAAGAGCCAGCACATATTCCAGTCCACATCTTTCTTCAGTCTACACTTGCCTTTCCACAACCAGGGAAGCATGAATTCCCACTCAGCCTACAGCCTTTGCTCCTCTCACATCCTAGTTGATGCAATCTTCTTTAGGAACTAATCTCAAACCATTTAGTATTCATTAGCCTTTGGAGTCTTTTTAGTTGCTGAAGCCTTCACTCCAAATGGGAAGTTAAGTCTTCTCATGAAAAATACTAAACCACACCCTAAATTCTAATTCCAGTAGTCTCAGAATTCTAGTCAAATATTTACTACATCTTTTCGTGCTACCAGGAAACACTCTGGAACTTCTTTCTGTTTAATCCTACCTTGCAGGATTCACCTCTGGAAAGTTCATGAGTCACAGCACATTTCTAACCTTGCAGGAAGCATTTCACTCTTGCAGGAATCAGGAAGATAGTCTTTTCTCTGTCTGACTTTCAAGTAAACACACTCCTACTTTCATTACTGAATTAACCTCAGGACATAAGGAAATACAGTGTTGCCAGAGACAAGGAAGAAAAAAGCCTGTATCAGATCAAGACTGCTTACCTGTTGTACTACTTCTCTAACCCACTTTTCTGATTTCCTTAATTTCCTTTAGCTTGTAAATTAGTAGCCACTCCCCTGGACCATTAAGACTCAGGAAAAAAGAGTCTGAAATGCCCACAGCTGAAGTGAAGGTAATTCAGGTGAATTCAATAATTGCAAGGACCAACACCATTCATTTAGAAGAGAGGGTAGAGTAAGTGGAATCTGTACCTTATGCATGTATACATACATTGAAGACCATCTTTAATGAATCATACAGCTTAATGAACTAGCTTCCTATCCCACAGTGTTGAAACCTGATTTTTATAGGTTTTGATTGATTGCTTGGTTGATTGATTGAAGCCTCCTGATTTGGAACCCAGTGTGATTATTCAGAGATAGAGGAGCTGGATTGTAACATCTAACCACCTTAGTGACTCCAGATGTCTAGTGTCTAGACTTCTTTTATAATATTGGTTACTAAGGGAGTTGAACCTGCCTGACCTGCTTTATGTTTCACCCTCAGATTTACTCTGATTTAATTACATTCACTTTGTTTGTCTGAACACTGACAGTATGTGATTACTCTGATACATATATATATATACACACACATATATAAAAGATTTATCCCTTTGTTTTCATGATCATGCTGTCTGACTGCGCTGTACTTCCACATGTGCTTTGCACATCTGCCGTCTCCTCTATTCATTACTACTTGCTTATCTTGAACAGGAAGACTAAAGCCATTCACGATTAAAAAAACCATATCTGTCTGCAACTTCACCACAAGTTTCCTTTGCTTAATCTTCTTTCCTTTGGGAAAATTAAAATATTATAAGAAAAGGATCAGTTGTGGGGGTTTTACTGTAATCCTTCTTTCCTTTGTATATTTCTGCTTCACCTGCAGTTACCAGAAATTACTATATCCCAGATGAAAATATTAATATCTTAATTACTTTGTAAAGAAAGATGAACCTATATTCTAGTGTCATCCCAAATTCTTACAGTCCTCTTCCATGAATCTAAGACACTGTAGTTACATGGCTACTATGCCGGTTCTTTACTAACATCCTACTTTTGAGGCATACAACTTTATTTGGTGAATGTATTTTTTGATGTTTCAGAGACTGGTAGTTAAGCTGAGGTTCTTTTTTTTGTTTCCTTCACTCATATACTTCTGATGTTTATCTGCTTCAAGTTGCTTTCTTTGTCTTTCCCTGAATCATTAATTCTGTGGGGCCATCTTCCAGGTCTTCTCCCTGTCCTTTCCTTTTTCTTTCCATGCAGATGATGCTTTGTGAAGAGAGCTAGCGGCATGATATATAGAAAAGGATGTTCAGGTTGGACATTAGGAAACACTGATTTACTAGGAAGGCAGCACAGAAGTGAAGTGTTGTCTACATGATTGGGAAATCCCCATCTTTGAGGGCTGTCAAGACTTTGCTACACAGAGCCACGGGCTGATCAGAGGTCCCATCCAGCTAACACTTCTGTGATTCTGGGAAATTTAGTACAAACAGGATAAGTAATAATCTATCAATACAACAACCAGCCCAGCTTCTGCTAGAAGCTTGGGGACTGCACCTGGTTGCATGGGTTGTAGAGAGATTTGACTTTAAGGGACATTTCCTTATTGTCTTTCAGACTTAAGTTAGATGCATCGTAACAGCTTTACAGATCCAGAATCTCCAGAAGGAAAGACAAGCTCCAGGGCTTCTCTTAGTCTCCCTAAAGGTTCAGTTCTGACTTTCCACCCCAACCCTGCAAAAGTACTACTGTCTATAAATGAATTCCAGGAGGCTGTACTGAATCAGCTGTGTTAGCACGTTTTGAATGGCACAATTCACATACATCTGAGACCACAACACTTCAAGAACTAGAATTCTAGTGAAACTAAAGCTTCATTAGAATTGCTGGTGAAACTTTCCTAGGAGCAAGACCTTAATAAATTGGCCTTGACTTTTACAGCTATTTTTGTTGTCTAATAAAGCAGTTTCCTTTGTATATTCATCAGCTTTGAACTCTGTTCTGATCTTCTTCAGCTATGGATAATTAATTACTTATTCATCAAATAGATTTAGCCGGGGGGGGGCTCACTTTAGCATTACAATTCTCATTTCTGTTTGAGAAGTTCCAGATTTTAGCTCAGATAGTAGTCACTGCTAGATATTGTAATAGGAAACACAATTTCCTTTATTCCAAACGAAACCAGTAGTATTTCCTCCTCACAATCGAGTAGATGAATTTCTGAGCTCAGCAGTAAACACCTTCCCTAATATTTGTGAAAGGTATTTGCAGCAAGTCTGGGAAGGTGCTCTGCATGCCATTTTGCACAGTACTGTTCCTTTGTCTTATTAACACTGTATGAAGACTGTTGTCACCAGTATAGAGCTCTCAAAATGCTTTTGACAATAGGACCTGTAATGTGACTTAATGGAAAATTTCCTGCAAAGATGAAGTAAAAGAATCTGCAAAGTGCGGTGTCTTACAGTGATATTGTTCCAATCCAGTAAGTTTTTGCATAGAAAAAGTGTATCAGATTGCCAAGTGTAGAAACAACAGGAAGGAGTACACACTTCACCTTAACTCAAATTAGAATTTAAATTTATATTAGAAATAATGTAACATGGTAAGCCATGTCCTTAAAACAACACAGTAATAATGCCCTGAACACGTACAGTTCAATTATAATTAGGCAATTCCAGATTTTGGGTCCTGTCAGTAGTTTAAAAATGGGAGTCTGATGGAAAGTACACTCTGAGTCCTAACACAGTTTAACAAACTCTCTTTAATTCGAACTCCTTTGGAACTTGTAACTCAGTGTATCCATTCTCACCTTCCTCTGATGCTCTCTATCAGTTATGACCAATTTTTTATTTATCCCTTGAATCAAACAGGATTGATATCTTCTCTAGAAGGAAAGGTAGAAAGTTAATAGGGCCATAAAAAGTAGCAGTCAATAAAAACACTCACATGGAGTGTTGCCTCTAGAAATGTCAAACTTTACTCGTGACTTGACTGTCCAGTTCATGATGGAAACCTGGAAGTTTACAATGTGGCATGCTTTTTAAATGCCAAATGTTAACACGTGCTTGTGATTATCGATGTGTTTGGTAAACGTGATGGTTGTTGAGCAGTACACTCTGAAATGCTTCATGTAAGTGAAACACTTTATGGATGCAAGTATAATCAGACGTCACTTTTTTAATAACAAAACAAGACATTTTTTTTACTTTTTTTTTTTACAAAGGGGTTACATGTATTTGAAAAACCAGTATTTTCTCCGTTCCTGGCCCTCATTAAAAAATTCCAACAGATTAAGCTGGAAAATCTTCAACAAGTGCGAACAATAATCCTTCTCTGTGTGCTCAGCAGATCCCAAATGCTGCCCAGGATATATTGGAATTATTTCAAAATAACAATATGCTTCCTAAACTCTTATGTCAACATGGCAATCTTTAAGTTTCTGTGATCAGCACCCATCAAGTCAAGAAGATTACATATAGTCCTTACCAGATGTGTTTACATGCACTCATATAAGCCATCACTCAGCAGCACTCTTAAGTATGTACTTAACGACTGTTTATGGGCACATACTCTATGTTGTGCTAAACGGGACCTGTGTTGAGAGAACACTGTAGCCTCAGGAAGCTATACATTGTGGTAGCTGTGGTTTCCCTTTACTGATACTGGTACCCAGGTTAAGGACCTGTATTACAACATGCTTCCTAACCTTAGCCAAGATTAATCAGTTGGTTTGCACCAAGTGGTTGTGGTGGTTCCTTAGGGTCCCAGTAAGAAGGGCACTCACGCTCTGTATATTGCTTAAAGCGCCATTTATCAGAGCTAACTTCCTTTTCTGGATCCAAAACAATTAGAAGGTTTGGAGTCTACCTTGAAGATGGAATTTGTTCTTGCCAGGCCTTTTTCATCAAGAAGAAGAAAGTTCTGCTGTATGGTTGAGTGCAATGTACATTCCCAAGGTAGGAAGAAAGCTTCCCTGACATTCAGTTGCTCAGTGTCTCTGCACAACTTCTGGACAAAGAGAAACAGTCCATGGTTCAATGGATTTTTTTCCCATCTGCATTTCTGGGCACTACCAAGCAATTACCTGTGTTTTGTTTTCGTGGGACAGCCCTGTATGCACCTACAACTGGAATAGCTATCTTGCAAGTAGCAGTTAAATGGCCTTTTTTACCAGACCATACAACTCACTACACAGAAATTTAGCAATACTGTGTCACCTCAGATACTCAAGTCTTAATACAGTTAACTTTTTATCTTTCTTTCACTTTATTGCCTTTCAGTTGCCCCCCACCTCCACAAAGAAAAAAAAATGGGAGTGAGAGAGAGGTTTCAGTTATCACTGATTACAAAGCACAAGCTGGTATTATCTTTATTTTTTTTCACAGCTAACTCATTTCCTATATACATAGACATAAAAATCTAGAAGATTTCTGGCTTGTCTTCCAGAGGAGCCAGAAAATGATTTGGTTTCATAGTGTAGAAGGCTTGAAGTTTGTGTTTCCATTTCTGATGACTTGGATTACAATTAATAGTAGAACATTTCTTACGCTGAAGAGAAGTAAGAAGAAATCTTCTGTATTTTCTATATAGCTGCCACCCCTATGAACATCAATTTATCAAAGAAAGACACTTTAAACAATTAAATAGCTAGCCTGATGATGTAGTAAATAATTTAAATCGCATTAATCTTTCAAGTAATGCAAACAGTTAAGGCTGCTGTGTGGGCAACTGCAGACTTTGGTAGGCAGATATGCAATGATCATAGAAGCACAGAATCATAGAATACGAGGTTGTAGGGGACCTCAGGGATCATCTGGTACAACCTTTCTTGGCAAAAGCATGATCTAGCCAAGATGGCCCAGCACCCTGTCCAGCTGAATCTTACAAGTGTCCAATGTTGGGGAATCCACCGCTTCCCTGGGAGATTATTCCAATGGCTGATTGTTCTCCCTGTGAAAAATCTTCCTCTTGTGTCCAATCGGAATCTCCCCAGGAATAACTTGTACCCATTACCCCTCATCTTTTCCATGTGACTCCTTGTAAAAAGGGAGTCTCCATCTTCTATGTAGCCACCCTTTAAATTCTGGAATGTGGTGATAAGGTCTCCCCTAAGCCTTGTTTTCTCAAGGCTGAATAAACCCAGTTCTCTCAGCCTTTCCTCATATGGCAGGCTTTGATCACCTTGTTGGCTCTCCTCTGGACCCTGTCCAGCCTGTCCACATCTTTTTTGTACAGCAGGGACCAAAACTGAACACAGTATTCCAGGTGTGGCCTGACAAGCCCTGAGTAAAGTGGGATAATGACTTCTTTGTCTCTGCTGGTGATGCCCTTGGTGATGCAATCCAGCATCCTGTTGGCTTTCTTTGCCACAGCAGCACACTGATCACTCATATTGAGCTTGTTGTCCAGCAGCACCCCTAGCTCCCTTTCCACAGAGCTGCTCCCCAGCCAGGTAGGTCCCAGCCTGTGCTACACTCCTGGATTGTGTTTTCTCATGTTCAAGACCTTGCCTTTGTCCTTGTTGAACTTCATAAGGTTCTTGTTAGCCCACTCTTTCAGCCTATCCAGGTCTTTCTGCAGAGTGGCTCTCCCTTCCAAAGTGTTCACTACCCCGCTCAGTTTGGTGTCATTGGTAAACTTTGTCAGAGTACACTTGATCCCATCATCCAGATCACTTATGAAGATACTAAACAGTGTTGGGCCCAGTATCAGTCCCTGGGGACCCCACTTGTGACAGGTTGCCAGTTTGAAAAAGGAGCTATTTACCACCGCCCTCTGGGTGCAGCCTGTCAGACAGTTCCCCATCCACCGCACAGACCGCTTGTCTAGACCGCACCACATCAGTTTCTCTAGGCAGAGGCTGTGGGGAACTGTATCAAAAGCCTTCGGCAAATCCAGGTAGACAATGTACACCGCTCGCCCCACATCAACTGAGCAGGTTACTTTGTCATAGAAGGCAATCAGGTTTGTCAGGTACGATTTGCGCTTGGTGAATCCATGCCAGCTTTTCGTAGTCATTCCTTCATTTGACCTGTGATAGCCCCCCAGCAGGATTTGTCCCATAACTTTCCCAGGGAAAGTAAGACTGATGGGCCTGTAATTTCCTGGATCCTCCTTTTAAGCCCTTCCTGTAGATGAGGGTGACACTAGTCTTCTCCCAGTCTTCTGGGATGTCCCCTGGTCTCCATGACTTCTCAATAATTATGGAGAGCAGCCTCGCAAAAACATCAGCCAGCTCTCAAAACACCCTTGCGTGGATATTGTCAGGGTCCATGGATTTGTAGGGGTGAAGTTCCTGTAATAGATCATATACCAACTCTTCCTTTACTGGTGGTGGGTCTGTGTGTTTGCGTCAACCTGGATTTTTTTTCCCCAACACCAACAGAAGTGAAGAAAGTGTTGAGAACCTCTGCCCTTTCAGCATTGTTGGTGACTAATTCACCTCTCCTGTTTAACAGCAGGCCAGTATTTTCCTTCTGTTTCTGCTTGTTGTTAGTGTATCTGAAGAACCCTTTCTTGTAGTTTTTGACATCTCTGGCCAGTTTCAATTTGAGCTGAGCTTTTGCTTTTCTAACTGCATCTCTTCAAGCCCTGGCAATGCCATTGTAGTTCTCCGCAGGTATTGGTCCGCTTTTCCATCTCTGGTACGCTTCTCTTTTGGTTTTGAGCAGACTCAGAAGCCAAGAGGGTCTCTTGCTCTGTCTACTTCCCTTACCTTTAAAGGGGATGAACTGGTTTTGTGCTTCTAGCAGAGTGTTCTTGAAAAACTCCCAGCACTCACTAGCTCCTTTATCCTGCATGGAAGCTTCCCATGGAATCCCTCCCAGCTGAGCTCTGAGCTAGCTGAAGTTTGTTCTTCTTAAATCTAAAGCCTTTGTCTTTGTACTAACCTTTAGCATGCACAGCAGGATCCCAAACTCCACACTATTGTGATCACTGCAGCCAACACTATCACTAACTAAGACATTACAAAGCAGGTTTTCTTGGTTTGTGAGTAGCAAGGCCAGCAGTGCCTCATTCCTGGTTGGCACATCTAACATTTGTATGAGGAAGCAGTCATCTACGCATTCCAGGAACTTGATGGATGATATGTGGGCTACTGTATTTTCTTCCAACAAATGTCTGGGTAGTTGAAGTCACCCATAAGAACCCGGTTCTGTTGACACAAAGCTTGCTTAAGTGACGCACATAATGCTTTTTTGGCCTTTTTGTCTTGATTTGGAGGTCAGTAGCAGATGCCTGTTGTATGATCCCCCTTGGAGATGACCCCCCCGATCTTGACCCAGAGGCATTTGATAGCACTTCCACCATCACTGTAGTTGACTTCTATACATTCAAGGTTCTCCTTAACATAGAGTGCAACGCCGACTCCTCTTCTTCCCTGCCTGTCTTTATGAAACAGCCTAGAGACATCTGTTGCAATCCTCCAGTCATGTGAGTTGTGCCACCATGTTCCAGTTATTCCTATCATATCATAACTTTCTGACTTCCTGACATGATGGCCACTTGGAAAAAAAAAAAAGTCTGTTCATTTCTAAGCACTATACTATATTTTAGAAACAAATTAAATACACTGTAGCATATGATAAGTACTTGCATGGTGTTTTTTTCATCATATTGAAGCAAGAAGGTCATAGCCAGTATTGCAACTGGAAGCATATCTGATATTTGCAAGGATAGGTTGTTGGTTTGTGGTGTTTCGTTTTGTTTTTTCCTGTGTGTGTGTGTGTATGGTTGGACTTGATGACTTGATGATCTCAAAGGTCCTTTCCAACCGTGAAGATTCTATGATTCTATGCTAGTGTCTCTCTCAATTTTTTCATTTTCTTTTCTGAGACCTTTATCAAGATTTGTGCTTTGAAAAGAAGGCTTACATTTTGTTTGGTTTTATTTCCACAATACGAGCATGTCTACACAAGCTCCAGGTAGCTCAATGAAACATAGACAAAACTACAATAAAGCAGTGGGAACAATGTCTATAGCAAAGTCCACTTGAGGATCCCATGCAGATCTTTCAGCTCTGTCCTTGCTCTATGTATTTTCTACTCTTCTGCTTCCTAGGGAGCACTTAATCTAGGCACTGTACAAATTACTAGTAAAAAGAGTTTAGCATTTAAGCCTATATTCCTGGACAATTCCCTGATGAATTAGTGAGCTCTTGGTTTGACTATTTGAACTACATTGTGACGCACTGGCACCTCCTGCTTCACCACACCAGTCAATTCAGCATTGAATGGTCTGCAAAAAATAAGACATGCTGCCGGCACAGCACTGTCATGGTTGTGACAGTGTGTTTGTACACACAAGAGTGCACAGATAATCCACCTGAAAGCTTTTGCAGCGCTAATAATAGGGTTTCATGGCTACATCACTTCTAGAAGGATAACATCTCTCTTGCCATTGTACTGTTTCACCATCTCACACAACCCACACATTGTCACATCTGCCCTATTGCTTATCTTACTCTTCTCAGGTTTTTCAGTTTTGGATGGCCAAAAGACAAATTACCATACCAAGAGCAGACTGAAATAGACTGTGCTGATCTTCTTGCTGCCATAGCTGGATTTATAGTCTAAAGCGTCCCTGGATATCTGTATGCTATATTGCAGTCACTTAATACTACACAACTGTTACAGACATAAAATGTAGTAAAACCAGGAAGATTTTGGGATAATTATTAAGTCTACCTTTGTTTCTTTCAGTGGAGCTCCACACAGTGTTGGGAGCAGTGTCTGCCATGTTGGTTTCATAGGCTGTTGGTGTTACATGGAGGCAAGCTTCTCAACAGTGTCCCTGTGTTTGTCTCATTGCACTCCCCTGTGATCGAACTCGCATTCCCACAGTTTGTTGTTATAGTTGAGTAACTAAGGATCCTCAAAACTGCAAATATAGTCTGCACAATTACAGGAAGGCCAATTAACAGTGGCCATGCTGTGTTGAACAAACTATAACAGCAGTGAGGGATTTGGAAAGCAAAAAACTAAACTCTATTTCCTGGGCTAGTGCAGTTACCATCTGGTCAGCAGTTGCTAGTGGCTAGCTGTTCAGATCTGAAAGGCTGCATTGGCAACCACGTGGATTAAATCCTTTCTTGGTAGCTATTTTTGTTCTGGATGGTGTAACACTTCTTTACTAACCCCTTTAAAATTGTATCTTTAAACAGGATTTATAAGAAATGCTGTACCCTTTTTTGAGAAATTTCATTAAATTTTCTCACTGCCAGTGTGCCAGTTGATACACTGCTGCACTTTGTTGTTATTATAAAAAGCTGTTGGCTGTATCACTCCCCTCCCACCTCAGTATAGTATAATGTAAATTACATGTTTTCCAGTATCAGGCCCAATAGGATGCTGGTATTGAAAAAATATTTCTATCATCGCGAGTAATAATGCATTTATGTAAAGTTGATGCTGAAATTATAATATTAATAATATGAAAATCAATACATTTTATTTATCACTACTGGGAGATAATATGTGAGAGACATTTGAAGACAAACAGGACTATGGATTATGAATTGCACTAAACATGGCAGGGCTTGTACTGCCTCTCGTGTATCTCACTGGCTCCCTCACATCGTGGCAACCTGGTGTTTACTACTAAGAATGTAGTAAAAGTGCAACCTCTCTCACTCCTGACTCTCATGGTGAGAAATAAAAAAGATTTCAGAAAGGAGAAATTTTATTTTCAAACAGTCTTAATCTGAAGTTAGGGAATATTCATTGTAAAATGATACTTCAGTGTTAGAGTTCGGCAAAAGTGTATTCAGCAAAGTTAAAAAAAAAACAAACAAAACAACAAAAAAAGTAAAAAACCCAACTGCGATAGCTACCTGTAGTCTGTATTTCCATCTGTGCACAAGGAGATGTAAATTTGTAAATAGCCCTTATCCTTTCCTAATAGGTAATGTTTTAATCAGCAGTAGAATAAAATACTTGATGTCTTGATAGCAAAAATAAGTAATTACAAAAAACATAAGCTATACCTCCCTCCTAGGATGGCTGTGCAGTCCTGAAGGCTTTCTTGAAGCACCTTGCCTTGCCTCAGAGCACCTATACTCCACATATCATGCATCTTACGTCAACCCCCTATGCTGTATGATGCCTGCTGCCCCAACATATGGAACACTAAAGCAAACTAACCTTCCCCTAAATAATCAGTGTCAAGAATCAGGAAGAAGGAAATAAACCCAATATAGTAGATGCTCTGAGATTAATTACTGAACAACCAGTAAATTGTCAAGATTATGGCAAGATGATGTTTTCTGGGTCTTGCCTGAGAAGGTAGAAAGTTTAACAACAGAAAGAAAAGAAGGGAGAAGGAGGACTATCTGTAAGAGAGTTAGGATCAGTAAGTTATCCATGTAAACTGTTCGTAATCTGTTGAAGAAAAGCGAGAGTGTTATCTCTTGGCTTGATATGAGGCCTGTGTAAATGTAAAAGACTTACATAAATTGCTGCATATAAAATGGCACAGAAGTGGGCTGCATGGATCGGTTTTTTGCTTTCTCTCATCTACCACAGGAGTGTGTGCTGGGCTTTCACAGGTGCTCTCTAGGCTAAATCTATGTAACCCCTTCTTTAAAATCCCTCTTCTTAGGAGTTGGACTGTTTGGTTTTTTTAATGATGTATAATTGTCAGTACTCATCTGGTGACTATATGAGTCACATTGGTTAGACTGAATTAATTAAATTTGGTTTGCAGGCAACGAAACAGAAATACAATCCTCTTGCACGCGTTCATGCTGGTTCTTCGTATGAAGGAAAGTTTTCTGTTGACTGAAGGCCACATTTGACCCCAAATAAAGTCTTTAAGAATTGGATCAGGCCCTGCATGAGTTAGGGGAGACTCTGTGTTTTCCTTTAGTCTCACATCTTCTCTTTCATTTCGAAAGCTCACCACAAATTTATTAGCAAATATTTGCTGCTTGAGCAAAACCTTGCTCTTGGTTATACCAGTTGTGCCATTCTGAAGCAATGCCATTTAGTGTATTAGAATTGTTCCAGATTATGCTTGCATACCTGTCAGGGAGACTTTGATCTCCTTCAAATGAGCAGATAATTTATCCTTTTCTGACATGCAGGGTCAAAAGTGTCCATTGTTTATGTTTAAGCCACTGCAGCCAAGGATGGAAGACAATAGCAGATTTGTATTGCTGTAGTATCATGGACTTCCAGTTAAACGTTACCACTCTCAGTGTTAGCCATCATATGAACATGATACACTATTGCTGTCCTTAGAAGGGTTACTGGTTTGACTCCAGCTTCTCAGTACAAATCAAAGTCATCCTGCTGACTTGTTTTTCTGTGTTCAGTATACACCTATTTACTATCTATCCCCCTTCTGTTGGTGAATATTTTATTTCAAAATCAATGCAAAATTTATACCTAGTGTTCACAACTGAATCTTTCCTTATTTTTTAATTCTTAAGTAGGACATCAATGTTTGCAACAAGTATTTGTGTTCATCAGCATGGACATTAATCTCCTGCCAACCTACTATTTTTTTATTGTATTTGCTGAGTTGCCGTGTATTTGGATCCCCACAGTAACAACGAGGTTAACTGAAGAATTGCAAAACACGACTAAAGTATCAGAAAGCATGGCTTGCCTGAGGTGTGTTTCAGTGTGTAATTATGGTACTACTATAGCGTATTGGAATTATGAGTTTACAAAGAATAGAATAAATATAGGCCCACTAAGATGATAAGGTTTGAACAAAGAAACAGATACTATAAGTGTAGCTGGGTTTTCCTTCCCCCCCCCTTTTTTCCTGATTGCCTTGACAGTAGAACTTGAAGAACAGAGAAGCAGAATACGAGTAATTTGTTTAAATTTTCTTTAAAATTGCCCAGAAACTATTTGTCAGGAAACAAAAACCTGTCACATCATAAATCCACAGCACCACACACCACCTACCTCCAATGTGTATGTAATCAAGATTAAAGTTCTTCTAAACAACTATTCCTAAAATATATAGTAAAAAAATGGAGAAGGATTTCTCCTCACTTCCCCCATTGTAATGACAACAATAGTTTCTGATCTGTGGTAGCAATATAGTTATAATTCTCACATAAATTATTTTGACCTAGCCTAGTCCGTCTTCCTGCTATGATCGCAAAAATTGCTTTGACTTCAATATTAAGATGATTAAGCCCCACATTTTAAAAATGTTAAGTCTCAGAAAGAACAAGTAAATTGCTAATCTCGACCAATGCCTTTTACTGTTTACCTGCAGAGCATGGGCTCAAATTCAACAGCACTTAAAAACAAATCTGAAAGTGATCCCCCAGGTACCACACAGTCCTGACTAAGGAAGCAAGGATAGCTGTGTGACATCCACTCAATTGATTTAAATCACAGCTGTGTGGGCAGAATGAACAAAAAGCGTGCAGTCACTATGGGCAAGCGTAGGTCACTTTTATCTGCAGTGGTTCCAGAAAAGATTGAAATGCCCTGTTGTGCTGCACAGGGAGTAGTTTTATGACTGCCACATGCCATGTACTCACTGCCTGAACAAACAGAAGACACATCTTTAGCTCTGCCAACCCAGCTCCTTTCATCAATGTAAGATTCAGACTCAAAATGCAGACTTCAATAGCAAAAGCTCTGTTCTCAATATTAAATTTGTTTGGAGTTTGTGCTGTGTTTCTACCAGTCTACACACACAAACACACCTCATAGCTGACTTCTGCAGTTGCTTCCCGTCCAACTTCAATTACAGGCCATTGTGTCATTATAGCTCAGAAGTGAACTTCAGCTATGATCTCTCTCTCCCACTCTCCCTTGTGGGCACACTTCCCAAAGGACGAGCTCTCACTAAATGTTTCCCAGCATAGAACTAAATGGGGCTGCCAATCTACCACGAACCTGTTCTCATCTGCCAACCACAGTCATAAGGAAGGGATTCTCCTTAGCCATTACCTTCATTTTTGTCTGAGTGAAACCTGAAGCTGTAGCTGTTAGTGTGGATCCCAAGGTTGTGAGTTGGCAGTCCTTTCCAATTGCATTAACATAGCAGGCCCTACTACAGCTGACAACTGCCAGGGACTCATCTCTCGGTGCCTGTGGCAAGCTGCTTAAACAGCTACGTAAAACTGTGTCTTCCAAACTTCATTTACCCATAGGTATAAGCTGAGCAGGTGGATTGCTCCCTTCTCCACTCACCACCTCTTTCAAAGGATGCTTGGGCCCAGCTGCCTCCACTTTTCTTCTATGGCCATAGAACTAAGGAGAGAGACATAGACGAGGAGAAGCACCACCTGTAGCTGTACAGTTTGAGGAATATCTACATTGTAAATGAAATGACACCCCAGCTTGAAATGCTGACGAGCTTGATGATGGTTCTGGAGCTGGTTCCGCATGGACTGATCCACCTCCAGAATTAGCATAGCAATACTTGTACGCTGCTGCATGTCCAAGCCAATAAAGCCTGCTTTGCAACATGGCATATTGGCTGGGCTGCAGCAGTACAGGAACACCGAACAGACTGAGAACCTAAGCTGGTAAGTGTGCCTGGTCCTGCAAAGTACTGTAAATTTACCCAGCCCTTGCTGGCTTCAGTGCATCAAAAGCTGTCTATCTTTACTCAGCATGTCCTCCTGAGCTGAATCTAGCAGCTCTCCACCTCTTTCCTTGTTAGGCAAGGTTTTTGATAGCTTAGTTGTGCTTTTGATCTTAGGTTCTGGCCTTGGGAAAATAAGGCCTGGCTGGCAGCACAGAAATAATAGATTAATAGTTCATGAACGGTTCTCTTAATGGCCTTTGGAATTGCCTCCAGAGATGCTTCATTTCTGTTGTGGTTCATACCCTGCTTACTTTCCATTACAGCCTCCTTTGATGTAGGTCCCTTCAGTCAGACAGAAGAATATCAATTAAGTCAATTGTGATGCACTCACTGTTAATACTAAATTATACAAATATCTCCATTATTCACGTACACTATTAGTATTAGAGCATGTCCACACATGGGAACTATGGAATTAGGTAGGTGTGAATTTTTAACTTTTTCACACAACTCCCCGAATAAGTGCTCACTATTATATAAAGCACACATCTGCAAGAATGAATTAAGCAAAACATCACCAAAGTGCTCAGTCTAGGTTAAAAGTGGCTACAGGAAGAGCTAGCACTACATTAGTCATCTTACTCTGCCAAAATCAGGTGCTGTAGTTCAGCCCAATATAAAGCATGGGCAATTAAAAATTCCAGCTACTGGCATAGCTTAGCAGTGATGAAGACTGGGAGAGCACTTTCTCTTACAAAGTGTGGGGAACTGATTTGCAAGTAGGGCTACATCCAACAATCACTATCATTTTGACTGAACTGTAGACACATTTCAGCAATCTAAGCCTTAAAAAAAAATTCAAACTAAGAAATACCCTTTTGTACAATTGTTAAGGTTAACTTTTACGGTCAGAAAATAAAGAGCGCACCTTTGTGACTTTAACAACAGAGAAAATATTGGTGCTCAAAACTACCTGTTTTGGTCTCAAGCCATGTCACTTTCTAATACTGTACAGTTAAAAAATTACAGCCATGCTCATAATAGTACTTTAAACAACTTACAATAGTATTTTAAACATCACAGTAAAGCCCTGCTGAACATGAATCGTTTTAAACCTCTTGCATGAATAGAGTAATACACACAGAGGTAGAAAGGATTTTCCATTCTTGCGTTGAGATTCAAAAATTCAGAGATTCAGTATTGCATATAAAGCTCATTATCCTGGATCCCTTAGGGAAAAAGGGGGGAATATATTTGCATCAAGCTCATTTTTATGGCCTCATACATGTTTTGCACTCTCCATTATTACTGGCATGCTAAAGAAACCTGTTTTATTGCTGACAAGCATTTCTCCAGCAAAACTAGACCACAAATGCTGATTGTAAACACACACGTTATGACAGCTTCTAAAAGCCTAGTAGGGAAAGCTTTTCAGCTATGGCAATTTATATCAGCAGGGCATTTGCCGTATATAATTTTATTTCCTGAGAAGCACTGCTCCAGAGATGCTGAACGACAGTCCAGGGGCCGTTAGCGGTTCCTAGAGCGAGTGCTGGTAATCCACCGAGAACCGTCTGACCTTTTGGGGCTCCCTGCCTTGCATTCAGCTCTTACAGCAACAGCTTTGCTAGGTATTTCTCCACGTGAATTCTCCCTGTTAGCACATAGGACTGATAAAAAAGCAAGAAGATAGCCCGTGAAACAGCCGACCTAGGCCCAGAAAGTAATTTAGAGCCGAAAAAGCTCTGAAAGAATAGGACAACATTAACTCTAGTAATCGTTTTGTAGAGTCAAGCTTTCAGAAAGAATGCTCTTAACTGAGGGCAAATTACTACCACCTACACATGGCAATTTCCAATTTCAAGTATATTCATTTCCTTGTTCTCCTCATCTCTCCCATCTGTTTCCTCTATTTTTGCATGCCCACAAGTACGTGTTAATTTCTTTCCTCCTATGCCCCTTTTCCCTCCCGCCCCCCCCACCCCCCGCCGCTTCCTTGCAGATTTGCCAGGGGCATGGAGACTCTGCAGACACTCTCCAGAGGGAGAGTCTGTCTCCAGACAGACTCCAGAGGGAATTCAGAATAAGAAAGGAAATTAATTAGGAGTTTCACTCAGCCAGGAAGGGTTCAAGTGTACACTAGCCAGAGGCAACTCGCTGTTTTGACTGAGTTGGGAAAACATGCAAATCAGTGTACCTGTTTATTCAGTGTCTTGTTACTCCACCTCCGTTCCATCCCTCCAGGGATGCTATACAATAAGTATTTGTTAAATATTTATTCCTTTTAGCAAATTGGATCTTTCTCAAAAATTTTTAGAACATCACTTTAATTACTGGATCAAGTACTGCTTATAGATCTTAGAGTAGTAATCTTAGCAAGCTCCTTTCCTCCTCATTGTTATGAGAACCTAACATACCAGTTTTGCATATCATTTATGATAACATTTTATTTATTAATTTTTATATTTGGGGAACTTGTTCTATGAGATGCTGAAAGAAAAACATGTAGCAAACGAGTGTAGTAAGTGTAATTATTCTGCTGCACCAGAGCACACTCCAAATGTGTAGCAGGAAGACAAAGGCTCTTCTGAGCAAAACATCAGAATCTAACGCTCAAAAGACACAGTGAGTGTCTGTCACTATTCCAGTCTACTTGTGCAAAGGCACATAGGCCACCATCACCCACCACAGTCCTCTGATGATGTGGCCAGAGATGGGATTAACAGCCGTAAGCATGACTTCCTCTCCTGCTCTCTGTTCCTTGACTGTAGCATTCTGAGAGCCTGAATTAAGTGTCCGTGGTGTCCCGAGTTTACGCTTCTGAATGTAACGTAATGTAACCATACCCTGTGATTGGATCAGAATGTTATTAGCTCTGAGAGGATCTTTTCCACCATGTGTATTAATTAATTGTAAAAGCAATGTCTCTTGTGTGCTACGCACGAGGCAGAGTGACAATATGCTGGAAAGGCTGAGCTGTTAACTGCCATTCTCAGCTTGGAGCTGGCTGGCTGGTAAACTCCCACAACAGAATATTAATTTTGGGAGTTCACAGAAACACCTGTGAAAAAGAGGTGAAGGCAGATTTATTATTACACCTTTTTAAATTCATACTTGAATCTCTCTTAGTGTCCTCTTATAGTAGGGTAATACTGTCAGCTTGGCCTTAGAACATGATTTGTTCCGTAACACAAACTGGTGATAAAACCATCTGTTTAAGCTTACTCCACATGGCATAGCTACAGTGAATTTGTCCGATATTTTATTGAGCCAGCACTGAGACCTCAGCCACCATAAAGCTAACCTTGCTTTGTGGAGGTTCAGCTCCAGGAGACAGACCACCGTGGAATGAGCTGCGTGACAATGATGTTGAAACCTCTATGATTGTAACTCTGTAAATCATTTGGGTAAATGATTCTTGGGAATCCCGACAATGGTATAGAAGGAACAAACGGACCTAAAATCAGGTACCAGAACCTTTAGTGGGCTGATTGCCCAAGAAACTTGGCTATACCTCACAAAATGTGCCCTGTAGGTAAACTTGACTAATTATAATATGAAAAGCACTCCTTTAGAAGTTAGGGTACCCACCTGTGATCTAAGACCCTCACCCACCGAGCCTGGGCAGTAAATTTAAGAGACACCGTACCTTTAATTGAAGATGAAGACATTGTACACCAATCAGCTTCAAGATAAGGAATTACGAGCGCCATTAAAAGGTCGATAAGTGATGAATATGTTAATTATGCTAAATTACAATGTATAAATGAAGGACTGATTCAATGCTGTGTGTGCTAGCTTTGCGGAAATGCTCCCTAGCACCCATTTCTGCGCAGAACTGCTAATAAATAGCTAATGCCTCCACTCTGTGTTATTGGCATGCACAACAGGTAAATGATCCCACGAGTTTTGGGACAAAAACAAGAGCATTAAGAAGTAGGGTACAGGAATAGATGGCTGGAAGGTCAGAGCAGTACCAAGAGTGGTTTTAAACCCACCAACAAATCAGAGCCAAAATGACCTGGGCCAAACGGGCAAAAACCTGAGCTGCTGCTCTGCTCCCAGAGTAACAAAGACTTTCCTAGAAGATACTCTGACTGAGGAATTTTGCTTCTGTGTCCAGGAGACTAAAAAATGCTAGCTAGTGTTAACAACTGTAATTATGTAGACGGTTTATATTTTCTTCCAAGACTAAGTCTTAATTTCAAAGCAGGTCAAGATCCCTCTGATACATAAACAAAACAGAAATTCTAGTTTCTTAGCCTGGTATCAGTCACAAGGAGCCAGGTTTACTCCAGCCAAAGCCCTACATAAAATTCACATGGAGAGACACCTTCCCAGAGTCCCTGCAAAAATAAGAGACTTGACTTTTTTTTTTTCAAGGATCATGCCCTAAAGAAATCACTGCAGTAGCATCATTCAGTCTCAGTCAAGAGCATTTAATGTAAATCCTCAAAAAGAACAATATAAAAATGAGGAGGATCTATATACACCAAAAATGAAGATTTTTCACTGAAATAGTTTGTCTTATAAACTGTCTCGGGCATGGTGAATGCAAAGACCTGAAGACAAGCAAAAAACAACCCTGAACTGCATTCTTGTAGTTTGTGGGTAGACTTGTGGGTAAACCAAGAACTAACCCTTAGAAAGCAATCACTGAACAAATAATGTGAGTTCAGAAACAGATGCGGACAAAGAAGCCTGTTCAAACAAATAAGGAAAACATGCAGCACATAGAAATCACTGGAAGCCTCCAGTCAGTTCCTGTGAAGACCAAGGATAATCGAAATTGAACACAGAATCCTAAGTACATGGACTATAAATACCTTCCCTTCTTCCATGCATATTGTATAGCCTAGGGCATTGGAGGCAGATGTGGACGTGAAATGAAATTCCTATTCTTCCATTTTGAATAAGTATCAGAAATAAGATTTTATCAAGTAGCTTTCCTTTTTGCCATCGTATCAGCTGATAATCTTGGAGCAGCACCTTTCCCCACTTCCGCACTGGCCACTTTCTGCCATGCTTGTGTGACTAAACTTTAGGTCCTCCTTTATACAGGTCCTTGAACTAGTCTTAGGAATTGTGTATATTCCTTTAAATTTTAAGAGAGGAACAGAGCTTGAACAACATAGGGACTGCTAGAGGAAATCAAAATGAGAAAATTAGCTTACTCTGAGTGAGAAAGCAGGACTTTCTCCACCTATTACCTTGATCTCCTTGTGTGACTTTTACTGATTTACACACAGACTGGATGTGCACTGGACATGTCCACAGTAATTAGTACAAGAGGCATTCTGATTGGGGACTCTGAACCTCACCAGACACAAATAATGCATCCACAAACACCATGCGTAATGCTCCATTGTAAGGTAATATTTCTCTGAAATGTAAACCTCATGTTTGCTCCCAATATAATTCCCACATCCAATTAAAAATTGTCTAATATACATGCTATAACCAAGAATGTTCTTTGAGGCTACCTTCATTGTCCTTTCTCAATTGGAATTAAAAAATAATTGCAATATATTTAAGAGACACTAGAGGGAAGCCAAGACATCCCAACAACCCTCTCTAATAATACAGCTTCCAATGCTAAACACAAACCCAAAAAATCCGTAACGTGGTGTAGGAAATACCGGTTATACTTACTATATGTAAAGATGACAAAAAATTATTAATTTACAGCATAGCTTTGCTGTTTCTCTTTCATTGGCACTCTGCATGCTGTTATGTTAACTCTGCATGTTAACAGTCATCCAGGCTGTTCCCTCTAGGTGTTCCCTTGGTGATGCTGAGAGCCTGGGAACTTTCACTGTTGTAACACTTGACAGTAATCTCATGAAGCATTCAGACTGTGTGATAACTTGCTAATACACACTGTAAATACGGGTGGTGAACATGTTGGTGTTTTCTTCCTTATTTGCTGTTTGTTACACAGTTGTTCCAATGATTTCTACTCTGGACATAATTATTTTTGTTATTTTTTTCAGCAACCATCACACTGACAAGACTATCAGGATGTCCAGTTCATTCCCTCTGTGTGTCCCTTCACCGGCATTACAAGAAGGACTCACTATCACCCAGAGTACAGAAGTAAGTCAGATGCGAATATGGTCAGAACAACTGGTTTATATTCCTGCTCTGAGCTGTAGTGATCAGGCACAGGGCTTCTTTAGGTTACCCCAGAAAGCTCTGGTCAAGTGACTGACTGCCCCTTAAGTTCCCCTTTCCCCTCTCCCAACTTCTTACTCTGCCACACATATTTGCTCCCAAACAAGCAGCTGTTTACCCTTTTGTCATTGTCCCCAGTTTTGCTGACTTGATATCCTCATTTGGTTTTTACAATACAGGTGCCCTAGTACTTTCTACCTTGGCCGCCAATTCTGTTAAATTAGTACCTCTTTATTTTGCCCATAGCGTGCTGCTGTTTCTTGTCCTGCTATCTTTTTAGAAGCGGCGCAAATCAGGGCTAAGCATCGGCACACATACCTTAACATATCTGTTTATCTTCACTCCCCAGCAAGAGGGGAGACAAAAAAAAAACAAAACCAAGCAAACAAAAAACATTTGATATACAAAATAAGCTGATGGTAACACAATGCCAAAAATAGCTTATTATGTGAAGTGCAAGGGAAAAAGCTTGATATAAAGCTTGATTGCAACAACATTTCAATTTACCAGTTTAAATACAAGACTTGCATTAAAATATTTCTTGAGATACATCTCTTGGTGATTTCTTTAAAATTTATATACACATATCCAGTTGTAACACTTGACAGTAGTCTCATGAAGCATTCAAAGACTATAACTTGCTAAGTACACACTGTAGATATGAGTGGTTGATGTCTGTACGATTTCTTCCTTCAAGGGATTATAACATTATGTTGAGTACTAGCCTCAGATAGGTGACCAGCCACCTGATACAGTATAATACCCACAAACCCTTCCCCAAAGACCCACAGTCTATGCTTCCAATGCTCACTGGATCCAGATGGTGTTGCCTCTCTCTGGTCTGCGAGACTCCACTGTCAGTTCTCCAAAAGTGGAGAAAAACTGCTCCATTTCCTTCTGCAACATATCATTCCTTTTCTCTGCATCTTCCTTGGCCCGTTCAGCGTTACGCATTTTGATTTCTACCATTGTGAACTTCTTCCGCTCTTGATCCAGCTCTTCATGCAGGGCCATCATTTCCGTCTCCAGGGTGAGATTTCTCTGCTCCAGGCTGCAAAAACAAAATTAAAGCAGACAGCTCCTGAGCAGCACTCCTCACTCACTTGAGCAGAAATGCATGTCACCAACAAATTCATACACGTGTCTTTTCATTTACAGAGCTTAGACTGAATTTTTGAGAGGTGTATCTACAAACCATGACTTCATCAATGACTTACCATTCTCCTAGGGCAATCTCTTTGGTAGCTCATTTAGAAAGTGCCTAATAGCAGCCATGGGCAAGGTGCACAGTAGCAAACAGCTCCATCTAATTGTCCAGGGAACAGGCCAAGTATTCCTTTTACTTCTGGAAGTGTTGACACCCATCTCCTGCTGTAGTTGCACTAGTGTCACTTACAAGGTCAGAATACTGCCCTGAATACCTTTGTTTCACTGTTAATCTCCTTTCTTCAGCTGATTTATCTGCTGTACCTTCGCAAATATGGATCGACAATTTAAAAAAAAAACTGCCACGAACATGGTTTTTGTCTAAAAACCTGACTGCATTTCAGATCTTTCCAATGGAAAGCATTAGAAATCCTACTGGTACTAAATACACAGTCATCATGGATATTAAACATTATAAGAAGTGCTCTACTACAGTGCATACTACACTGAAAATAGTGATGTGGGTGAAAGACTGCAATATTCCATATGCTGCACTTTCGCTCACAGCTGCTGTTGCCAGTAGCTCTCACATGTTGTGATCCAGCTATGACTTGCAGTGCCAGAGTTACCAATCCAAAGGGCTTCTGCGCAACAGAGATGAGAACAGAATACAAGTCCTGAACAGCTTTACTGAAGAACCTTTATTACAAAGATAGCACATTCAGCTCTGTGTGCACTAGTTAATGCTAAGCCCAGACTTTGAGGTCATTCACTGATAATTATGGCCGCCCACCCTAGCAATCTCATTGTGCACGAGAAGAGTCTGCACTATTGGTAGACAAAGACATGGCTCTCCCTTGCCTTCTTTAACAGGTCCGAGCTGTGAAGGAAAGGCTCAGGCAAAGCAGCAGTGCAGAAACAGGACTGTGAACAGAAGTAACTTCGAGATGCAGGACTGTCTCAAGAGTAATGAGAACTCTGGAAAGGAGTTCCAGCAGTCTCACAGTCCCCAAAACTACAGGTGGAATAAGCCATAGCACTGCTTTCACTGAAAGGTGATGTTCAGTTGCCCTTCTCAGTCTCTGGAGAACAGGCGTCAACTAATGAAAACATTGTGAGAGCCTACTGATTTTTTAAATTAGATTCTACAGAAACACACAAGGTTCTGGCTTTATTTTTAATGCCAATAGGATAGCATGTCACAACTACTGCAAGCAACTGCTCTGAAACAAACCCCTTTGGATCATGGTGTCACAAAAGCAATGTCAGAGTATGTCAACTCAGGAAGATGGGAGACTCAGTGGCAAGCACCCACTGACTGCAGCAAGCGCAGACTTCTAGCAAGTCATGAGAGGGAAAACTTCCTGGATTTCCTCTGCAAAAGGCAGTCTGATGGTAGAACCAAACCGTCTTACCTTTTTATCCTTGTCTCATACTCTAGTTTTTGCTTGGCCATCTCTTGCTTCAAGCTGGACACCAGGCTGTGCAAAGCACTGTGATTGTTAGTACTGTTGGCCACAAACGTTTCACTGTTATCACTGCTGCTGGTGGCTCGGCTGCTGTGGCCCCCCACACTCCTTCTGTCACTTTTGTTCTCATAGTCACCTGGGTTAGAGAGGTCTTCATGTGGTGGTCCATCCAGCACAGAGTCTTCAAAGTTACCCACATAAAAGTCCTGCTCAGGGCAGGTGGTGGTGGATGAACGACAGGAGTTGGAGTGCTCGGGGAGGGATATTTCATAAGAGGATGTTGACCAGGTGGCACTGTCCACACTTTGTTTGTCATCAGAGTTCACCATAGAGAACTGCTGGTGGACATTGTCGTAGGTGGAAAGCCTGTTGTGCTGGCCTGACTCACTCACCGATTCCTTCTGCTTGTTGTCCCTCAGTGTGACATAGCCATTGGGCACCCAGCCTGGTGTCCGGCTGTTGATGGTGTTGGTGTGCCCATCTGTGCTAGAAACACCCATCCGCACACCTCCGTTCTGCACACTGTGTGTGCCCATCTTAGTCACCGGTCCTTTCAGCGACGATGTTCTCCTGGTTTGCAGGGTACAGTTTGGTAAGGTCTGGCTCTTCTCAGGGCCCTCCACGGAACTGCTGAAGGACCCATTGGTGACTATGCCACTGCCTTTATTAAAAGCAGGATTTTTTTTCACCATGAGTGGCGGGCTTCTGGTGACATCCAGTTTCTGCATGCTGTTTCTGGGGCTACTTGTCTTGCTGCTTGGCAGAGCAGTTGGAGACTCGTTGTCCATGCTTCCCCTTTGGGGAGACTCAGGTTTGTCCCAAGAGCAGCGCCTCACTGCTGTCTCCTTGGTGTTGTTGTTCTCTTTGTTCTGTAGCTGCCCCACAATCGCTTTCTTTGGCATTTCATTGTTGTTGTTGCATACCTCAGGTCCCATTTGAGGGTCTGCATCCTTGGGAAACAACTCTTCATGTTTGCTAATCATGACTGACATTAGCTGCTGGACTACTACTGTACCTGAAAGGAGACACCAAGCACATGGTCATTAATGGCCTGTTTTGTTTAGGGCATAAATATACTTTATCCATCAGATTCCACAAATACTTACTAAATATTCAGCTTACACAAACATTTACGCATTGCATCCATCTGTGTAACACCCTGAATGTTTAACACACCTGAGATGCCTCTGGCTACCAGGCCAGATCAGCACCACCTCTTCCTTCCATCAAACCAAGCCAGCAGGCCTCACAGACCCTCTAAGAACAGGAACTTTTGCGAAGAAGGTATTACTATTACAGTAATTGCATTGCAAGAAGACCACAGAAGGAGAGTAGCAAAGGATAACATCATTTTAAGTGATGTGTTTCAACTCAGTGTAGTGACCATTTTTAAAAGCAAAGTCGTATTCTGGCACAGCACTTGTATTAGTAGTTTAACAGAAAACGGGCAGGCAAGGGATTTGCATTGCTGGAACACAGATGTTTTAGTCCTTTGGAGCAAAACAGGGCAGTAGTATGACAGAATTAATTTAATGTGAATGTCTTTATGTACTCCGTGGTGAGATTATATGCAACCAGGGAACTATGCCACACTATAGCACAGTACAGAACTAATGGAGGACCACAGCTTGCTACTTGCTGTAATAAATGGCTACCTTTCCTCTTAAAGAACGACCCCTTGGTGTGCATACCACTTGACTGCACTGTAATTTACACACTAGCCTTTATAACTGGACTTGGGATAATAACGATGTGCAATTCGTTTCATTAAGCAGACTCTCATTAAGGATTATTAAGAATATTTCAGGAACAAGGTCAAGGTAGTTACAATAACCACCCCATTTTTAAGCTCCTAGAGAGCTTTCAGAGGCACGCTGTGCTATTTTAATCAATAATTTCCCACTGTGCAATGTTATTTCACATCAACTCCTTTGTAATATTCTGCATCTTTATACCCCACCCTTTTAAAATACAACTACTAAGAGCCAATTCAATGTGGGTACTCGACAACATCTTTTTTTAATGTTCTTGTTTGTTTGTTTGATAAGGTAAAATCATGCATTAGAACTATGCACCAGGAAAATTCACTTAGTTACTCCCGTGGTATATTTAGCTGTATTCCTTCCAAGAACATTAGCTGTTATGTTCAGAATTTTACTACAAACATTGCACGGTACTCAGGCAACTTTTACCAATGCATTTTACAGGAAAAATCAGCCCATGATTGGAATTCTGGAAAACCTCTCTCGAACCAAACAAAACCAAATTCTCATCCTCATTATACAGGTACGGTTACTCATAGCTGCATGTTTGACTTCAAATGATTGTGCAAGAAAAGCACTCTCTATCTTCCAAAAAGCAAAGAGCAATGAAGAAGGGTGACCATGAGCACCAATCGATGTACATCTTTGTTAAAAGTTCCTATACATTCAGCTATGCTCAACTGCAAATCAGCATTGTCTGATGTCAAGTCTTAAAGTTATCATTAAAGAGAAGTCATAAATCTGTTTCATGAAACCTGTTTCTCATTAGTTAAAAAATATATGTATTTCCCTTCAATGAATGTAGTATCCATGCTATTTCCTACAGCAGCCACCATCATTTCAGTGCTAGGGCTGTTGATAAGCAGGTTGGAGAGCTGCTTTCAAGAACTGGAAAAACATATTATTTTCCCTTTCCATCTGGTTTAAAAAAAAATCAACAAAAAAACAACACAAACTTTCTTGCTCAAACTTTCAAAAAAAAGCAACTCACAAACTTTAGGCAGGAGCCACTTTTATAAACCCAGAAGATGTTATCCTGTGAGATACCGTTCTCATTGACTTCAGTGGTATAAATCAGCTCTGTGATATGTCTCTCCAATTCCAATTTACTGAACAATTTGAAGTACGTTTTGTACTATTATTTAATGCAGAAGCGTGGGTAAAAAAGGGACAGTTTGCTGCCTAACCAAGAGAAACATTCACAGCAGTCGGCTATCTACCAGGCTGCTAAGCTCTACAGAAGTGTCAGGGTAAGAGAAGCTACTACTCCAGTCAGTCTGGCAGTTCTGTAGGTACAAAGAGCCAGGCTGAAAGTGAAGTGATACGCAGCACGTGCACACACGCACACACAAAATGGAACTCCTGCGAGAGACATGACAAGATAGTTAAAGAGGAAGGAAACAAAGCAGGAAAGACTCTTCCATTTCTCTCTCAAAATACCACGGGGAGACAGCTGTGAGATGTGTAAACTAGAATTTCAATGACACAGTGAAGCTTATCCCTGCACCTCCAGATCAGATAGTCACAGTGCATTTGAGACAAGTATGTACAGAAACTAAGGGGAAGCCACAAATGCAGATTTAAGAGTATCTGAAGCTGCACAGGTTTGATGCATAATAAACATGCACATAAATTGGACACCTGCTCTTGCAAACCCTTTTGAGTCAAATGCATGATCAAACTATACTCTGTGACAATGAGAACCCAGATGTTAAATGAAGATGATGATTAAAAACCCTTTCCACATTAGAAGGTTTTCTGGCTTGTCTGAGCTACTGTTGAGACGGCTAACCCTGGGTCTTTACTGCTTTCATACATGATTTGAAAACACCATCCTTCTGTTCACAACATAATCATTGTGTTAAGAATTAAAAGGAAGAAGGAGGAAACATAAGACTTCAAAAAAAAAAGTAAATGAACAAAGTATATGGGAAACAGTATCTGGGGAACAGAAAATGCATCAAACACAAAAAAAAATAAATCCACACGCTCTCAAATAAACTATGAACACTGCATTTTTGAGTTTTGGTAAAATTTTCAGTGCAGGATCTATGTACAGCCCTAATTTCTGAGAAATTTAAGTAAATCCTATATATTAAGAAAAAAGTGTTTGGAGGGAGAAAAGGCATCATGTACTTTATGGAGAACTAAAGTCACAAAGATTAAGCCTAGGAGGAAATTATGGGAGGAGATTGTCATGGCCATATTTTTGTCTTTATCACACTGAAATGCTACAGCTGGACATTGCTGTAAATAACAGAATGCAGCTGACAATTTGATCACTGTTGTGCAAGAAAGCATGTAATATACCACTGCCTTGTGGGAACACAAGGTATGAACCTGTACTAACTTTTTTGCATCTTTAATAACTGCAGGTAAAATATTAACTGCATTCCAACCACACGTGCTGAATAAGAACATGCCATAGCAAGTTTTGAGAGAAAAAGTACATTTTTAGTGAAGTTGCCAGGGCAGCACAATTTCACGCAAAGTATGTTTGCAATGCTGCACATTTCAGTCACTTTTACAATAACCTGCAAGATTTAACCGTGAAGTTCATTCAGGTTGAAGAATTCTGTGTCTGTGAAACGGGTATGTGGATCTTACTGCACATACTACATGAACTGGGATGTACTGTTAATAAACCTAAAGACATTCCTTCTTTCTATTACAAGTTATGTACAGTAACCTCACCCTCCATGATAGTCAGAGGATCTTCCACTTTGGGACGAAGGATGTTGGGGCCAAAAACAGTAGCCAGATTTTGCACACTCATTTTGTTTACACCTGAGTAAGACTGGACTTCATCAAGGAATCTGTGGGGGGAAAAAAGAGGCCTTTATGGAACATGTGAAAAGGAAATAAATTTAAAAAAAATAGTCAAAGCATGTGATGGTTTCTTAACATAGTTCAAGTACTCCATTCCAAATCCTTGTGGAACATCTTGAAAGCTCAAGGCTATTCTCCTCAACTTCAGATTTTCTTCAAAATGATACATTGATAATAAAACTTAAACCTCAATCTGGACTGACTACAAGAGAACTCTGTTGAAGATGGTAACTTTCTCCAGCATAATTAATCAACTACTTGGCTCATACGATATTCTAAAAATGCAAACTGTCAATTAAAAGAAAAAGTTTATACTCTTTTAAATTTATTTTTTTTTAATGCTGGGAACTTTCTATAAGTTCACAAATTGCAACTGTGTAAGACATGTTTTTTAAGCTCTCGGAGGTATCCACAAAACTATTCAATATACTACAAGGCATACAGAGTTTTCAAGGATACCATGCTTCAGGAGTGCACAGCCAAGGCCAATAACTGCAGTTAGGAATGGGAAAACCAGGGTCCTATAAAGAGGACAAGAATACATTAATCTCTACCTTCTTGTGTTTCTTGCTGAGTGCAGCCTGCTTATGAAAGTAAAGTCATAACTGTGCATCTTCATAAAGCAAATGAGTAATTAGTCAAGCAGTAAACCTATATCTTTAGTGCATTCACTTAAGTTCACCAGTCCTCTGACTGTGAGTAATGCTTTTCCTTCAGGGCAAATACACAGACTGGTTTGTCTGTCAGCTCACAGTTATAAATACCATTGTGATATTCTTGCAAGAGTACTTACCTACAGATATATTTCAGCAGATTATAATTGACAGCTGGCAGGCTCTTCACTTGCTTCACCAGTTCTCTCAGGCCCTTTAAGCGGTTTAATAAAAAAAAGAGCAGAGAGGCACAGCTTCTTAGTATTTTACCAAAGATTTAAAAAAATGTCAGCAATTCCAATTACAAGACAAGAAATACATCACTGAAACTGCAGTGTTAAATGCCATATACAGACTACCATTAGGAACAGCTTGTAGAACCCATTTTGGATGGGGAAAGCTATATTTGGCTAACAAGGATTAGCTGTGGATAAAAATAAACACGTAAATAAATAACTTGGTTTCATTCTGTTTTTCCCTTCTTGTGTACTCTTTCTTTTTTTGACCAGCAGCTCTGTTCCCCCTCCTGCTGATAACAAGGCTGAGGCTTCCAGGAACAGTTCTGGTTTGAACTAGTTAAAGGTTGGACCAGATGATCCTTGAGGTCCCTTACAGCCTGGTATTCTATGATTTAGTTGACATTTTCATATGCAAAACTATTTGGGTATTTTAGCCAGTTCTGGTCCATACTAGATTTAGACCAATAAACAGTTATTTCAGTTTGTGCCCACCCTGGGAATGGGACAAGCAGAATATCACACACTAATTTCTGTGCCCCGTGGAAACAGACGCTGATTACACTCCTTATCAACACTGTCTTTAGTGTTTTTCAGCATGGGGTTTTGGTACTTTGCTAGCATCGGTGGAGTTCTGATTACAGTATGTTATGAAAACAAATGCAAATCAAGATGGGTGGGTTGTGATAGCGCACAAGTTCGCTGGTTGTGTGCTAAGAAACAAGATGCACAGCTGCCTCCCTTAAAAGTGACTGCACCTTTAACTTCTGCACAGAGAAAGAAGAACTGAAAATTAGTCAGACAGCCTTATAGTTGGACTGCTAAGTCACTCTAAAAAGGACTGAACTGGCTCATCACCTATAGTTCTGATTTTTCAAACTGCCAACACCAACTCCAGCACCAGAAGGCCATTGTAATTTGAATCTTGCTTGAATCTTGCCAAATGAATTTAAGAGTGTTCTCTGGCACAGCTGCAGAGAAACTAAATAAATACACTAAGCCAATATAAAATGACTAAAAATTTAATCTGAAAATGAATATCACTGTAAGCATAAACTGCATAATAACTAACTGCAGAGCTGTCAGGTGGCTTTACGCTGGAGCTACCAATGGTTAGAGACATAGGCAACACGCACAAGCAAACAGCTGCAACTTTATCTCTGAGGATCCCCTGCCTTATCTTGTGCAAAGAGTAGCTCAAATCAGGTGAACGGACCAATCCCACCTTTTGCAAGCAGCTGACAAAAAATTGCACTTTGTAGCAAGCTGTAAAGGACAGCGAAGAAACCAGCCTGATTTCAGTGTAAGAGATGACTATAGAAGACAGTTTGCCACACATCTTTCTCTCCCCTTCCCCCCCATTGGATGGGGAACAACTACCATCTGTGCTGTTGGTAGTCATCAACTGAAGGCTCAGAAAGGAGATGGTCTCTCAGAAAAGAAGGGCTCCTCATCTTAATTAATTAGAAGGTTAGGTAGGAGGGATTCCAGTTCTAACAGGATGTGAAATGTCAAAAAGGAACTAAACAGAAATAACAACCTTAGGAAGTTAGGGGAGTAGACTGAAATCAACAGAATGAGCCTATTTGTATTTACTTTGCAAAGAAGATACTAGGGTTGACCTCATTATCCATAAGCACACAGAACAATGTAAAAACAAACACTTAGTTTCTTAGGTCTTCAGACTAATATATAGTAGACCCGTGCCCCTGCAGGGCACATATTATCAGTCAGAACTCTTATTTTGCTCATCTGTGTTATGCTGTTTTAGAAGAGTCTGGAAGGTGGCCTGCTTCCAGGGGCCCACTTCCATCTTTTTGAGGCCTTCTGATTCAATGATAGGCAATGAATAGAGTCTGTTGGCCTTCAATCACAAGTCAGTAGAAGCTGGCATCCTGATACTTAGAAGAAAATGACCCCTGATTTAATGGCAAGAGTTGGACAGCAACAACTTTTAGAACCTTCCTTTTACAGTTCAGAATGATAATACATGAAAATATAAGTCTCTTCCATGCAAAATGTAAGCTATTGACCATGATGATGTTTACTTGAACTAGATTCAGTGACATGCAATAAATACAGCTAAGGTTATGCTTTGCGCTTTTATTTAGACTTCCAAATGACCTAGGTGGCAACAATTTTCATATAAAACCAGCCTCAATTAATAGATGCATATCTTAAATCAGGGTAGGTAATCACCAGCTTCTCTCCTCCTCAAAATCGGAACAGTTTATAACATCCCAGCCTTTTATTTCATCTCACTCAAATTGCCAACTCACCATTTCTTCCTCCTTGCTGAGCATTTTGGCACAGGAAAGGAAATCTTCGTATTTTGTGTATGGTATGACTGGTTCTGGAAGTTCCCTTAGGTACAGCTTAAGCAGTGATGCCACTGTATGCACATCTGTATTGCTGTTGGGTTGGAATACAAAAAGTTGTTACTGTGAATCAGATCAGGATAATATTGTGAGACTGACAGGATAAAAACTGCCACTTAACTTTTCCATTGTCAACTCAGATTTTACTCATCAGCATTATATACATTTATAGATCACATCTGTAATCTGGATTTGGTTTCTTTTTTGTGGGTTTTTTTTTGGTCCTATAAAGAACTTAGGATACCTGCAAGCAAGAGTCTGTCAACTCTACTGATTTATTACTATAGATAATTACACATAAAGCCCTATTTGCAGGTGCAGGTACTGAGAAGATCCTGGCTCTCATTGACAGGCATCTCACATCGGGCATGCAAATGCATCTTTATTGATGCTTTTCATTTTCACCTGAGCCAGAAACCAGTCATTATATTTACACAGTGGGGATTATTCTCCTACCAGAGATGCCCCAGCTCCCAAGACATGCCTGGCATATCTGAATTCCACTGTATCACCATCTCCTCTGGTATCAGTATTAAGTAAGCAAGTTTTAAAGGAGACCATACATACCACAGGTGTCTAGTTGAAACTTCCCCACCTGAATTACAGTTCTTTTCCTGGTATGCATCTTTTTCCTATGGGCTCCCAAAAAATTACTACTGTGCTTTTTAGTTGTACTGTTACACCAAAAACCTGGGTATAGTTTACACACAGAACCGTAAATCCATGGGAAATGAGTTCTAGCTCTGTCCTGTACTGAGTAAGCTAAGGCATTGCAAGTCACCAAATTTAGAAAATGTCTGAGTGCACAACAGGTAACATTAAAGGGCTGACAGTCAAAGATCTGGTACGACATATGCCTCCTCATAATTACATTTGCAGAAACTGAAGCCTTTTCTGGATACAGCTAGTAGGAGCCTAGGCTGTTTATCAGGCATACTAAAAGTAAGAGGATGGGGAGAAAGATCAAAATCACAAGTTCAGAGTATGCAATAAAACTTCCTTAAACGTTTTTGTCGTGTGTAAAGTTAGATTGTGGTAATTTAGGAGTACTTCTCTGAAAAGAAATAAATAGAAATAGATAAAAGGTACAAGTTAACATGAAGAAATCTCTCTTCTGTTACTTCTGACTCCATATCTGGGTTTAGCTACTCAGGCATTTATTCGAGTCCCTACTGGAATGTTCTGCATGCTTCCCCTGGTTCAGATAGAGAGTTGTACTGCAAGCTGATATGTTTCCCTCTGACTTCTGAAAATTCAAAAAAAAACAGATACTAAATTATGCTAATAAGAAACAGAAAATGCACAGATATTTCTACAATGTGCATTACTGTGCCTTTTCTTTTTCTTTGAAGATGTCACACTTGGAACATTTTTTTAAACTCATAGTCTCTCAAAGGGAACTACTGGTATTTGACGCATTTAAGCTTTGCTAGAGGTCCGTTAATCATTATTTTGGAATGATCTGTTAAAACAATAATGGCTTTTACTAAGTTAAATCTTAGCAAGAATGATGGGAACAACCTTAGATTAATGCAGTAAGGTAGGATCAATCTAAGTCAAAACAGAAGAAAAGAAATGATAAAGCACTCTATATGTTTAAATGTTAACCAGCACCACCCTCCTTGACACTAATTCCCAGAAAACATTTCTATTTCAATCATTAATAATCTCCAGCCAAAATTCCAGAAAGCATTTTCTAGAGAAACTCTAGAAACAAAGTACTAACACAAATCCGCATTTTCAAGGAAGGTTCAAATTCTATTACCTTGATTGCAACCCTCTACTGGCTTGGATCCAAAACGGGAATCCTGTGTTTACCCTGCCCCATTCCTTGGGTGCATGTATAACATATGTAAGGAACAGTACTATATATGACACTAGATACAGTACTATTTTATGAGATTTCAAATGCTAGCAGAGATTTGGCCTCCAACCTTTGCCTTCTACCTATCCCCAATCCAGATGCAAACTAAGTCCGCTGAAGGTCTTCTTGACATCCTGGCTAACAAAACTCTGTAATTACAGACTGCACAACCTGAGGGCTTAAAACCCAGACCCCAGTAATTTCTCAGGTAATTGCTTGCGTGTCTTGCTGCCATTGGAGCTAGTTTTTAGAGCACAACCATGGCATGCATGCCCAGGCACTTGCCACTATTCAGCCTTATCCAAGAAACAAATTTTACAGAGAGATCTTCAGTTCCCTAAGCTGTTGGTGCACCAGGAAAGCAAGTACAAAGGGAAAGACTTTGGATAGACTCTGAAGGAGAGCAGCAGCCACAGAGAGCAGATGTGAACTGTCAGCCTTAGGACAGTGCCCTACATTGCCGCATGAAAGGGAGCACAGGCTATCAATCTGCAGAGAATTTAACTCTGATTGCTCAGCACTGATGGTCTTTCTGAAGATTTTATTATTACCATTTGTATTATTTAAAAAAGGAAGCTCCCCAGGCCTTGCTGAAGACCTGAACCACATCTTTCCAGAGACTATCTCCATAAAACTAGAGGCTTTTCCAAAATACAATATTCAAACAGGTTGAGTGAGAGAAATTACTGAAGAACAATTAAAAGCACACAGGTCTCCCAGTGAGGGGATTAAGCAATGTTGTCTTACTTTCTTTGTACTGCCAGGATCATGCTTCATGTAGTACATAAGAATAATTTAACACCAGTCCCTTGGTGTGGAGTGGAATACTCGCTCCTTGAGGGCACAGCAAACAGAAGATAAAAAGGCTGAAGAAGGGGACAAAAGCCCTGAAAACTGATGGAATTTATAGGTTTTCACCTTTCAATGTGAAGTACTGATAGATTATCACTGCAAAGGGTTAACTGAGTGCTAAAATCTGTGGCTCTACCAAGGAAGAACTGAGAGAGAAATGAGAAGGTAGGATGCTGAGGAGCAAGGAAACAATATGAAGTCTTGAGTTCCCAGACTAACCTCCAGAAATACATGCTGTATACGAGTCTGCAGAAAGATGCTTTCTGAGCTAGAGTTAGAAACCCAGGTCCCAATTAGTAGATGGGGACACATTAGCAATTGTTAAAAGTAGTATTTTTTTTTAATTTGCTTCTGCTGACTGAACGCTAAGGCAATACCGCAGACTGCCACAAGATGGTGGGACTGCAAAATAAGATTTTGGAAAATTTGTTTGTTACCTTTTCCCCCTAAACTGTACTGGAACACTGCTTAGGACTTAATCTATCTATACAGAAATTACCATTCAGATTTTGGCAGCATAAACAAGCATACACACACATACATACACTGCCTGAAAAGCCCTTTAAGAACTGGATTTTTAAATTCTACTTAGCAACAGTTACACAAAAGCTAGAAATATAATGTAAATGTAATTTTCAATGTACATATTGGTATAAAAATTTGTCAATATTTTTATAATAATGTAAGTAAAAGAGTGTTTCATATAATCTGAGACCTGTTTAGACCTTGCAGTCTAGTATATTTTTTTCACTTTTTCTTTTAAAATACAGAGGAAAATTTAAACATGGAAGACTTCAGTTTTAATCCCTCTGTATTTTAGGTGTTTCAATCCACAAATACCATGAAGCACCTTTCAGCCACGGAAGACAGCTGTGAGTGTCAAAGGAGTGATGAACTGCAAGCTCTCTTGAGGATCAGGAGCATTCATTTCCCTTGCTGGTCTACAGTGTTCTATCCACAGTCTAAGTCAACCAGCAGCATTTATATATCTGCCTTAAAGGCATTTGTGTTGTTTGTAAGATGTGGATCTTTCCAGAGCCTGTAGTGGACCTTTTGTTCCTGGACTTTTTCCAGCTACAACTGATCAGTTTAAGACAAGGCAGTATTTCTCCCTTCAAACCTGGCCTTGCTATTATTCTAGGACCATTACAGCTACAGAAACGTAATGATTATACCTATCTTGGTATTTCTTTTGCTATCTGACAGTGTAATATCAAAGTGTTCCATGATTACACTTTCGTAATTAATATGATTAAAAGTATTCCTTAACAAGTATTAAAATAGAGTATGTCAATTCCAGAAGAAAATCCTCTGTTACCTAAATTGGAACAAGCCTCATTAATTGAGGTGGACTTTTTCCAAGTATGCAATGAATAATTACAAGTTTGAAATGGGAATGACAAAGCACAAAGCAGAAAATTTAATGCAACACAGAAAGCATCAGCAAGCTGAGAAACAGTCTATTTCAGTGTGTCGTGCTGGAAAGTCTGAGAAAGTTTACTTCCCTCACTAAAATCTTAATACTGCTTTACTGTTGATCCCCCACTCCACCACTGTCCATGCAAACGCATTACAAATACAAATACACCACAGCCTCTCCTTACTCATCAGACTACACAGATTCAAAGCCCCATTAATCTAAGCTTTGTCATTAATATCCCTCACGGCATTGCTGTTTTGACAGCACTTTCCTTTGTAATACCACAGGCACTGTCAGATTGATTACACTGCCTGGAGTTTTTCACCCTCTCTACCATAAACAAAAATTACTGAAGCCCAGCAGGTCACCAGAAATCCATGCATAACCCTCACACTCGGACAAGCAGACAGCATCTTCAGAGAGCTGGAGTCAGCACTTTAGAACACAAAACCAACAAGCTCCTCATAAACTCTCGGAGAGGAAATATTAACAGGGCAAGGTCACATTACAAAAAGATTAATGCTGTGCTAAAAATAGTTCTAGATCATGATGACACATAAACAGTTTGCATAAAGAACAAGCAGTAGGGAGCAACAAGCTGTGAGTATATAATTCAATTGAGAAGTTTTGGTAATGAAATGAAGAACAGTACAGTTCAAGAAGTTTGTGTATCAGTACCTCCTGGAATTACTAGAATTACAGTTCCATCATTTCAGATGTGTTACAGATCACAATCCTGGAAACAGAGAGTCTACCTCACCAACATATCCTGTACCCACCACCACATTTACTGACTGTGTCCCTGCTTAGCTGCATTCAGGTCTGTAGAGCAGCTCTCAGATCAGTATGGATGTTTTCCTGACACGGGAGGATGAGTTCCTAACTGGCTGTCTAGGCTGCGTACCTTTGCTGCCAGTCTGCAGACAGCTTGAGTGAGATGCTAGAGCCCATGATAAACCCGTGATGAAACACTGAGTAAGCAACGTGAAGGGAGTATTACAAATGTGCATAACTACGTATAGAAAGAATCAGAGCACTGTTACTGCTGAGAAGCCAGGACCCAGAGGCTAAGGGAGCAAGGCCTGTGTTCAGGTGAATTGTGGAGTGGTTCGACTGATTTGGGGAGTCAGGCTTTGGTCCAGAAATTCAAAGGTCAAGTCAAATGCATAGCATAACTGGTTGAATGTCCTATGTGATTTCTGTTCCCTTGCGTAAGTATCTCCAAAGCATTACTCTCTACATGATTTTCCTATATAATGCATATCTAGTGCAAGCAGTACTGTGCCTAATCTAAGGACCCGCTGAAATTTTGCCTACAACTTGTGAAATATATATGAAAGCATTTTAAGTCCTGAGTTGTCTGTTCTCCTCTCCTTCTGCCACAAGAGCCTGGCTCTACTTTAAGTTAATATTGATCTCAATTCTTATTCTTCTGTTTAAACAGAGGAAAAAACAAACACGTATTCTGCTCCTTTGTCTTTGTGCTCATCACTTTACAATACATGCTACCTTCCAGGGACCCATTCAGGGCAGTAAGCACCACAAGGAATACTGAAGATTGACAGACTCCATTTCCAAGCTAGACATCCACTTCAGTAATTGTAACAGCAGCCAATTCACTTAGGTTAGAGAGTGACGCTTTAAAAGCAGCGATGAAGACAGCAATTTAGGACTGACAAATGAAAAGACAAACTCTATGGAAGGACATTAAAACTTACTTAGAAAAATATAGATCCTTAAAGAGAGACACAAGTGCTTTCAAGTAAGCTGGGCAGAGGCCTAAGAAGCAGATGGTTTCCCATCAGGAAAAACCAGCTCCAGTGAACATGCTGCTAAATTATTTTATCATTTGATAGGTTGTTCAGAAGGCTGTTAAGTTTCTGCAAGATTTTGCAGCTATTTTAAGTATATATAAAACATGGAAAAACACCACAAATAAACAACCTGTTCTTGTTCGCTGGAAGAGAAAGTCACAAATCTTGGAACCCTAAGTAAGGATGCTTTAAAAAACACACTCTCAGACCTTCCATATAGTAACAAAATGTCGTCCTTTCTTAAAGGTGACCATGGCCATCTAAGAAGTCATTTGTCATCGACAAGTGAAATACATGGCTGCCGCCTTCTTTTTTTTTCTTTTTTTTTTTTTTTAAATCACAGATGACACACCAGCTCAATTTTTGAAACTGACATTCACACACAGCAACTACAAATGTTTATTCACTGCCAGTAACTAAAAACACACTCTCGTACAGCAGGACACCAGTTAAACTGATTTAATGACCCTTGCATCATGCTAGAAATGTCTAGGTCTTTAAGTTGTGCCATATGCAGAGGTTATTTCTTCTAGCTGGTTAGAAAGAGGGCTAGAATCAGAAACAACGTGGAAGTGGCTACAGAGGCATAACTGATGAGCAGATTGTGAGGATCAGGGAAGGAAGCCTGGAACAGGTAGAAACGAACAGGAATTTTCACAGGCCTAAGGCCATTTGTGTTTGGCAGGAACCAGCTTTCTAGTAAAGACTTCATTTCACATAAAAATGTTTTGTTTAGGGATTACTGCACTTTCCCACTAGGAAGGAAATAAAGCCCCTACCTTGTGGGGAACTATCTGCTTCTAAAGAAAGATATTCTTATGTACAGGCTTGTATTTAGACAATAAAAGAACAGTTTAATAACCAGTGATATCCAAGCCAACGTCTCGTTGCAGTCTGTACAGTGCCAGCGCAGACTACAGCCCCACTGAGACAACTCAATTTTTTGCATTGACCAAAATTTTAAAACATTCTTTGCCTCTGGAGGAGAATAAGAATTGTGCATGTGGTCTTTCTCACCTTGAGGATATTACATTAGTACCATCCTCATCATTGTCTTATTTTGCTTCAACAATCCCAGTGATTAAATGCATAGGAACATACCAGTTCTACATTCGGGATTATTTGGCTCCAGTAGGTAACAGCATTTGCCAGCTATCATATACTGCCACTGACATACCCTTTTCTCAGCTGATCGCAATGGTGACTAGAGCAGTAAGTAGCATTTTCTCATATAATGTACTGCATTCTTCTTTAGAGGAAATAATGCCAACGAGAAAATATAATAGGGATTTTGTTTTACTAAATATGCATTTACGTGCTTTCCTTGTGTGCATGCACACAAACACAGGCAGGTGAGCTATGTAACTTTAAACTCTTGTGATAGCAGTTATGAAAATCCAAGCCACACACATCAATCAATCACATAAGTATTAATATTTGTTTCAGTGACATTTCAAATATTTTTTTCTCCCTGAGCAATCTTAACTCTCATGTCATCTGGTAGTAATTGTGACGAACAGTTGATGAAAAAAGGCAGTATAAAAAGATAAATACAATTTTGTACCCATTCTAGATAAAAATTGTAGAACAAACCCTTATTTTATTTTTCTTATGCAGTGCTATATTCGCTATGCTAATTTCATGGAACAAATAGTCATAATCTACTTTGTATCATTACAAACATATGATTTGTAAAGGAGCTGAGGGACTTTGAATTTAAATATATGCCACACCAGCCAAGAGAAGCAAACACCCCAAAAGGGCAAGCAAAATGGATTCCCCGGAGAGGACAATTTTACACAGAGGTGGAGCTCTACTGTAAATACCAAGTATATTTCAAATACTAGCAAGCATGAATGATTGCCTAATTGCACTGTTAGTTCCTTAAAGCAGATTTCACAATATGTGCAGATGCATACAGAGGGAGCGAGGTATTTATTGATTTTTGTTTTTCAACTGACATACAATTTTCGGTTGTTTTTTTTTTTCTCTTCACACAAAAGGCCTCAGCAGTTTTCATTTGTAGCAGTTGTACCTCCCCTTTCAAAGGCTGTGAGAAATGCTGATGTTCCAGTTTTCATACTAGGGGGGCTGGGGTGCTTCATGTTTCAGATGAGATACTGGGTTTTATCATTCTGTGAGTTTGAGAAATTTCAAGTACTGGTTCCATTTTCATACGTATAGCTCATGGTTCTTCAGCAACACCTTATCCAACTATAAGATCAAGATCAAATTAATACATGAAGATTTTTGCCACTCTCTGACTTGTTCTGGATTCACTCTGCGTTTTTATAACTGACTTCATTATCGGAACATCCAGCTGCTAACTCCTGTGAGAGATACCATTTATCAAACATGTTTTATGTTTCAAAACATGGCTGCATTTTCTTTTGAGCAAAGCTATTCTACTTCTTTCAAATGTGCCACGTGTTCTGCTTGCATTCATTCTGTGGTCTTCTTTGCCAAAGGGGTGCGGATAGGAATGCAAGAGGGGAGAATAGCAGGGTCTTCACAGAACTGTGGACAGCAGATGAACTCTGGGCAAAAGAGCCAATCGGTGCCTGTGCACTTGAGCTCCATCTCCCAATGGCTGTAAGGTGTTTCACTGTGGTGCAACCATTTCAAAACAGAGGTGACATTTCAAACGAGGACTTATCATGCCTGTACATTCTTACCTTTTTTTTTTCTTTTAATTCTACAAATTACGTATTTTACCGAAAGCATAAAGAGAAGAAGGATTACTTAATCCTAATTCTCACACAAACATATGCACAAGCTTACACGCATGTTTCAAAGCATCTTCACTTGTTCTAAAGTCTTTGCTTGACTTGTGCGCACTTATACACAGAAAAAGTATCAGCATGAAAAATGGCAAACTCCTCAAACATCAGCTCTTTGTAGTAGTTCCAACACTGATGACAGCAGCTAGTCTTTCTCCCAGTCAGAGCCAGCGACCCAGTGCTGCTACGGAAGCATGACCTGGATTCCATTATGCTTTGTGCCCCATCAACAAAACCATCAACTCAGCTCTAACTGCAAAAATCTGTTATTATTGATGTATGAGAATGGGCAAAATGTAAATTAATAAACAGAACCTAGATAGATTTTGCACTATTGGACTTTTGACTTATAATGACATATAATTACAGATTAAACACAGTGGATCTGGCAGGACCGGTGATTTATAGGCAACTCCTTCTGATGTTTCTAATTGCTGTAGTAGAGATTATGTGCCTTCTTCACAGCAGTAGCATGTAAAATCCCTTCTCCGTTTCATCTGCTAAAGGTCAGCTAGCATGCCTGTTCCTGGGGCTCATTAGTGTGTGCTACAGATATTGCTAGATAACCTTGCAAAAATTATGCATCTGAGTCCTGGTTTCATTTGTTTTGAATAGACAGAACTTGTGCACCTCTTTCAAGCTGCACCTCTCAGTGGGGTGTTCAGTACATCATCTTCCTGGAGTTTAGGGGGGGCTTTTTTCTGAAGCATTTCCTCCACAATTAAGCATTTCTTCTACAATTATTCTGTTTACAGGCTTGGAAAAATAACCTTTTGTTTCTGCCATTCACCTACTTGTATCTCTGGTAGAGAGATGTACCGATCCAGACATCTGTGCCATCTGTGCCAGATACATGACCAATAATATTTGTCTTAATGTCCAAGTAAGGTAAACGTACCCAATTGATGCTTTACCATTTTTAAGTAAGTTACACAGTACTTGAATAGACGGTGAGTATGCTACAGACATTTATCAGCTAACACTGTCACTTCCCACAGTCATCTGGCTCCTTAAAGCTATTTTCTGGTCAATCATCCTAACTCTCAACTTCCAATAAGAAACTAATAAACCTCATAGGAAGACAGTTCACTTTTCCAGAGCATTATAAATTCTTGACACTTTTTAAAGTCCTTTTTAAAGGACTCGGGAAACTATTGGAGATAAAACAGCATATATCTGCCTTCTGTGCATCTGTGATACACATCTGTGATACTTCATGCATAACAAATTTGGTCACTTCATACGAATAGGGAAGGGTAAGAGGTAAATAATTTCCAGCAATTAGATTTATATCATGGCATGTTCTTGCACTAAAAGATCAAGTTATGCTTTCCTTCCTGTTACTTGCATTGCTATCAGTCAAAGGTCTCACAAAATAAATGTAACTTGCCTCTTCCTCCTAATTCACATTAGACCATCAATTGGAGTGAAGTATCCCAATTCCATTTTGGAGGTGTGTTACAGATGTCACTTAGGGCACACACTGAGGACAAATACTATTTAACAGTCTCTTGAATTGGAATTTCATTACCATCGTATTAATTTTGATCAGAGTTAAAAAGGCTATGTGGCATTCATAATCCACTGGTTCTGTTTCTCTGATTGCACACTCTGAATATGTGGAGTACTGTTGTCAATACTTATAGGAGGAGAGCAAGTTCAGCACAAAAAATTAATCTTAGAAAAGACTGAAGTCATACACAACTGCGTGAAGAGGTCTGGGTTCTTTCTTGGCCCAGAAAATTCTCATTAGCTCTGAAAAAATGTATAAATATTGGAATACAAATTGGACCCAGACCCTTAAAGCCACATAGGTTTGTTATTATGGTCACAACGACTTTTATTTTAAGACCAAAGGCCCAAAATTTTAAAGACATACATAAAAGTAGACTTCCCTTCCAGTCAGTTTTATAGGTAACAGAACATATTGAAATTGGCGATAACAGAAATTCTTCCTTTGTGGAACTGACTAAGTGCCAGCATCACTACTGTATTTCAAATGATACTAAGATCAAGGCAACCTAGATATTTCTGATTAAGCCAAACCATTAGCAATACTTTTCCTAAACAGTTTTTCAGACACCAAAGTCAGAAAAAAAAAAAAGGACGACATTTTAGAGTGATAATAGGAAACACAGAAAAACCCACAAGAACATGTCATTCTGTCTAAAGTATCTAAAGGGTGGGTTGAAGGAGGATGGTGACAGACTCTTTTCAATGGTTCCCAGTGACAGGACGAGGGGCAACAGGCACAAGTTGGAACATAGGAAGTTCCGTTCAAATACACGGAAAAACTTCTTTACAGTGAGGGTGACAGAGCACTGGAACAGGCTGCCCAGGGAGGCTGTGGGGTCCCCTTCTCTGGAGACTTTCAAGACCTGTCTGGATGCAGTCCTGAGGGATGTGCTCTAGGCAATCCTGCTTTAGCAGGGGAGTTGGACTAGATGATCTCTAGAGGTCCCTTCCAACTCTGAAATTCTGTGTGATTCTGTGATTCTGTGTCTGTTGCTGACACTTGTTTTACAGCACCGTGGGTCAGCCAGTACAGCAGATTGTGTCTTGTCTAGGCTTCAGAGAGTAGGGGACGGCTGGAGGACTTTACCTGTCAAAAGAAGGCTTCTCTCCACAGTCAAATGCATCCTGTAACTCCTTGACAAGATTCGCCTGCCCAGGGAGTCGAAAAAGGCCTTCTTCCTTTAGCCCTCGCTGTCGGATAAAATCCACGCACTGTTCCACCAGCATGGGGGCCAGGCGGTTCCCATATCGCTTTTCATATCGGACAGTATCTTCCAGTTTCTGGCCAAAAATACCTGAATGAAAAAGAGAAATGTGACTTGGTTGAGATTCATAAACACATTTGAGGACCTCCTGTCTTCTATTACAACCCACACAATTTACAGGTCATTTAAATGCATACACAATTAATCTACTCCTTTCTTAAGAATAAAATGCTCTATTTCACTTTGATACTCTCGTGGAAATACAATGCTGACATATTTTACAACAATGCTCAAAATTTATTTAAAATAAAATACTGTAAATGATTTTTCAGACCATAAGCACAGAAAACAGAAATAATACGAATAGGATTTTCTGTCACAAAACTTCGGATTCAAAAGAGATCATCAAAGAAGATGAACCAAAGCATCTTCTTTGGTTCATGCTTAATTACCTATTTAAAAAAAAGTAGTTCCTGTATCAGTTTCAATGGCATATAAACATTACCTTTATACATGGAAAGCAAAAGATTTATAAATAAAACTCAGGATTTCATTCCTACTAAACCAAATTATTAATTATGTTTTCCCACATAAACAAAGACTGTCCCTATAATGTATTACAAATTGCATTATCCCTGTCTGCTTTAGCAACAATTAGTTTTGTATATGAAGTATATCCTGACGTGAATGGTGAAATATGTCAGACAAACTGCAGGAAACCTGCATTTATACTTAACCTCAGAAGAACATGGAGGGTTTTTTTGACAGAATTAACTTCAACCCGGATCTGAGGATATCATTGCTACCACTGGAAAGACAGCTACTGTTCATAGCTTATTTTGTCTTTCCCTTTCAAACTGCAGAGCCAGCCATCATAGACAGCCTCACAATAATGTCCAGGCATGTCATCTGTGATGGAAGCTCTCTCTTGAGACCACCATTTGTTAAATGGTATTTGGGGCTGAACTGAGGCAATTCAGTTTCTATATATAGCAAGACAATGAATAGTTCTGAGGCAGTCATGATCAGGAACTAAAGACCAAGTAACTGCCTATGCTTGGAAGGCTCCTTTTCCAGTTACGTACGCTATAAAGTGGAAAAAAAAAAAAGAAGTCAAATTGTGTCCTTCACTGAGCACAGTTCCTACTGGTTTAAAAATATTCAGCAAGGACACCAGAGTTGTTTTGGTTTGCTTTCTCTAAAGAAAGACCAAGGTTGAGCTAGTGAGCTTTTGCTTTTGGCCCAAAAACTTCATTCGCCCATAAATTACAATTACATGAACAACCAACAACAAGCTAAGGTAGACTTCAGATTGAAGTATCCTTCAGGGTAACCTTCAATGTGAACATTTTTCCTCCAACAAAAGAAAGATAACGCACACCTTAGTTGTAGGGGGGAAAGTTGCCTTGCGTATGTTCCAGGATGTTATGGCAAGTGGGTAGCAAGCTCTTAGTTGCCCATACTGAAGGTCTGGGGTCTGTATTTAAGTGCAATTGTTTTTACTGTAGCACAGGAAATAACTAGAGAGAGTAACTGATGTCCAGCTAAGACATCCAGACAGTATTCTGAGATGCAGAACAGCGTATTTTGTGATTTCCATGGTACCCATACTTGTGGATGCCAAAACCAGCAGTAGGTAAGGGGACTGAACATCACACAGTGACTCTTTATTAGCTTACTGTTTTTCATATTGTACAAAGCACAAACCCCAACAATTAGCAATTAAAGAAGGAATTTTTGAAATTTCAGAGTGAGTCAAGCTCACAAGAATACTGACGGATGTGGAATATTTGGTGTCTGCAAAGTTCAGCCTCTTCATGCTGGCAGAGGAGTTAAACTATGTTTTCTTAATTCTTACATAACTTCCCAACCTGCCTATGGGGATGGCAAGAGTATTAAGTGAATTCGGGTTTCTTGTCTTTGTCTGAGTTAAGGGTTGCTGCTGGTCAACATGGAGGAAATCTTAAAGTCCCTCCATTTTCTGAACCCTTCTGCTGAAAGTAGTGGAATTAAGGAGGAAGGTCCACTGAAAGTCAGTTAAGGAATCTGTGTGATTATGGGAATTTGGGGATTTCAAAGTCCTTCTTAATATTAAAGAAGGCTGCTGTTCAGTGTCCCCAAAATTGTCCCTTCTCCTGGCTGAACAAGCCCAACTTCCTCTGCCTCTCCTCAAAGGGCATGTGTTCTAGCTTCAAAGCATCTTGGTGGCCCTTTGCTCAGCTCCCTCCAGTTTATCTCCTTCCCCCCCACCACCTTTTTTTAATTTTTTTTTTTTTATAATGGACACAATATTTGGAATATGGTCTAAAAAATGCTAAGCAGAATGAGTTAATCGCTTCCCTCCCTCTGCTGGCTCTGCTCCTGCTGATACTGCCCAGACTGCCGTCAAACCTTCCTTGCTGCCAGGTCTACTGCTGGCTTGTGTCCAGCTTATTGTCCCCCAGGCCACCCAGGTCCTTTCTGCAGAGCTGTTTTCCAGGGGTTATTCCTTCTTAGGTGTAGGACTTAGCCGTCCTACTTCAGTTTGTCCTATGAACATACAGTCTGAGCTTCCCTTCAAGAGCCACGAGATCTCTTCATTTTAAATGTAAGAGGTTTGGACTCTTTTCAAACAAAATTAATCAGTATAAGATAGGATATTCCACATATATGATGTACAATTACAACTCATGTCGACTGATAGTACAATTAGTATGAATAAGCTTTGTCTTATTGGCTATACTTTCTTCCCTCCATGCTAACATTCTTTAATCAGTAATGTGCATACCGCAGCTTACATTTGCAGAGAAAAGAGTAAGTTCTCAAACCTACCAGACTGCTCTGAAACAGTAATGACACTGCTGTCAAAACACATCACTTTCTATTAATACATTTTTTGGGATGCTGCCTTTTTTTTTTTTTCATTTTAGAATTGGCTTTCCAAGCATGCCTAATAGATAATGAGCAAAGTCAGAATAAGTTTTTTTTGTGCAGTGGGAGCAAAACCTCATATAAATGGGGCTTTATATATATGTGCATTAAATGGATATGACAGACTTGGTTTTGTATTGGAGCTGCAAATCACAGGTACTGAACGAAGAAAACCTTAAAAAAACTATATCTGAGGAAGAATAAAACCTGATATGATGGAGAAGTAACCAGTGTGAAGAAAAAAAAAATTAATCCAAATTAGAGCCTAAAATTTCCCAGTTCTGGTCCCTTAAATGTAAAAACTGAATTCTTTCTACTACTGACTGCAATAAGGTACATGGTAAATTAAGGGACTTTTTTATTTTAATTTTTTTATTTTTAGTTTTTTTAATTTTAAGTTCATTGAGACACTTAAAATACACATCGCTAGGAATGCCTGAAGGAGAGACAGAATAACTACAGCAGTTGTCCCAGATTTGACAGACTGGATACAGATCCTACACAATCCTCAGAACACAGTTGCATTGAGTCTGACCACATAAATACTTCATGGCCGGAGGTGTAGGTGTATGCCCCACCATCCTCACATGACAGATAAAGCTTCAGGGACTGGGCTCCCCATCTATATGAACGGTGATAATACCGTATCTACCTCACCAGCGTAAGGATCTCCACATTCAGATTTGGGAAGCTCACAGCTAGCGCGGTAATTCTGACAACAATGTAATAACCTTAAAGTTAAGACCTAAGTCTCATGGAAAATCACCGCATCACACCCAGAACTGCTTCTGAAGCCACCATTTACTACACTCTGCATTCTCCAATTTGTTTGGCTTTGGAATTCATCTCAGGCAGGCTTGATTTCAGACTAGGCTGAACTTCTCCAAAGGAATAATTTCCTTCACCTAACAAATGCAGAACTCTGCATCAGGCAGCACTTGGCCATGAAAGGAATCAGTCACGATAAGCCTGAATAAATACTGACTTAAGTTACAGACTTGCTGATGCCTTATGGAAAAAGTACTCTGTTGCCAGGGGCAGAAGTGGCAGAAACATGACAACTCTGCTTCCGCATCATGCTGTCATAGCTTCTACCTTGCTCATCATCTTTCTGGTGTCTGTTGGTTTTTTCACTGTTTTGGAATAAAAGTCATGATCATTGCCCTGTAAGGTGCATCTTCTTCCACTGTCACTTTCTAATGCTTTTATCCCCTCTTACGTCACAATTCATGACTACAGAGATATTGTAGATTAATAGTTCATAAAGACTAAGACATTGACTATTACGAAGCAAAGGCAATGCTGTGAAGAATTGTCATTGCAAACCCTAGTGGTTGGCAGAGGCAGACAACGCTGAACACTATCAGCTATACCTGGTAACTACTAGCATCTCCTTTACAGAGAAGCAAGGAAAAGACAGTCCAAGTTACAAAGACTGCAACATAACCACAACCACAGAGATAATTTCACATGCCGTTTTTAAAAAGTAAATTTCCACTACAGTAACTAAACAAGAACACCTCTGTGGAGAAGGAAATAAAAGACAGCCCTCATAACTCACGTTGTAATCCAAACCCAAGTTCTCCTCCTAAATCACAATTTCTCTGCAGAAATACAGAGATGTACAAATGCTGACCTGTGGTTTGGTTTATCCTTGGGATAAGGTGCCAGAGGGGAAACAAACAAAACCAACAAGAAACCTTGAGATTCAGAATGGCAGCAGCTTGGCTTCCCCACAGCTGGCGGAAGGCAGGGAAATGTACAAGATTCCAGTTCTGACCAGTCGCCAGATTTAATCAGCAGAACTGCTTTTTCAGAGAGGCTCTTGTAGGTCTTTAAAGCTATATCCAATTAAGCCAAGATCATGCATAACATCAAAGAGGAAAATCACATGCTAGTAAAGGGCATGCCGAGCGGTTATTCATTAACTAGAACATTCCCGTAGCAGAAGTTTTGTAAACATTTTGAGAAGAGAGAACATTTGGAATTTGGATTTCCAAGCCTAACAGATACCCATAAAGCTTATGAAAGAGTGCTATATCCAAATTCTGCTTATGTCTACTCAAGAGCTGTGAAAGCACTGTGGTATTTTCATATTCAAAGTTACGGTATGTTTTTTAAATCTAAGAATGCTATTAGTCAATGATTTCCTTAGCTACTGAACGCAGGCAGGGGTCACATCTCAAGACTACTGACTCCAAGCTTCTGATTCAGTAAGAAAAAACGAGAAAGATCTAGGCAGTTCTGTCTCCTTACTCTGTAAGAAATAGCTTGAAAAAGCCCACCTGCTGCTCTAGCTCTACCCCAGCACACGCACTCAGTGAGCCAGGGTATTTCTGCTTTTCCCAAGCCACCCCTCAGCAGTTCAGATGACAGCATCATTTTCAGGCAGCATAAAGCACAGAGGGCCTCTGCTTTCACCAGAGGGCCGATGCCTGTACATGTGTTCTCTCGATGTGCAGCAGATGATCTCTGTCCTTCAAAAACAAGTTCTGAGTTTATGGGCTATAGTGATCAGAAAGGGTCAGTTAAGGTCATAGAAACTGGTCTCAGCTTAGGATCTGGATGAGAATTTTAAGCAGCCCTCAATTCTACATCAGTAATTCATTGACAGTGAAATTACAGATCAGGTGAATGGCTTTCAACAGCAGGCCTGGGAACAAAGGTCCTGGAGTAACACAAAGAAGTGGCTGTCATGGCCACATAATACAGAGTTTTAAATTCTTATCAGCTTTCTGCTACGGTGTTCCCCACCACCAAGCGCCATTTTGAGTGGGTCAAAGGCAGAGAGTATTTTCTTCTGTACAGAATTTTGTTATGTACAGGAGAGGAAAAATCCCAACAAAAATAGCTGTGGCAGAATTTTGTTCCCGCCTGACTCATTTTCTTTCCTTCAAGCCTTCTCCTACCACACAGTGAGCGTGATGCCAGCAGTAGATAAGGTAAGATAAACTCCTGCCCTGGAGTTTAGCACAGCTGCACACCAGAGGTTACTGCTTAGAAAAAACAACTCTGAAATAAGAGCAGAACTAGCTACAGGCTGGAAAGGAAGGAAGGCAATTTTAAAAACATCACCAGGAACTTATTACAGTCAATCACATCAGGGCCTGCACCATTTCTCTGGCTGTGGCCAATGCCATCTCCTTCTCCAAAACTCTGCTCACCCAAATTCACCATGTTATTGAATGTTCTCACCACTGCATGCCAGCAAAGTTACCCTCAGTTATTGCTTTCTCTGCTTACACTGCATGAACTCCCAGGAGCTTTCTGTAGTGGTACCACAGAGCATCTTCCCTAAATTGGATTTTAAAGACACTTGGCTCTTGTGACTGTTCAGATGTTGCCTTCTGAGCACCGACTTCTCCTACGACATGACCTCCAAGCAGGTCTGACATTTAATTTTTCACAATGCAGCTTTGATCTTGATTTCCAGGAAGGGTTCCACACCTTGAATCATGGGTGAAGATGACAATGTACCTCTGCCTAAACATAAAATGTCATGATTCCCTTGTAGTTCTTCCAATGACTAGCCAATGGTTTTCCATGCTAATTTTATTTTGTGCATCGCATTGCACAGCTTAGAACTAATTGATCTGCTTTATGCAGGTATGGGCTAGGTTTGCAGAAGGCTAGTTTTGCCTTTTTTTATACTTAGGTGTACAATCTGCAAATGAGGTTATAAGAATTTGGTATGCCAATTAATAATAAGGTTTGACTGAGAGTCCAGTTAATGTTCATCTTTCTGTTGACTTCAGTGAGACATGGACCTAGTTAAACATGCGCACCCAGCATTCTGCAGCTCTGATCTGGCCTTGTGACAATGCTTTTGACAGAAAATGTGTATAAGGCAACTGAAACAAATGGTACGTGGAGGAAAGCAAATTAGCAGCATGGCCTCCATCATTCTGTCCTCTGCCTCAAGCGCTGCGGCTTCACTTGGAGTTCTAGACATGAAGAGTTTCTGTGTCAGAACATACGGGGAAAAAATCAACAGCTGAAGCTCTTCTTGGAGTGGCTAAGGCTGCACCTTGGGCACAAAGGCAGCTGTCTGCAGAATTATCAGTTAATCCTTTATTCAACTTCCAAACATTTCTCAAATAGTTAAGTGTATAAATGGGGCACAGACAGCTCTAATTCACACCGACACCTTGAAATGCACTTCATACAGACACATCCACATCCTCCTGCCCAGTCTCCAGAAGGACTGAACTCCAGCACCGAAGGGAAATGCTGGCCTTGGGGAGGGGGGGTACAGGGGGCAAACAGCTTTCAGTGCTGCCTCAGCTGCAGGTGATAGTTGATCTCTGCCGTAGTTCTGTGGTGAGTCCCTCACTGGTTATGACCCCTCGTTTCAAGGCATCGCCCCGACTGCGCACACAGCCCTCAAAAGCAATGACGCTACTACATCACGACTGTCTCGTGAGCAAGGAGCTGCCTGGTCTTGCAAAAGGACAGATGGCAGCATGGAGGAACAGTTTAGGGAGGAGCAGGAGATGAAGATGATTGTATTCATAGAAGCTCTGTGTAAGATCATTTCTCACACTTCAGAATAACATGACAATTTAGCCCCTTCACTTGGATTTCTCTGTCCAGCTTAGTTTTTAAGGCAGCACCAATATTCTCCTTTTCCCCCACACAAAGTTTTTGTCCCCATGATAGTAGTAGTTTCTCCCCACGCATCCCAAGCACCGTGGCACCTTATCACCACTTGTCATACCCCTTTCTCAGACATGGGTTTCCCTTCCAGCACTTCCAAGTGACATATTTTGAAAGCCAGCCCCCTCTCTGCCCTCCTCCCGCCCAGTACTGCCATGCTCTGCTTCAACAGGAGTATGTGCAATGCAGAAGAAAACTGGCTTTAAACATCTCTATGCAGCAGGTGGGAAGGCAAATGCAGGCTGCAGGGCAGCAGGATGAAGTGGCAATGCAGCACTTGCAAGAAGACAGTGCATCGTAGGGTTATGCTTCAATCCATCAGAAATCTCTGAATCCAAGGACTGAGTCTTTTGCACAGATGCACATTTATCGAGTTGCTTTGCTCCCTCTCTTCTCCCCCCTCCTCCCACACAGACAAAATGCACACCTGAACTCTTTTCCCTGATGTTCTGGCAGACAAATAGGCAACTCGGAGCACCACGGGTCTGATTCCCCCACTGCTCGCACTGATTTTTGCTCAGAGGCTCTGCTATAATCTTGTCTCAAGCCACCTCATTCAGGCAGCCCATTCATGGGCTATTATGTAGAGGAGACAGTATCAGCTGGCCAGCTACAAACAAACGAACAAAGAAGTAAATAAATCATTCGTGGAATGTTGGCATCTGCATTGTTTAATGCCTTTTGTTTCGGTACTCTCATCTGCCCCTGCACACACAGCCTCCTTGACTTCTCAGAAACCATGGCTTCACTAGCAAACCAGAACACAGCGACAGAATGGACCTACCTTTACGGAAACTAAAACACCGCTTAATTCTCCTATAAGTAGTTTTAGGAATGAAGGGAGCTGCTGCTAAGGCACCTGGGCTGCGGACTCCAGCATTTCTGTCTTCAGGCATCATACAGGCCAGAGACCCCAGGTCTCTCCAAAGCTTTCCTTTACCAGCTGCATTCAGATGAAACACCACGACTGCTCATCGTTACTGACTGCTGAGGAGTTCTTATAATAGCGTATTTTCCTCTGGAGCTAGGAGATTTGTGGTCTTCTAGATCTTGGGTAGGGCTTGAAGTGATTTTAATGTTCTCTTCCCTGCTTCAGTTTTGCTTTGGGGAACAATTTCCTTCCGTCTCTCTATTTCCTTTCGTTTCTTTTATTTCTTGCGGCGAGACAACTGTCTATTATGCAATGTCACAACAAAAGAGTTTCAGCAAAAAGATATATCTTCCATTCAAACAGAAGTGCCTGCTCAGATGGAGGGGGAGAAAGACCTCTTCCTCCCAGCTGGAACAGGGTGTTGAGTGGCAGAGACTCCAATTCCACAGAAAAAGGTCAGCGCTTCACGGTGCGCAAAGGGAAAGAGAAGAACAATACCATAAAGGCCACTGAAGAATCCTCCGGGATACGATACTCCTTGCTGGCTCCCTTTATCTCTGCAACCAAGAAGCAAAAACAACAGCCCCTCTGCCCAAAAGGCTCTCTGTTCGTAACAGATTCCTTTCAAAAGGCCTTTTATATACCCAGCTCCCTGTCTGATGTTCTCATGGGCTTCTCGCTTGTTTTATTGCCTTCGAACTACCAGAAGCTCTCATGGGAGAGGTGCGTCAGATGCGGCAGCACAGCGCATCTTTGCCAGCAGGATCCTGGGGAGCTGCTAAGGAATACGTGCCTCCACACGGGGATGCTCTGCTTGCTCGCTCGCTCCCGGTCCCACGCCTGGCAATGGCAGCCACGGCTGCTGCTGCTGCCTGCGCCAGCCCCTCGCGTGCAGCAGGTGCAGGGAAACGACGTAGAGGAGGGAGCTGCCGCAACGCAGATTTGTCTGCTCCTCCGGGTGACTTTGAGTTGACTTCAGGCGGCTGTTGTGTGCGGCAGCTTGAAAAGCAAGCAGGCTGTGCCTGGCTCCCGCAGGAGGTGCCAGACCTTACGTTACTACCCCTGCTAAAACGCTCACGCTCCTTCTTCTCGCCTCCTCCCTCCCCCTTAGTTGCAAGCTCTGCAATTAAAGCTCAGGCCTTTTCCTCCTGTAAAAAATTGCCTTTTTAATCTAATCAGGAGAGGAATTTCATGTGCAAACAAGCATTACATGCCCGGGCTCATTTACATTTCTTTTCCCTTTCACAATTTTTTCCACAGTCACCTTATTCTGTTGGTGCAAAAAACAAGCTGTTTCTCATCACCTTAGCAGATTCCCACCTACCCCCCTCCTGCCTTCTCTTTCTAGCACAGGTTAACAAATAACAATTTAATGATATGGTTAATCATTTACAGAGCTCCTTGCTCCGGTACCAGGCGTCCTTTCCCACTGCCAGACAAACTTTAAATATTAGTCGCTCACCAAGGCTCAGACACATCCGTTGCACGTGTGCGCACGCACACACACGGAGTTTGCTTACAATACTTAAAAGAACCAGAAAATTCAAATATGTTACTCAAAGTGGCACTTGACTTGTATGACACCAGACTATTGTGGTTTACCGTCTAGTACTGAAATTTAGGAAGCTGATACAACACTGGTGTTTTGATTAAATAGCTGTCTGAAATAATTTTGTGTTGCAGGTAATTGTTACTGGCTAGTCATCATCATGTGACTGCAACTTCATGGAATCGGTAAAAAGATTTTTAACTTCAGTGGCTACAGCTCATACAGGCAGGCTCTTAAGACAATTTAAGCCAGAAGTGCCCATCTTTAGAAGGGTCAGACTGTTTCAGCAGCTGTAGCAACATCCATGCAGCAAGGGATAACAAAAATATGAGTGTGTCTGGCCATACATAATTACAGAACAGTTAATACGGCTTATTAAGACTTGCTCAAGATAGCTCAGACTATCAAACTAAGTAACAAGTAGTTAATAAAATGGGGGACATGCTAGAAACACAGTTCTTAATGGTGACACATCCCACGATACTCTTTTTGCCTTGTTATCACGGTCAAACCTTCTGCATGAGCACTAAACCCAAAATTATGTTCCATGTATTCTCACGTTTTCCAGAAAGTTAACTGTTTGCTTCCTAATACAAATAACACCAAGTCAATGTACTTGCTCAACAAATCCAAAAGGAAGAACAAAAAGAATGTGCTTAGAAGTGTTTTAACTAGAAATGAATTTAAACGGTAATTCAAGAATTGCACCCCACTCTTGTTTTATGCAAATCAGCATGCAGAGTCTTCAGCGAAGTGCTTCCCTCAGTAATTGGCATTAAACACTCCTACAACAATGATGGTGTCCTGAGAATTTTCATGGTGGCTGGAAGGATTCCCAGCTGTAAACCAGAAATAGCTCTTGCCCTATAAAAGCAAATGAGGGGCTGGTGAGGAAAGCATAGGGTCAGGACTCAAGAGATTTGGTTTCTATTTGTAGCTCTGTGTGTGGACTTGGGCTAGAAATGGAGTTTCACCTAATCTCAGCTCCCTGCCTGTAAAATGTAGACACTTCTCCACTTGCAGAAGAACTGCAAGGTTGCCTTTCCTCATTATCGGCCACAGAAAGATACTGTGGTGCTGGAAGCCAAGTGCAAAAAGTGACAAAGACACTCTTCGAAAAATCCAATTCTGTTATGCCCTCAAATTTATTATTGCCACAGCAGCTTATGCTGCTACTGGACTGGAGTCAGAAAACACTACGGAGCTCAACATGAGGCCTGCTTTACAAAGAGAAAGTTGGGGATGGGATGAGTCACCTTCGTGCTATATAAACAAGCAGATTTCTTACCTAACCCATTTGCGGAAGACTCTGCTCCTCCCCCTGCCCCTCTCCCAAACCAACTCAATATGCCAGTAGATCACACCTTTCAAGACAAACCTTTCACTTTGTGGGTTTTGGGGTTTGGTTTTTGTTTTGTTTTGTTTTGTTTTTTAAACATCCTCCTGTAAGACCTACATGCCCAGATCCAGGACCGTACCAGCTTATTAACATATAGGGCCAGATCCCAGTGAGATGACTGTTTAGCATCATCTTTCCAGGGCACATTTCCCCAGGAGGAGCCAAACAGAAGACAGTCCTGTTTGAAGAGGTGCCAGACAGGCCCTAGCTGACCAACTCCCTCAGCGCAGCCCACCAGTGAGGCCAAAGTCTTCTCCTAAGAACTGTGTGACCTGAATAAAGCACAAAGGAAGATGGGTGGCTTACAAGAAAAGTTTTGTTTAAAATGGTAGTTTCCTTCAGCCCCTCCCATCCCCTCTCCTGTGTTCTACCTGGCATTTGAGAAGAAGACATTTGCAGTCAGCAGTCACAGTTTTCAGTGGTAACTTGTGCTTCTTGGTCATGAAATAGCACAGACAATCCTGCCTGACTTACTATTGCAGCAACCTGCAGACAAGACCAAAAAGCATCCGATGCAATACGAGTGCTCCTTCACAGTGCAAAAATATTTCTGTCCCCAAACTTGGAGATCTGAGAGCTCCAAGGAACAGACTGATTAACATACTGATATTTTGTGCAAGTATATAAATCGTGTTATAATAATATAGACATTATCACCAGAATAATAATGATGAAAAAATTATGAAAATAATTTGCAGCCCATTCAACACAAGAGCTTTTTGAAAAGACAACTAGACATCTGACAATAAATTTTGATCCAGTATTACTGAAATTATTGGGTATGCCGATCAAAAGAAAAAGAATCTATCCTATACTACTAGTGCTAATATTCTGGGGCTTATATTGGAGCGCATAGCTCTATATAATACTGTTACTGGCCTTAGCTGTCACTTGCAGAAGAATCACTGACACCTTCTTTTAACAGGTATTTATGAAACACATGGACGATCTTTTTGCTGGTGACCAAAGGAATTGCACTGCTTCTCCCTGCGGGAAAGCTGATTTCATAGAAGACCAACCTTTTGTGAAAGCTTCCCATCGCCTTGGTAATGCGCTGCCATGTGCTATCCTCATCGAGAGAAGTGGTTCCAGACAGTTTAAAGCCTTTTTAATTGAGCCCTCTGCATGGGAACATGCCTGATAATTGCATTGCAAGTGAAAATAAAGGGGTTACTCCACTTTTTTTGAACTATCATCTAGACCATTCTCCTCCACTTCAAAACTCTGGCTGTGACTGAGAGATGACAGCAGAACCCTTGTGTGTCTTTGTGTATTTGGGAGCCTTGCGTGTTCCCTCGCTGACTTACCTCCTCCAAATGGCGCCCATATAACCCTGCGAATGGACTTCACCCAATCCTCCATGTCATTCTGCGTGCTCGCCATAAGAAGGTATGTCTCATGATTAGCTGTCATCCGCTCTCGGTCTCCTCCTGCAAGAGAAGATAATTGCACTTAGAAACCCTTTTGCTTTCCTGCCCAGCTGAGTTCCTGCCAGACTGACTGCTCAAAGCAGTAATAGTGGCTCCATAGCAAGCAGAGACAGACACCGTGCAGTGGAGTGTTTATCGTCAGACACGGCATGAAAATAAGGTCCTGTAAGTACATTCCACATCAGACTGTGAGAAGCTGTCATGCTTCCAAAAGGAAATGAGACGATAAATGTCATCAGTAAACAAAAACAGCCCCATGCCGTTCCATGGGGGGCCTGCACTAATCTGTAACTTGATACACGCACTGGAAATTTTGCAGCAGTTATTGTACCATGATGGAGAGAATAAACGCAAAGAGAGATAAGCGTGCTTTGAATAAGTGGGGATGACTCCATTTTTATTTTCAGGAACATAAGGTGTCGCATTCATGGCAATGACATCTAATACATCCAACTGTTGCTGTGCATCTCTAAGGCAGCCAATGCTAGCAGTTGGCATGGTACAACCCACTGCCTTGGACAGGTCTGACGAGGATTAGTTTAGGAGGGAACACACTGCCTTATTATCCTTTATTTAAAGGATGGGCCGACACTAAGAAGGTCAAAACTAGAACTTGGCTTGCCACAGTCCCCATCCTAGTGGGTACTGTGTTAGTGCAAGAGCACATGAGGATTCAAACCACCTTTCCAGCACTGCAGAAGGAGCGAAGCCTTCCGGAAATATAGTGCCAGACATTTTGATGCCCTTTCACTGAGCGAAGGGTATATATGTATACTTCACGCACAAATGCAATGCACCTAGAAATCCCATGAGTTTTGTGTTCATCCCTTTCCAGCTTTTTCCATCCCTGTTTTTGATTCTAGTCATATCTAAATTAAATACCTGTGTTCATTACAGCAGGAATTACTGCTCCTGGGAGGTCTTATGAAGAGTGCCATGCTCAGTGCTGGGCACTGGAACAGCTAGGTTTCTAAAGAAAAATTTCTTAAGGAATAGAAAGTCCAACCAGGATTTCCTAGCACAACCGTTATGAATGAACCTACTCGTATAGTCCACACTTTACAGAACTAGGACACACAACTGTAAAAGAGACTTAATTGAAACTTGGCAAACACAAAAGCCAGACTTCCCCAGACATAGGCAGATTCTACTGAAGACTTACTCTTAAGGTTTACATCATTATTCAAAACTTAAATTTGAACTTGGAGGTAAAAGAGAGACTCTGGTTTTCCACAGTCAAAATACAGCCATTCATATACCATACGTTCCCCACAAAGGCATCTAAAGACATAATGCAGCAACCTGAAGTACAATGCTATTTAGACTATACCACAATTTAAAAGTCTGTAGAATGCTACTTTTTCTTTAAGACATAGTTAAAAGGTAGGGTTGAACCCATTTGAAGTGCCAACACTAGAGAAATATCAGCATGAACTAAACTGCATTGTATTTTTTTGGAATCTTTTCAGTGACTTGCATAACAATTAGTACAAAACGCGGGTCTTACTTCTGTGCTATGTTCTGTCATTTTTACTTTTCAAGAAGTGGAGAATGAGGGTATGGGGAGCGGGAAGCATTAGCATCTCAAATGGTAGCACTCCAAGTCAACCCTGCCCAGCAGAAAGCACACAGTCAGGCCCTGAAAAATTTACTTCCCATCTCTACCTCTTACATAGCCATCTTGACCAGAATGATAACAGATCTCCCTCACTCAAGCAGGAAGAGTAGACATGATACTGTCTACAGTCTACTTAAACTGGCATATTTTACATATCGTCTAGATTTAGCATCCAAAAGACCCAAAAATAAAGATACAAACAGAAAACCTCAATATATTGTCACAGCTATTAAATATAATAGTAATAAATACAGTATAGAGAAAAAGCATGCAACACAGTTGTGCCCCTTTTGTGGCTGATAAAAACTGAAAAAAATTATTTATGCTATCACATTGTACTGTAGCTTCTTTTTTTTTTTTTTTTTAATGGACGAGGACCATGTAAAATGCCATACAAAAAGAACAAAAAGATGCATTCACACAAAATACATATCAGATCCAGGAATAAAACATGACGTGACCTGATTCTCTTACTAAAGAGACAACAAAAAAGACGACAGACACATCCAGATGATGATCCTCCTCTCAGGTGTTTGTCAGATTGTTCCATACTCTTTTACTAGCCTGCATATTTAAGTTCAGCAGATTGTGTGAGATTTAGTCAGTTATGTTATGACAAATTGGCAGGTGTTCTCCAGATAAACCGGATTAATCCCAGCAGTCTAGATAGTTAGTTTCCAGTGTGGATTCTACAGCTAACTCGGGTGAACACCCACTCAGCTAATACACAATTAATCTGTGTTTAATTTTGAAAAGAAGGAAAATATAGTGTTTGGTTACGTTATCTTTTGGTATGAGAAAGCAAAACATTCCTAACAAAAGGAGCTTCACCATTTTATAGCAGTTCTGGATCTGTCTATTTCATAATTCAGTTCCCTTCTTTCACACCAATATCGGATCTTGCAGGGTTCTTCTACTTCTGCATTAATTTAGCTATTATTCAAGAACTGAAGCCTCACTAAGAGATTTTTAGGGATACAATAGCCCATGCTGGATTTGCGTTTTACTGCAAATGTTAATTTTTAGTCGGAGTATATTTTAAATACAAAATTAAGACCAGGGGGACAGGCAAGAAGAAACGACCATGATTCAGGGGAGAGCCATCTCAGGTTAAGTAATACAAGATAAACATAAATGGAATTAGAAGGACCTTTCTGAATCTTCAGTAGGTCCACAGGACACTTCTGAAAGATGCTGATTAGAATCTCCCCTTCACTTTTTTTTTTCTTATAATATTATTGTTATGATTATAATGAAGCATGAGTAGATATTAAAATACAATCTCCAAAAATCAGACATCTATTCATACCATAGATACCGGCATTAAGTATGTCAGCTTGAAAACAGTGCTCAGCATTAAGTCCATTCCAGATGTGAACGCATCCTTATTCCTTTCCTGTGGGCGTGCAAATCATAATGTGTTTTACCTGTACGGTTGTATAGCTCCAGATTATGCCTTCTCACATTCCCTTTCCTGCATTTGCAGGTCAAGTATGAGAAACGCCTAGTCCTGTGTGTTGCGGCCTGCTTGTGAAAAGGGGCTGGAATATTTTTTATTTTTTTTTTCATTGGTCGCCCGTGTTACTTTGCAGGTGTCACAGGACCTGGAAGGAGCAGAATCCAGCCTACCTGACCCACAAAGTCGAGTCTGGCATATTCAGGAAAAGCTGCGGTTTACACTACTGATGTGTATAAGCTGTTTCTTCCAGCCCCTGGTAATGGCAAAAAGTATCTGGATCTATAAAGTTTCTCAAAACTACAATATTATATCACATATTTTTATTCCTGCATCCCTAACCAATCCCTAATCTGTTTTATTTCCTTGGCAGCATCAGGAATTAATTCTTATTTATTGAAGAAATCTACCCCCAACATCCATCTGGAGTGCAAGCAGTGAAACAGCACAACACCATAATGAACCTCCCACTTTGAACAGATTGGATTTCTCCTCCTGTCCCCTTCGGCGCTCAGATTCGCGAGGGCTCCTTCCTGCCTCCTTGGGGGGCTCGGTGACCAGTAAACACGGACCGCTGCTGTGCCTCCTGACCAGGGCAGCCTGTGGCCACCCAGCCCCGTGCTGGCTGCAGCTCTGCGCTCCGAGCCAGCGCCGCTTTCATACAAGCGAAGCGAGGTATTTTAAGAGCTCTTGCCAGCCACCGGAAACAAACAATTAAAATACAGAGAGGCCAACTCCTGCAGCGATCTGCTCCGCAGGGGAAAAGAAAGGCAACAGCCTGCGGTCGTGCAGGGTGGGTTTTTTTTCGTAGTCTCTTCCTGTCTAACCCAACACCTTTCTCTTACCTGAATGTACCCTGGCTGAACTCTGAAGGAAATATTTGCTTGTCCTTTTAAAAGCATCTTGGATTTCTTGCAAACAGTAGTTTCGGCATTCTTGAGAATGGAATGCGAAGGGATTAAATTCATACCAACTGTTTAAAAGAGAATTTTCTCCCGGGAGGAATATCAGAAACTAGGATTAATCTGATTTTTCTGAGCTGAGAATGTCATGGCCAAACTCAAAAGAATATTCACATTCCGACAAAAAAAAAAAATTGGGGGCCAACTTCCAAGTGAAACAGTTCCCTACTTCCTTGTAATTTTTCTTAGCCACAGTTTCCGAAACCCTTGCTCTAAGCTTGGGAACTGAAAGACGGTGAACGGCAGACTGGCATTACAACAAAACCCGCTGGGTTTTCTTTAGAAACATCCTCCTGTTTGGTGCTTCACATTTGTTTCCTAAATTTTTAATTTTTCAGGAAAATGCTGAATAGTAAAATTTTAGCATTCTTATGTTTCTGATGAATACACTAAATGCACCTCCATACGGTGCACTCCTGGCTACTCATCACCTCGCCAAAAAATCAAGCCACAGACGTACAAAAAAATTTAGGAGCCGCTACTCAGACATTAATTTCAGAAAATCTTGCCTGAGGAGTCCTTTATTTTCTTTCTACTGCACCCTGTTTTCACTTTATTTTCTTAATTGTTTTACCTTGTCTTTCAAATAGTTCTTGCTGCTATATGGTCGGGAATTCTCTTCCAGCTACCACTGTCCATCACCACGTTTCTGCATATGTGCACTGAACTGCCCTCTTCTCCCACACATCCCTGTATCACCCGAAGCCTCGTAGTGGTACCAGTCTTTAAGGTAGAAGAGCTGATTTTTGTACAACTGACATTCCATACAAATTGTTTGCATCTCAGAAATGTATGCATCTGTGTTTTGCATAAATCTTCCAAATGCAGCCCGATGCACAAGTGCCACCTGTGTGTGCACTGAAGCAGGCATGCTCCTCCCCATTCAGATGTATGATGAGACTATGTAATTTGTAGTTCCTGATCAGGACTCCAATTAGTATTTCTTCACAAGCAAAACACCAGTAATTACAATAGAACTCATGACTCTTCCACTACATTTTGTGTTCTTAATTTTTCCCCTATGCTGCAAATGAACTGCACATTAAGTGACACATTTAATCTATTTCTCTGGGAAAAAAACACCTGCATTTCCTTCATCAAGTTTCATTTTACAGCATTTGTATTCAGATTTTTTAATCCTAAACAGAAATCATGTCTGCAAGTTGTAGAGGATACTAGAATATTGGAGACCAAGATGAACTGCCTTGTCCTTTTTTTCTTTCCTAATGAAACTCCTTGTTTAAGAACAAAACAGAAATTATGATTACCCAACCTTGGTATTAACTCAACACTAACCACTGCTGCTTTAAGCATAGAAGTCTGACTTGACATACCGGTGTGCTACAGTTCAAATCCACACAGATTCCATATACTGACACTGGCAACTAGAGCATCCATCTATCCTCAAGTGAGTCAAGAAACTCTGTCATAGCTGTTAAATCTTACAATCACACCTGACTTTAACATAACATAATAACACTTCTGCTAGTCAAACCCTGTGGTCATGAACCCTGCGCATCCTGAGTCTGATGAAAACCATGCATAGGTGTCTTTCAGGTTCCTGCACTGAGGCAATATGGGACAATTTGCTCGACAAACTGCCCTCAAACTGTTAGGCCAGTTTGAGCACTAAAACGTTTTATGATCATTCCAACTGGGCCAGTGGAAAAACCTAATTGCAAAAAGCTTGGTCAGAACGCAGGCTGAAATTTCCACCGCGAAATAAAGAAGCTAAGCTCCAGGATGCAACTGTATTTTGATGAGATTATAATGTCTTATTGGCTCTGGGATTCATTAAGACACCTTTCTTCATAGCAAGTGAGAATCTGTGTTGAAGGTTTAGCAACTGCTGCCTCTCACATGACCGATTTGAAGAACAGAAAGAGACACAGCTACTTGAAACTTGCAACATTTTTGAACTGCGTAGGGCTTGCTAAGCAGCCAAGCCCATGTTCTTACAGACATGCCAGTGAGGAGCAAGTGGGGACAATGAATTTCTGCGTGTCGGCTGGGGACTTATTCCTGATGATGCAGGTATAACACAAGAGCTTGCAAACAAGAGCTGGAGAATGTTGTTTTTTCTGTTGTTTTGTTTGTTTATAATTCTTAAAAAGCTTCTTTATCCTGCACATGCCTGGTATTGCTCCTGCTCTTCCTGACTGTGTAAACTTTTACCAAGAATTTACAGCACCCTCTTACTTCATCTCGGATGAAAAAAGGAGTACATAGGCTAAGTTCAAGTCACTTCCACCTTTTTCTTTCACCACAAAATTAAGGTAGGCTGGAGAACCAAGTTCTTAATGATTATGCAAAAACTCATGTCAAAAAGAACAACTCACGCTGTATGATTACCAGAGACAAATACTCGGTATTTACAGGAGCTTCAGCATTACTTTTGAAGTGACTGTTACAGAATATATGCTGTATCATCTCATCAGAACAGACCTGCTCCATGGAAACTACACAGAACATTGGTGTATTTTCTGACAATACTCAACCTACTTACATCTTTCACGGCACAGCTTATTTAAAACATATCTATATCACAAAGGAGGAAAGATGTCCATGAACTGAAGATGTGATGTTGGACTTAGTGAAGCTGAAAATCAACCAGGGAAGCTAAGACCAAGGTGGGTAGTGCAGAGAAGAGCTTGAACTCGGAGTATAAAAGAGCACCCTGGGAAGGTCTCTATTTAAGAGACATTGTCAGAGCCATCAGTCATGGAAACCCTAAGAACCAAGGAAAACAGAAAACTAGCACTGAGGAAGTTACAGGCTCCTTGCTTGCTAAACAATCAAATCCTAAAATACCCAATTGCTTTATCTTGCACTGGGCTTCCCAGATACTAAGTTGAACATACAACCTGTCAACTCCTAGCATTTCATTCAGATCCACAAAAAACAGTGTCCAGCTTAAAATCAAAGACATTTGGGCAGTCATGTATCTTAGCTTATTATCTGATGATTCCTGAGATTTTAGGATCCATGTTTAGAAGACCTTCATGACAAAACTGAGTGCAGAAACTTGTATCTAAAAAAAAAAACTTAAGCTAATAAATTAACATAGTCTCTACTACTGTAGCATTTCTTAGTATCCTATCATAAGAGATGGTGAAAAAGAAGCTGAAACATTTCACTTACATATAAATTTTTTTTTTAAAAAAGAGACATACCAATAATTGAAACAAAGAACGTCTTTTACAGTATGGTATGGTATGGAACTTCTGCTCTGTCCCTGTTATGTAATATACGGCAAACCAGATTCCAGAGATAATACAGATATTAAGAGGAGACTCCTGTACAGTTTAAAAGTCATATCAATATTAGGTGAAATAATATATTGGCTGTTTTTCCACAGGCGTTTAGAAAGATAAATCCATCTAGGTTGCTGGATGTTACAACACATGAGTGGCTACCATTAGAATTTAACTCCTAAGGATTATCAAAAGGTGTTCCATAAAACTTGAAAAATACCCTCTGTTCTTTCAAAACCAGAGCAGGCGGCAGACACAGTTCATTATTTTGAGTTCCACTACATAGTTGCATTTCCTCTAAAGCCTTGATGACAGGTAATATATTGGGTTGAGGAAGATATAAATTACAATTTCAGTTTTTTTACCAAGGACTGTCCCATTATAGCCTCGGCTCTTGTTTGGCTCGGTGCCAAGATGGCTGGAAGATACGCTTATATCACCGATGTGCTTCAAATGACTAATACCACCACCACCACTGAGAAACCTCAGCTTTGAAATACAGTTACCAAACTCACCATTGTTTTACTACCAAACCATATCAGATGCACTATTTAATTTATCTCTTCACAAAGAACTACCACATTTTCCTAAAGAGGGGAATTAACTGCAAACAACTCAATAATGAAGATACTACTTTTTAAATACTTCAGTACAAATGTAATTTTCTGCTGCTAGCAGCCAGTCTGATCTTTTGCATTAATAATGTTGAACAGCAGTTTTCTGCACTAACCTGCACCGTGGCCGGTCACGAGTGGTGTTCCCCAGGGCTCGGTGCTGGGGCCAGTTCTGTTCAATATCTTTATCAATGATCTGGACACGGGTATTGAGCGCACCCTCAGTAAGTTTGCAGATGACACCAAGTTAGGCGGGAGTGTCGGCCTCCTTGGGGGTAGAAAGGCTCTGCAGAGGGATCTGGGCAGGCTGGATCGATGGGCTGAGGCCAATGGTATGAGGTTCAACAAGGCCAAGTGCCGGGTCCTGCGCTTGGATCACAACAACCCCATGCAGCGTTACAAGCTTGGGGAGGAGTGGCTGGAGAGCTGCCTGGCAGAAAAGGACCTGGGGGTGTTGGTCGACAGCCAGCTGAATATGAGCCCGCAGTGTGCCCAGGTGGCCAAGAAGGCCAACAGCATCCGGGCCTGTGTCAGGAACAGTGTGGCCAGCAGGACTAGGGAAGTGATCATCCCCCTGTACTCGGCACTGGTGAGGCCCCACCTCGAGTACTGTGTCCAGTTTTGGGCCCCTCAGCACAAAAAAGACACTGAGGTCCTGGAGCGGGTCCAGAGAAGGGCAATGAAGCTGGTGAGGGGTCTGGAGCACAAGTCTTATCAGGAGTGGCAGAGGAAGCTGGGGTTGTTTAGCCTGGAGAAAAGGAGGCTGAGGGGAGACCTTATCACAGTCTACAACTACCTGAAAGGAGGCTGTAGAGAGGTGGGGGTCAGCCTCTTCTCCCAAGTAACAGGCGACAGGACAAGAGGAAACGGCCTCAAACTGCACCAGAGGAGGGTTAGATTGGAGATTAGGAAAAATTTTTACACTGAAAGGGTTATTAAGCATCAGAACAGGCTGCCCAGGGAAGTGGTTGATGCACCACCCCTGGAGGTATTTAAAAGACGGGCAGACATAGTGCTTAGAGATGTGGTTTAGTGATGGTTTTTTGTCAGAGTTAGTTTGATGGTTGGACTAGATGATCTGAAAGGTCCCTTCCAACCTAGGCAATTCTATGATTCTATGATTCTAAGGTTGTATTGTTTTATGGGCATATTAGCTTTTCAGCATAAAGGCTGCAGCCTAATTTAAGTGCTAAATGGCAGAAGACTGCTAACACAAGTACATTCCCTGGTGGGCATTGTTCTCTATCACAATTTCCCCACTTGCTGACAGCAGGGAAGACAGCAGGGCTTATTCAATAGAATGAGCTGTTTATACGAAGCTCTGAACCTGCGGCTGTTGGATACCCGAAATCAGGCTCGGGAAACGTAACACGACAAATAATCTGTACAGGTAGCTTTCTTCTGTGCTGCGGAGCTACAACTGCAGCACATCTGTCTATAAAAGTAAGTTTAGTGTCTTGCACAATAAAAGCATAAAATCAGTGCCATTTAAGCATTTTGTATATTGCACAGCTACCAAGTCTTTATCCTAACATAATATTTATTGCTTAAGTACCTGAGCAAAAAACTGTGATGCTTGCTCATGAGCAGTTATAATTGTGTTAGAAAGATGTCATTAATGAGGAAGAGAGATGTGAATTCAAATCATCCCTTGTACAATGTAAAAGCTCTGATTTTTTCAGAGCACTTAATCTTTTTGGGCGTACCTCGTTCTTCCTCTCCCCTACTTCTGCTTCCCTTCCTTTATTCCTAGTTTGAACTTCTGCTATGCTTCAAACAGATTTCACAGTTATCCACTTCATCCTCAGACGCAGATCCCAAGCGGTGCCTGTTTCACAGAGTCTGTTCCTCCGACCCTTCCCTGTCACTAAGATTCTGGTGCCAGCACAATTAACTTAAGTATCTTGCCCTTCCCCAGTGCCATTCCCACTTGAAAAAATCTCATCTCTCTTCTTGCCTAAGGCACACTGCCCGGAACATTTTGTTTACAGGTTGTATTAAAAGGCCATCAAGCTGCGTGGAACCCATCACAGCTCTACACTGTCACCAGCCCCTGAGCAGCAGCACACATCTCTGCCTTCCCAGTTAATCAGTACCATGTAGAAGTCAGAGGCATGCTTCTTTTGCACTGCTGATAGCTTTCAGCTTTCCAGTATTTTTCAATGTTGCCAGCATTGTTGTGGTATAAAATGCGGTCTGAACTGTCATGTTTGCTGTTGTATTGTTCTGAATTTCAGCTGTTTTCAGAGTGGCTGGTAACATTTTCTGCATCCATTAATGATTCCACTTTCTTACTTACGTTGAAGTTCTGTGAAACCACGCAACAGCAAAAAAGTATTTTTCTATGTGTTTTTTCCAGCCATACTAACTGGGATGAAATCACGTTCTTCTGCTTGTATAGTGAAGACTGGCAATGAATTCACAGAAGCAGATGCATCAGGGAAAAAAGGTCAGATTTACAGTATGCAAGTTATACCTTTATAGAAAAGCAATTGCTTCAGTGCAGTTGACCACAAATACCCTAAACACACACTCTGGCACTAAAATGAAACTTAGCAAACATTCTAACAAAGCGTGTATTATAATTTTACCTGGTCTTGACAAACTATTACACTTAGCACAGGGAAGCAGAGAAATGATTTGGTGGAACCACAAAAGCCACACTCAGTATCACTTCTCAAGAAGGCTTCTCTTGCAATGGCATCTCACACAGGCTTTTTTGGTAGGAAGATGTGAAAAATATAAATAAACAAAGCCCCAGAGATTAGCTGTAAGAAATCCACTCCTCAATGTCCTTTATTACTGCTAGGATTTGAGATATACTGTATTGATCCAGTTTTACAGAAAAAAACCACTGCAGGCCACACTTCTCTTACGTGCATGTACAGTGCCATCACAGTGCCCTATTTTCAAAACTTCAACTAGAAAGAGGTTTCCTCTGAAATCATGAGTTCAAGACAGTAAAAATAAAGCAGAGTCTTACCTAATGCCATAAATTATTAAAAACATACTGTGGGTTTTTAGTTAAAACTTGTACACACAGAAGATATAAAATCAAATTGTCAAGGCCTTAATTTATTTATTTTTTGGACGAAGAAAGTACAGTAAGTCCATTTATGTGCGTTTTCTTCCCCCATTCTTCTGACATCGGTCAGTAATTTTCTGGGGACAGAGACAAGAGAGATTTGCTTTCTGAACTATAGCTTGGATTCTTACCGACAGCAGAACTCACTTGTGACCTCCCAGAAGAAACAACACGGAGAGAAGAACACGGGTTTTTCAATGACCTGTGATGCTCAAACGTTTTACTGCTTTATTTCTACTACCTTCACGTCAGGTTACATCATTTCTCCATCTGAACTGCAATAACCAAGAGAGGAGTGGCTTGCTCTCACCTCCGTGGCACAGCATTTTACTCAGCCATTGACTACACGGGGTAGTATTTGATGCTAAACCTACAGGGTAAGTGATTTTAAGGAGGAACGCAGAAGACCTCCAGGCAAGCAGATGTTAATCAATCAGATGTCAAATGTCCTCAGCACTGAGGAGTTTCACTGAGAAGACCTGTTGTCTTTAATAGGAAGGCTTCACTAAGCAATTCCAACCTTTTTCATATACTGTTATGTGTATTCATTAGAAATGGGGAGGGCAGAATGACAGAAATGGCTTCACATTTAACTGCTTCATCTGCCTACTGGTTGCCATCTGATTGTTGGAACATTGCTGCAGCGTCTACAGACCATTTCTCAAATTTAACAGTTCTCACACCCTGAAATTATTATTTTACTTGCTCCTTCCACTACCAGTTAAAATCTGTGAAAAAATATGGCTTGTCATATAACTTGGCAAGAGGGAATCAATATATTTATGTAGTTTGGAAGCACCACAAGGGTCACATAATGTCAAACATCAGTGGTGTTGCAAGACTTAGTGGATGACTTCACTGTTACCTGTTGTAACTGATTTACTCTGAGAGAAAAACATAAATAAAAATTATGATAGCAAACTTATTTTCTCTGTCCTATGTGATACACCTTAAAGATATATTACTGCACTCCTGTAATTTGACAGTAAGAACCTTCTTTCAAGTGTCTCAAGTTGGACACCCAAAATGACCATCATGTTACTTGAAATTTGGCTCTAAGTTTATTTTAGATAAAGTCTCTGCAAACATATATCCATCTCTACTTCTAAGGAGAGAGGGGGAAAAGCCGCATGCATTTGCATGTCTAGACATAGTCAGCAACGTAGAGAGATACTTTAGAAGAAGTTGACTGCAAGGACTCTGTTTTGGCAAAACGCAAGATCCTGGGGCTGTTGCTGCTGGAGAGATGGCTGCCCCGTGCTACCAAATATTTCTTTGGTTTTCAGTTTCACATCATAAATTGCACTGAAGTGCAAAGACTCAACTTGAAATGGATTATTTTGAAAGGTCAGATCCACAGCACATATTTGTATGGCATTTGACCTAGCAGGAAATTAAAACAACTGATGATTTTAAGTAAGGAAGGATCAATACCTGAACAGAAGTCCTCAAGTGTAAATTCACCCAGGGACTGGAAGGACTTACCTATACATATTGGCACGGGACCTTTAGACTGCAAAGCCAGCATGCCAAGATGCCAGACTTAGGTTGTCCTCAGAGTCTAACAAGAACAACATTCAAAGCAGGGCTCGCTTCAGCTCTCAGCATCTACTCATTAAGCTCTGTGTTCCTCATGAATATGGAATTTCCTGAGCCTTCAGCAGGTACAAATCCAGATGCCCTTTTATTGGTCTAAACATGCTCTTGTGTGCACAACGCAAGGGGGAGAATTAACTCAGTACAAAACCAAAATTGAATAGCTAAATTCTTGTGATATTTCTTTAGAAAGAGGCCATCCAAAAAGAAGAGCTTTGATCTGGAAGTAACCGTCCAGTATCTTGGGACAGTGAATTGTGGCTAAGCCATAACTCAAGCCAGTCTTTGAAATTCTGTCTCATACAGTGGCCTATGGCCATTGCTGCATGCAGACAAGCAGACAATGCTATTGTTTATTAATTCTCAGGTAACAAAACTGATCTGCCAAACACAGAAAATGCTATATTTCTTCTAATTTTACAGACAATTATTTTGTAAACAGACAGAAAAGATACTGTGTTTCCAACAGCTTCCAAGAAAAGCAGTTTCCCTTCTCCAGCAGGAACTGACCATACTCCCCAACTTCTGGACATGGTGCTTTCCAGTCTGCACTGAGTTACGCCCAAACATAGAAGTACTTCATTTCTCCAGAGAGCAACCATTTATTTCAGCTCATATCTGACTTCAGATTTGATCACGGATAAAAATAATGGCTCTTTGTGGCATAGATACAACCCTGAAAGGATGCAAATATCCTATCTGAGCAAGTCTATATTATGCATACACATCATTTCATCGTAACATCCCTTATTTAATAATGCAGTCATGTTTTAGCAGTTTAGAAAATAAATCAAGAATAAGTTATTCAATAAAACATGTGGGCTAATTGACATATGCAGAAGACAATTACCTAATGCAGAATTAAGTCTCAGCATAAGATGCTGTTGCTTATCTAAAGTAGCAGGAGATTTTAGTCATCAGTTCAGGACATTTGTTACACAGCTCATCTGAAATCAACCCTCTCCAGGAACACTGTGCCTCTTAGCACCATTTCGGGATATCAGTTCAGTATTAGTCCAGACAGAAACGTGCCATTTAATGAATTATCAGCTCAACTCTCCAGTCATAGAATCATGGAATGGTTTGGGTTGGAAGGGACCTTTTCGAAAATGGGTGTCATGTTTCTCCTTTTTCAGTGGAAACTTCACCAGACTGACACAACTTTTCAAATATAACGAAAATGGCTTAGCAACTTCATCCGCTAGCTCCCTCAGGACCCATGGATGGATTTTATCAGGTCCCATGGACTTAGATACCTTCAGGTTCCTTAGATGGTCTCAAACCTGATCTTCTCCTATAATGGGCGGGTTTTCTTTCTCATAGTCCTTGGTTTTGCCTTCGTCCTTAAGTATCTCTGAAATTTCTAATTCAAGCGCAGCTTTCCTCAAGAAAGAGCCACCAAAAATCAGTTATCTGCAGAGCACAAAAAATGCTTAGTGTTCTGTATATCTCCACACCTTGTAATAGAGCAGATCAAGCTGTGAATGAGCAGAAACCTCATTTCAGCTTTATTTTTTTACATATATGCCACAGATGGATACATGATGATAATATGGTCCACATTTCCCCTTCTCATTCATGAGCACAGAATGATTCCAGAATGCATTTACTTCTAATTTGGGTAGGTCCATACTTTTGCCTTGACAGCTGGAGCCTACGTACCACAGGATGTCTTTTTCAGACAAAGATCACTTGGGTTTCATTTCTGGCAGTGTACGCTAACAGAAAGTACTTGCAAGGATTCACCCAGTATATTCTGAAGTATTGCTTTTTAAAGGACTTTATATGGGATGAAATGCTAACTTGGTTCACAGTACAGAATAAATGTAAAAAGGATAATGTACATAAATTTTCACAGATGATAAATCTTGTACAAAGAAAAGATTGTCTGGTGTCTACTTGCCATTTCTTAGAAACACTGGAAGAGGACCACTGATGAGGTGAGACTCCTGCCAGCCACAGATCTGCCTCTGAAAGGTGAAGATGGCCCCTCCTTCCCTCTACGCTTACACTTGGTCAACTTCTCACACAGAATAAATCCACAGAAACTCTGACACGCATAACAAACTCAAAAACTGTTTGGCAGCAGCATGCACAACAGAGGAAATATTCATCATGGGTCCACTCCTTCTTAGGAGAATTACCAGGAATTTTTCAGTCCCAAGAAATTAAACAACCCTTGAAGACTGATGCCATCTTTGGAACCTCTTCTAGGATGAGATGAACCATGCTGTGGAGATGCCGCTTCTCTTCTGAGCCATTCATGCAGGCATACTTGCATTGGCTTTCTTTGTGAGTTCAAGGATGTGCATGTGTGTCAGTGTGTCTGTGTGTGTTCATGCGTGCTTTAAGCGTCCATTTCTAGCTGTGAATGTTAGCACCTTGTTCCCTGGGCTGTTCTGGACTGCATACCAACTTTTAGACATGCACAGGTATACGACTGTGATGACTCAAAGAAGTATTAGCGTTTCTTAAATGGTGGTTGAAAACATATCCCTTAAGTATCTACAAACCACTTAATTACTAAGAAATATCAGTAAAAGTAGGAAGTAAATAATTTGTAATTAAGCAGAAAAAGTTATTCAAGACACTTGCTTTTCCTACTAGGAAAGAAAGAAAAACTTCATATAATAAGGTCATGACAGTGCATGACAAACGAGAGGTAACCAGTAGGCATTTCTGATTTTGGCAAATGATTTTTGGCAAATTTCAGTACATTGGTGGAAGAATTCAAACTCCGACAATGGAAAAGGTGACAAAAATCCATCAATGACAACCTGGACACCAGCAATTTATTAACCAACAAAGCCAGGCACTCAGCAGACACTGGCTAATACTGAGAGACGTCATCTATCCTTCAGGTAATCACAGACCCTCTAAAGAAGCACAACGCCTGAACCAAGAAAAAGTTATAAGCTTGGGATAAGGACCTAACGATGACATTCACATACCTTCTGCTGACAAAACAGGAGACAGGAATTTAACTGCCATTGGTCCCTTTGAAAAATTTACTGTTCATAACCACCACATGCACTGTAAACTGAGGCCTCTCTGTAGAAGTTGGTACAACTTTCTGATGTCCTCACAGAGTAACAGAGGAGCATGCTAATGGTAGTTGGAAGTTAGCCAAAATGATTTCCCTAAAGTTTAACAAGATCCTCTATGTATGTTGAAAGATAATTACTATTCCAAATTATTGGATAGTAAGTTATGTTCTTTTGATGGATTCTTGAAAATTCTGTCTCATGCTTAGACTAAGTTTATAAATTCAATAAAAGGGTTACTCATTCACTGACAGGTCACGATTCACTAAGGATGTTATTTCCATATGGGGGTTATGGAATATTTTTTTGTTATGCGTGCTGAAGACAAGGCACAGCAAGCAACTGTCCTGAAACCATGCAGCATATATGGCAAAAGATATTTTTATAAGAACAGGAACAAAAATTATATGATAAGACAGAAGTCAGTAAGAGATAAATATTTGCCAGTAAGATGACTAAATTCATCACCAAGACCTCCTATTCCAAATATAGTGGGAACTCCAGGATCCCATATCATGCTGTGTTTGGAAGATGCCAAAACCTGAGTGATTTTTTTGGAAGGGTGACTCTGGTATCTTAGAAAGCCTCTCACAGTATCAGTGGCACAGCTTCAACTGACAAGTATCAGAAAGCTTGTGACGGGGATGGCTCTTGGAAGGTTTCCCACGTAATTTTGAGAAATTAAGTTCTCTGATAGGGACACGAACTCTCTGATGCTTATCCAAGCTGAACTGCTGATCCCTTCTGAAGTGTGCCGAGGCACTCACCATGGGGAGAGAGGTGGGTGTTCTTAAGTGACACAAGAGCAGGGTGTTTTTAAGTGACACACACGATGTAGGGGCACAGCTGCGCTCCCAAGAGCTGAGCAGAAATCCCAGGTAAGCCTTTACAATTATTTCTGCAAGTATTTTATGTTATAGCCAGCAGCTGCCAAAGAGAAGTGCCCTATCAGAATGAAAGCCAAGTTGCTTCTCCTACGTGCCACAGAACAGCCTCAGACTTTACTGGATGCTGTGGTCAGTCTCCCAGCACCACACAATTAGTCCCCACTTTGAAATAATTTCCTCCCTTGCAGTTTTCTCTCCAAAGCGAAACATTTAGTTTAGCATTGTTTTATGCGCTCGTACAGAGCTAAACTGTAAGTCTGCAACCTCACCTGAAGCCAAGAATGGCAGGCGGTACAGCAGCCTTAGAGCAGTTTGTGGGAATGACTGCAGTTTGGGGGTCCCCCTGCTCCCACCAGGAGATCAAATGCAACCAGTCTCATTGAACCCTTTTCTGAAGGGCTGCTCAGCCAGGGCCGGGAGATGCAGGAGGAGAAGTGCTGTCCCACGTACCGATGGCTGCTTAGGTTTTCAGAATGAAAAATGAAAGAGAGCAAATTAAAATACTTGAAAGATGACGTTTAAATGAGACGCAGCCATGTGTTGAACTTGCACCTCAATTTTGATTTCCTTTAAAAGAATTCATCTTCAAAACATCTCTATGGCCAGAGATATAGCATCTTTAAATTATTAATAAAATAATAGAAGTACCTAAAAGGTAATTTGTTCAAAGCTTTACAGAAAAAAATTATAATCTACTGTACAGCTTTGGAAAAAGCAGTGTGATCTAATCTCTAGGGCTGTGCTTCCTTTGCAAACACACTTCCCTTGTCACTTTCCGAGGTGTCAAGAAAATAAATTGGACACAAAATTACTTTGAATGTTCAGTTTTTTAAGCAAATTCCCTGGAACTGTGTTCTCTGTGTTTCTTTCTGTGAGTATTCTACTGTAAAAACATTTATTGAATAATAAAAAACAGGAATACAGTTGCCATCACACACGCTACATTTTGAAGTTGTAAGCACAAATATACCCAGAACTACACAACAACTCTTTAATCCATAATAAAATCTCACAAAGAAAAGAAAAAACCCAAGCTGATTATGGCTAATTAAACAGGGAAAGAGACTAAAACTTCCTAAAATTTAATTTTTGTGGATCTATATAACATATCTTCTTGCCATGGGCAGATAGTCAATGTCCAGTTAATCTCACCATGTTCCTTATATATTAAACACAATGTCAGCTGATGCCCAGCATTACAAATTACTCTGTGACTACGCAGCACTGAAGCGAGAGAACGATGCTTGGCTGCCCAGAAGCTGGGGGCTTTTTGAGCAGAAAAGACTTGTTCAAGATGAATGGCATGAGAAGCGAGCTCAATGACCAAAGGATACCCTGCTAAAAAGACAAGAAGCCACATCACTCCACGGCTTATCCATCTGGAGCTGCTACAGTACCCACGGGTGGAGAACGAAGTGACCTGGCAACGGGAGGAAGCAATTCCAACCAGGCTAAAAATCTCCACCCAGGAAGCAGGGTACGTAATACAAGAACCAGGCTGTGCTGAGATCTGTGCTTGCTGTGGCCAGGCTGCTAGCCACACCTGCGTGAGCCAAGTCAAATCTCACCTGGGTAAACCTATGTGACACTTCAGGGACAACACTTAAGAAAGAGTCCTTCATGTATACGAGCTAGTCAGCCTGTGAGAAATGGTGCTCTGCCCTGTTGTGGGATGGAGTTTCGGACCGAGTCAGTTGTGGCAGGGGAGTTTGTTTTCTGCCACAATTTCTCTCTCTCTATTGTCTCTGACAACTGAATTTTCATGCAGAATCACTCCAAGAGAATTAGGTTCTTCTGAGAAGAAGAGAATTAGGACTACTGAGAGAGGAAATGGCCTGTTTGATATTCAGATTCATCTGTTCTCTAACTGGTATATGCAGAGTAAATAAACTTAATTTACACAGAGAACTTGATGGTTTCTCTTCTAATGAAGGATTAACTATAATGTCTTGAAAGGCATCTGGCAGCAGTGATCTGCAAGCCGTCCTTCTTAGGGGGCTGGACTCCTACAGAAATAACTTCTGTTCCAGCCAATGGCATGCTGGTGGATCAATAAATGGATTAACACAGTCCCAAAGGCCCACAGATTCAGCCCGCTACCCCAGGGACTGGGTTGGTCCTTTTCTCCTCTAGCCAGTTACTGTAGTAGTTATGCTGCGTGTGCCTGAACTGCCACGTAAGTTTTACAATAGGGGAAGGAGAGGGAACAACCTTTTATTTTCCACAGTCACATAGCTCTTTGCTACTGACTTATCCAGGAATCTCAGAGAAGTCGTGCCATTTTCCTGAGCTTCAGATACTCTGTTAGCAAAATGGGGACAAATCACAGAATCACAGAATGATAGGGGTTGGAAGGGACCTCTGGAGATCATCTAGTCCAACCCCCCTGGCAGAGCAGGGTCACCCAGAGCAGGTTGCACAGGAACGCGTCCAGGCGGGTTTTGAATGTCTCCAGAGACGGAGACTCCACCACCTCTCTGGGCAGCCTGTTCCAGTCCTCTGACACCCTCAAAGTAAAGAAGTTCCTCCTCATGTTGAGATGGAACTTCCTATGTTCAAGTCTGTGCCCATTACCCCTTGTCCTGTTGCTGGGCACCACTGCAAAGAGCCTGGCCCCATCCTCCTGACACCCATCCTTTAAGTATTTATAAGCGTTGATAAGATCCTCCCTCAGTCGTTTTTTTTCAGACTGAAGAGACCCAAATCCTTCAGCCTTTCTTCATAAGAGAGGTGTTCCAGTCCCCTAATCATCAATGCCTCGTGCCTTACTCTGCTTACTATTTTGAGATGAAACACTGTTTAAATGCTGATAAAATAGTTATAAATGAGGCAATATCCCATGGAACAGAACATTAAAAAGGCAGCAGGATCTGAGGGGAGATTGGACACGATGGTGGAAATATAATGATACAATTACAGTGGTAAACAAATCTAGAGGTAATGAATTGCTATATTAAACTAAATGTCACTATGCATTCTTACTGTGTAGGCATAATTCTCACAAGGATGCCTTAAATAACGCTGATGAATTCAAACGCATCAAGATTGCAATTTAAAAAACTAATAGCGAAGTCTGCCATTCAGGACTGATAATAATATTTCGCAGTTTAATACCTTTTCTCCCTAAAATAGATTTTCCTTAGCCAGGTAACTAAGCTCACAGATCTCTGCTCTCAACCTTCTAGGGCAACTTCCATGACTGTACTAAAATACATGCCACGTTCCTAGGTCTGGGAGACAGATTTGTCACCACAGAGTCTGGGACACTGAATTCTTTCAGTAGCTGCTTCTCAGCAAGGCTCCGGTATCGTGTCCAACAGCTCTGCTCCAGTGTGCAGTGATAAAACGAAGGTGTTTACACATGAATGGGTGGACAGGAACAGAACCCTGTTTGTGGGGTGAAATCCCAACAGCCCCATGTAGACATCAAAACTTCAGGCTTCCAAAGCAAAGATTCCCAGAAATAAGGAAAAGTCTCCTACCGCATGGGGCTCTTGAAGCTCAAGTCCTCATGAAAAAGATCAAAATCTTAGCAAAAATGGGGGCCAATACCACCGTGTTTAAAGAGGGTTTTAGCTACAACACAACAAAGAATAATTATTTCTTTGAATCTGAACAACCTGTTGCAGAAGATGCATTCTCAAGGGCAACTTTTTTTTTTCCCCATTTATTTTCCATAGGCATCAAGTGACCAGGCATGAGAAGGTTCCTTCCATGATATGGCTACAGAGGCATCCTGACACACAGCTCGGAAGAACGGCAAGCTTCGTGCTCTCCCCTGGAACTACCAAGTCTCTACTCCAGCTCAGTTCAGTTTAGCTAGCACGTGGCTCTGTCCTGGTTCGCAATCCTCTGCTGCAAGTAAAGGGCTGACTCAGTTTACAGCACAAAAGAGAGTCCTAAGTGTCAGCCAAGGAATGCTAGATGATGAGAAAATAAAGCACAGGGGCTCAAACTTGTTTTAATACAGCACTTACATACACAGCGATAGAGCAGAAGACAAAATGTTTATGAAATACCAACTAACTTGCTACAGTTCAGTTTGCAAATAGTTTTAAAACGGAATGACCAATTAACACTTACTTCAATAAGAAGCTAAGAAAATAGCTAGGGCTTATCAAACAATGTTAATCTAGTGGCAGATAAACATAATCAAAATCTCATTTCACCTACCATTTAACTCTTTATTTTCTCCCTGCTTTTTCAGTGTGCTTCAGCGTCCCAAGCCACATAGCCCTGACCCTTCATTCCTGTTTTTCTTTTATCCATCAACCTGCCTTGTCTTACCTCTCAGGAGTAGGCCCACACCATACACACTCACAGTGATGATGTGTGAAATCCATCGGTGGACTTTCGGAAATCTGCCTGGGAGTATGAATAGCTCGTCTGAAAGCTGTTTTCTCATCAAATGACTCAATCTGTGTATCCACCCAAGATTGACGGGACTGAGACCCATCCATGCCAGACCAGAAACGATCAGGAGCCATTACATTCCCTACATGAGTCATTACATTGAGCAGCTGCTGCTTCTTTGGGAATTTCCTTGGACTACATCTTTGCTCGAGGAAGAAGAAAGCTATTTCCCACCCTTGCAAAGGGGGAATGTGCACAAGTAAAGAGGAAGGAAAAGCTACATCCATATGACAAAGACAAGTGAAAAAGGAAGGTTTTGGGAGTTGTCAGAGAGAGATGTAGGAACAAACCTTCAGGTGAGAGGGAAAGCGATGCCTGCAGGGCACGCGGTCTCAGACAGCAAGAAGCAGCTCTCACCTCTGCCAGAGGCAGAGAAGGTTCACCCTGAGCAGCCTGCCCGCCTGCCATCCCAGAATCTGATGAGCAGACAGTTTGTACCTGAAGGACAGACAAAACAAAACCCAGTTCATTTAGGAATGCTACTGGTTTCAGATGATTTCTAATCTCCTGTGCTTTATCTTTAAGTAAATAAAATTGTGTGCTTAGTAACTCTATACAAGGTCTAGCCACTTTTTTTTTTCTTTTTTAAAATGTGATTTATGGGTTACTTCTTCAGACCCATGAGGTCAGGAGCATTAATTGCAAGGCTATCACCTGTGGAGAGACCCCACAAAAGACTGTGTTTGTGCTAAGATAGGATCTCAAGAGTGACCTCTGGGGAAGGGATAATGGGTGCACGTTTCAGCTCCAAGGAGTTACTGGACAAAGACACACATCCCCCGGAAAAGACAAGGGAGGGGAGGGTGACAACGGTGCCTGGGCTCTTTCTGTTTAGGCTCCAGACATCTAAGACACCTGGGATTCCCCATCCACCAAACCCGGCCCTCAGGATGACTCTGGATCAACACTCCACGTACATATATGTGCTCATGTGAACAGCCTACCAACACTGAACAACTGGCTTTGCTCCGTTACTTGCTTTAACTCAGGTACCCCATAAACCCAACCATCTGCAATATTCACTTCATTTAATTTTGCTATTGTATTACTTTTCCCAGGCTAAAACAGGTACGTCGAAATCGAACAACCAACTGCAGCACACGTGGAACAGCTTCACTGATCCTCCCATCAAACGACGAAAAAACATCTCGCACAAGGACCAAAAGAGCCACACAGCCCAGTCATGCTGCATCAGGAGAGAGGCACTGTACTGTAACTCGAGAAGAGCATCTCCTCCAAGCAACCCCCTCGACCTCCCTTACAGGTCCATACAACAGACTGGCCCCGGAAGAGATCTGCTCAGTTAACTGCCACCCTAACTGCAAAAGGTATAATGCTATCACCTACATACCAGCACGCTGCCACTGTACATCCCAAAGTACTGTGGTCAAGTTAGCCTCATTCAACTCCACTTAAGAAGCAAATCATGGCCTCTTGCACCAGTTTCAGTTTATGAGTGGTCTTAAGATGTAGCGGCATGCAGAGCTCATTGCAGTAATCCCCTCCTGAAGTAATGAGGTGGTGTATGAATTTGGTAAGTAGTGCAATAGAAAATGGTTGTATTTTAATGAGGTGCAGATGGAAAGCAAACAGTAGGTATAATAATTATCTAAGACACCTTATTCCAGTTGCTCTTTTCTCTACATTTTGGACAAACAGTGTCAACTCCAGTCTCTTAATCCAGGGGTCCCGCTGCTTCATTACCGCACCACCCCTCCTAATCCATCTTGGGCCAGAGGTACCAAAATGGTTATCCAAAGGCCAGGCTTGTATGTATATTGCACAAAATCTTCCATTTCACCGTCTGCTGGTGTGAAACAGCTGTGACACAGACATTTTTGACACACGCATCCATTTATTGTCTTTCGCTAAGCTTTGAAATAAGGCTTCAAGCCTATTGAAGCAGCTGCAAGCTGCCTCAGTAAGACGGATGAAAAAGAGTTTGCAAAACAAACTAAATTTCTCTGGGACACTACCAAACAAAACTGAACCTCCCAGACAGCACGTCCGTTCTCCCTCAGAGATGGTAACAGAACCACTGGAGTTTCTCTGTCAGTATTTAAGCACACAACTGGGGGAAAACCGCAGCTGGGCAGCAAGCCTGTTGTGCCAGAGGCTGCTGACTGTTAGACTTCCCCCAGAGACTGCTGTAGCAAGATGTCAGGCTCACACCTTCAGCAGATGGTAAGTCTCACCTGAGTTTTGTGCAGAGCTCTCTCTCTAAAGGCAACTGAAAAGGAAGTTATTACACAACATTTCTGCAGAGCCCTGCACTTCAGAGCCATCCCAGAGCAGGCTGTATTCTCCCACCTCGGTTAATACAGTCCTTCGGTAACTACTACTGGTACGAACCAAGAGAACCCTTTACTGCTACCCACGCTATCAAAGAGGCCAGCGGTGTGTGTCACCTGTGTTAGCTTCAGCAATGGAACAGACTCCCTGTGGTCACTTGCCAGGAGTTCTGGCTATGGGTCCCTCACTGGACTTTGTCCAGCAGATGGACTGCTCTGACCACTTCCCATCACCATTACAGCACAGCTTACCAAAACCCCAGAACGCCACTAGAAGCACGACTAGAAGCTTAGCATACCTTGCAAACCACCTCACCTTGGCCCTTGCTCTTGTCAAATCTAGTTGTGTGGTTCTCACAGAGTTTCTCACTGACTATTTTACAAGTGGGAACAGGGAAATGCTGCCCGAAATGTGCTAATACTGTATGCTGCCTGTAACTCAGGTCGTAAGCAACCTTCCATCCAGCCAACTCTACAGCTTTTTGCTCTGATATCCATAGAATTCACCCATAGTTTCTTGCAAAAACACGTTTCTTCACAGCCTGCCTCTCTGTCTCCTCTCCCTGCAAGGGGCGAAGGAGGCTTACGATCAAAAGAAGATAGACAAGGATATCAGCAGCCTACCAAATCTGCTCAAAGCCATGCAAACAACAGCTCTGACCTTGGAAGCAGTCACAATAAAATTACATCTTATCTCGTTCCCAGCATGGGTATCTGATTAGTCAGAAGGACACTTAACATGGCAAGAAAGAAGTACTCTCACTACACACAGGAAAATCTTGCCTGCGTACAACAAACCAACCCAACAGTAAATTCACAAGAGTAAATTCAGTACAGTTCCTTTTTGAAAGGAGGTTGCTGGGTCCTCAAAGTCAGCTGCCTGGATGCCATCCTATCACTAGGGATTAGGTCACTTGCCATTGTTAGCCTTGAAAACATAATTATTCCTTGGACAAGGATGAGGAAGGATGGAATGGCTGAAGGTATTTCTCAAGGGTGAAAAGAGGTTTCTGGGGTGTGTGGCATGGAGGTGCAGGAACCACACTGGAAGGTAAAGAGGGGAGACCAATTCCAGTGCTGGGCTAGCAACATGCAGTTCTATTTCAGAAGAGTAGCTGGTAGACTATGCTTGGGATAAACTGCTAATCCAATCCAATATTCAGGGTTAGAAAAGAAAACGGGAGGTTCATGTCATTTGCATCACAAACATTACAGGTCAAACAGTTTCTTTGCAGTAAGAGGGTGAGGTGAAGCAGTTCAGCTAGCGGAGTGAAATGAAGAACTTCATTTTGGGGTTAAGATACAGGTCTGGGAATTGAAACATAGCTCTCATCTAAAACATCTTTGCTGGGTATTTTGTTTGTGTGTGCATTTGGTTTTTTTAAAGGAATGATTTGCTATTCGTGTAAGTTATCCCAATGTGTGCAGTATCAGGTATGTAACAATCTTCTGAAGCCAATAACCCTGCTGTGAAAAGGAGAGAGTCGAGGGAGACTGTGGAGTTTGCAGCAGCCAACCATTTTAAAAAAGCAAATCCTCTCTGAGGACAAACGATGCTGAAATTGTTCCCAGGCTGCATACAGGGAAGGGAGGAAGAACGTATATATTGGCTCAAGTTCTGAAAGAAAACCTTGCATTTTCTAACCTGGGAAAGTGTAGAGAACTTTTATTTAAAAAACAAACAAACAAATTAGCCAAACATGTTTCCTATACCCCAACACACTTCCTCTGTATTTAGTCCCTGAGCTTTTAGTTTAAGATTAAAGGAGTTGCTGATCCTGACCATGGTCTCCATAAAGCAAATAACATTCAGAAAGCTGTTTTTAGCAGACATACTAGAAAAATTGCTAAGTCTCACAGCCAGGTTCTGGGAACCAGTAATTTATTTGTTCATTTGTGAAGGCCAGGGCCTGGAAGCTACACTGCATTAGAAACTTATGAGACAGTCAACAAAACACAGAAATTTTGATTAATAAAATGTCAGATGACAATGTATTTGGAAACAGTAATTAATGAATAGCAACTGTATCACCATCCTGCACACCAGGTGATGACATTTGGGTACATTTACCCAAGAAATCTGCTTTACTTTCTGTACCCTGCATGCTGAACACACTGCTGCATGCAGGACAGTTTCCCCCAGTGGCATCACCAGAAGTTCAATGTACTGAAATAACAAGGAGGCTGCTATACAGATCTGCAATACAGGCTGACGGAGAGATTTTATCACAATTTTGATAGCTTTTTCTATCATGTGATCTGCAAATGGTCAAAAATAATAACAAATATTTAATGTAAAGGTCTCTGTGAACTTTTCAGCGTTTGTGATGACTTAGAAAGCAAGGGGCTACTTCAGCTCCTGATCAGAGGAAGCTCCATGAGTGGTTTGTGGGGTTACGAAGATAGAGACAGGCAGAATTTAGCCCTATCGAGTAAGCATAGACTTTCCACTGGCCTACCACAAGAACAGAAATTTACCGACGCACCAGTTTTCGAGACACATGTGATGGTTATTGATACGAAAAAGCTGCCTTCTGAATGGACTGCGTATTGCATGCAGTCGTGGAGCTATTCTCAGCCTAAATCCTCTGCTGAAAATACTGTAAACCACAGTACACAAACAGTCTGTACTTGAAATTAAAAGTAAAAAAATAAGTATTTGATTCATAAAAGTAGAAAAAGTCCCAACCAACAATAAAAACCCCAAGTGAACCCAAAGCATAATTTCTCCATCGGAGAACTTAATGCAGTTACAGAGTCATAAAAATCAAATCACCCAAAGAACCGACTCAGCAATTTCCCATGTCTCGCTCAGCCTGGTGAATGCTCACTGTTTACAGTGGAGGCATTTCAAGCTCAGTTGCCCACTGGGAACCTCCGTTCTATTTCGAGCTTCAGGATCCAGTTTCAACAGGAAAGCTGACGCTACTGAATCAACAGTGTCAGAGCCACCATGCCCTCTATGCCTCCTGTCTCCTCCCTGGCTGGTGAGATGCACCAGGCACACAACCGGAGGGGAACACCAGTAATCAGAAGCAGCATTAACTTCTTCTGTGAGAACAAAAGCCTCCCGTATAGGCCACAAAAAAGATAAGCATCTGTCTCCTCCTGCTCCTTCCTGAAGGACACGCTTGAGGACTCCAGCAGGCTGTATCTGCTTAGCAGCAATGGGCTGCGACTGGCTTCTTTGCGCTTAACCAGACCTAGAATACAGTCCTCGCTCCCCCCTTGAAAGCACAAACATGACCGAAACACAGCAGTGGGAGGGTGGAGGAGGCAGGCACCTGAGGTTTTCAAAATCACTGATCACGTGTGAAACGTGGCAGCACCATCCACAAGCCTCAAACACAAAGAAAGGGCAGGTCCCAAGTGACGTTAACATGCGAAGTCTGTGAAACGGAACGCTGGGCACAGAGAACCTCTCTGGCTTGAGAACCGCTGAGCTGTGTGAAATGCCAGGTGCTGGAGAAAAAAAAAAAAAAAGAAACAGAAAGAACTGCAGTTGTAGCAGATGTGCACCCAAATCTATCCGCACCCCCAGGAACCAGAGACTGCAGTGATGCCACACTGCAACGGGTGGAGTCAGGGCTGGAAATCACAATTATTATACAGAAATGACATCCATAACTAGTGGGGCACAGACCTTACCGCTACAGGAGGGTCAGTGGCTGTAGTGATCCTGTGACCCATTCCCTGCACCGCGCTTGGCCCCCAGAGGCTGCCCAGGCTGCTCCTCCTTCAATTCAAGACTTGTCAAGAATTTGGCCCGACTGCTCAAAAAGGTGCTGGGAATTAATCTGCTCCTCAACAAACAAATTCCCGCTCTGTAACAACCTCACATGCGAGACTGCATGGGCTGACAGAAGTCAGATGCAAGACAAACAGCTTTCAGAGACATCCATTAACAGTAATAAGCATATATTCATTATGTGTTTTACCAACTCTGGGTAGATGATAATATTTTCCCTCGTGTAAATCAGTCTACAGCAAATGAAATCCCTAATTTCACTACAGGGATTTGTATTAGCTTCCACCAACCTTGATTTTGAGCTATTTCACCTCAGACATCACTGTTTCATTGACAACAACATATAAATAGAAATACAGGTTTCTGGATCAACACTTTTTCTGTATCACGTACGATGACAGATATATTATGGTATTGCACAACAAGCAACCAGCCAATTCGAACCCCAACGCGAGGTGCAAATTGGGAATATTTCCACTGAGAACAATAGGGTTAAATTGGTCCAAACATATTAGCAGCTTTGCAAGCTTGCAAGGCTTTTGCAAGCTAATCTTTTAACTAACAACAAAAATCTCTCTCCTGGTTCTTTCTCAAACACCTGTTGATATCAATGGTAAGCATGTCATGAAAGAACGCACAACTGAATATACTGGAGCCAAAAACATTACTCCAAAAATCTTTCATTTTCAGTTTTATGGACAACGCTGCAGTCTTTCTCAGTTGGCCTTCATAAGTGACGAATTGATTTTTTTTTTTTTTGATCAGTTGTAAAAATGAATTTTACTACCTATTTATGCCTACAAACAAGCTTTATCGGGGAAATGCAACAGCCCAATGAATACTAAAACACAGTTCAGGATAGTGCAGAAGGACAGATACACTTCTGTTACACCATTGCATCAAAGCAGCCAGAATATCCTCTTTTCTTTTTCTCTGTGAGGCCCATGTTACCAAACAGGCCTGTAAAAACGAATCCAGCAGTCACAAGCGACACCGCAGCCAGCTCTCGCAGTTATGCCGCACGTGCACGCCGTGTCGGGACGGGCTCCAGAAAACCCCTACCGCTGTGAAGTGCCGCCTGTGTACCATCCGGCTTATTTCAGTGCAAGAATCCTGGAAAACTTGGGCTGGAAACCAGGCAACGGATCCATCTTTCAGCTTTGCACTGCACAAACTCAACCTTCTGATCCCTCTGCTGTCTCCCTCTGCCCCGACAAGCCTGGACATACTGACACAACAGGCTTTGCCAACAATCCAGGCTCTGATGATCTGCTGTCCGCACGCCATTTCTGTGTAGGGAATTCAGGGTAGTCCGTCGTACCTTTGATGCTGTGCACTTTTAAATGCCCCACGTCAGCCGTGTGTGGTGGGGTTTCTCCCACTTGCTAAATATTAATTAAAATATTTTTTAAAATAACCAGTTGAATATCTATCCTGAAACATGTTCAAACATTAATTAATTTAAACTGAGATTTGTAATGCTTTAAAAAGGACCCTTCAGGATACTCGGATGTCCAGGGTTAGGCATTTTCATTGCATTTTTCTCGGGACTAATCCTAGCTAATCAAGCTGCACTCATTAACCACAGACAATTACTTAATCCACTATTTTCATAAGAAGGGCCAGATCCCACACAATGTTGTCATACCACTTATTCTCTCCTATGGGGGGAGATGTAAAAGAAAGGACGATGAAGCATCAATATTGATCCTAATTGTCAGAGTTACAAAATGCCGGTTTGCAATAAAACATTCTTCACAGTTTGGGATTTGCTTTGAATCTACCTCTTATGATAATCTATGGAGCTGGTATGCCCACCACCTGCCACATATGCTGCTAAGGGGTATTTAGAGTAGAAAACCTTTCTAATGATAGAAATTACATTTCTGTTAGATTTGCTGCATACCACGTCTCTACTGGAAATCTGAAACTGGGTGTTGTTCAATGCCACAACCTCTATTCTGCTGACAGGCAATGGTAAGCTGAAATGAAAAGCTGATTTAATTCTTAGTTTATTTAAATTACAAGGAACTTTCTAATTTCTTTGCCAACGCCTTAAAGAACTCAGCAGTAAGGGAGAGGCTTTGCAGAACTCCTGAAGGTCTTACAAAACCGGGATATGATAATTCATCAGTCCCTGTAGAAATATGAAGTATTCTCAATAACATTATGACTGAACATTAATAAAGGAATCCAGCTTGTGACACAGGTATAGTGGTATTGCTGACGATATTTCACTATAAAAATTCCTAGAGGGCAGCAGGGATCCACCTATGAAGACAGCACTGACAGCTCTGAAGGGAAGAAAGCAGAATTTTGGCTATCACTTATTAAAAAGAAGCTTGCCTCTTACAGAGCTCATTTTTTCAGATACAGTTCCAGTTCTTCAGTCCACCTAACGCCCCTGTTAAAGCTTACCAAGATGGCATTTTAAGTTGGGGTGCAGTTGTCTTCCAGGATTTGCATTAATAGACACTTCGCCTTAGTTTTGATTCATGTAATTGCCACACTAAGTTCTGGTAAAGAAAACACAATTCAAGAGGCTCTAAACCATGCTGTTAGGCTTCCCTACATATTGATGTGACAGGTATATTATTACTGCGCAGTGACTGCAATACCTATCGAGGATGATACTTTCAACTCGACATACTGCATCTGTAATTCAAGAGTGGGACTTGGTAACGTATAACCTAGAGCATACAGTGGTATAATTACTGAAGAAAAATGAGATGGAATTACAAATTTAATTTACTCAGGCATATTTGAAAAAAATACACAGCTGGTAAATTGTGAGATCAAAGGAGTAGCGATTGTGAGCCTGGGGCTGGAAATGTAATAATGCACATTGTCTAGCAGTGCCTAGTCCAAACCTGCAAGTGGTCTGCGCAAATTGAGCTGGAGTGGACAGGCCACAGAGGCGCGTAGCGCCTCCTCTGGCTCCAAGCCACCCAATGACCACGGGGGCAAAGCAGCGGTCAGCAGACCACTGCTGACCAGTGAAGGACTGCAGGTAGGCCCATGCTCACCAGCCCTTCCTCTGGCACTCTTCACAGGGGCTGTACGTGACGTATTTGCCTGCAAAGCTAAAATTAATGGTAGGGAGAGGAAGGAGACTAAGGCAGATGAGTGTTTCCCTAGTTTTCTGTATTCAAGATATTGCAGACAAACTAACTGGCAGCTGCAATTTCTACCAGGTGCTTTAAATTATATTGATAAATATGTGCAGCCATAATTATTGCAGATGGGTCCCCAAAGACAGTACAGAGCTGTGGTGGGGACGCAGGCTGTGGCTCAGTGCAGGGAGCAGGCAGGAGCCTGTCTCGGGACTAAGTGAACACTTTGCTTACTACCTGCTCTGGTGGGAGAGCATCTGCTCCCATCAGGGTCACAGAAAGCCACCTCTCTGCTCTGCCACACAGGCATCAGAGGACCTCCACAACCTGATGATTGTGGCACATTTCTGACCTGGTCCTGTTTCAGCTGTGGTGCTTCAACGGTCACAGTTAGGCTTGGTTACTGAAGAAGTCTCCAAAACCTACTGACTACAGCACAGAAACCAGGGAAGAAAGCAACCAGTCTAGCAATGTGTGCATGTGTGGGGTGATGTTTGGTCTTGTTCATTAAGGCTGACAGGAGACAGTGCCCAAAGCCGGACCAGACACACAAAGGAGCATTCTGCCCCATTAATCAGCTACAGATGACATTCCTATTTTGACAAGGATTTTACTCCGAATGTAACCCTGCACTGCACCCAGCTCCTGGGCTCTAAATGCAATGCAGGTACCAGTGATAGTTATGGTCCTGAGCTTGTATTTTGTGTTATTATGCCAATAGCTGCAAACATGTGACAAAACTCTGTTTCCCCCCTTCTCTGCTCGTTTAACCTCTCACTACAGATTCACAAAAGGACCTCAGTAAATTTAGGCTATTTACAATCCTAAGGAATTTTGATTTGTTTAGACAATATCCATGAAGAATGAGAATGTAAAATATTTATACAAACAAATGACATTTTACCATTTTCCATGCTAATGTGTCAAGAGGAGACTGAAAACGCAGTTTACACTGAAACCCCTTCTCCCAGTATGTAGAAATTAGATATCAGACTTGACATAGCGTTAAAAAAAAAAGTCAGTCAGAAGTTAACCGTGCTGCAGCCTGGGATTTGCAGCTCGAGCCTCCCTTTTTTCTCAGTATGCGCAGGGGGAAAACACGCAAACCAGCCTCTTTCTTACCTTCCTCAGCCCCATTTCTGCTACCGTAATTTCCACAGACTCAGGTGGCTCATTCTTAAGACTTGGTCTAGTTGCATCATTGAAACTTTTGAAGTTCTTTTTATAGTTAAAATCTGCCTAGTCATGGAAAACATGTGCAGACTCACACACCCTCCTAGGCTGCAGTAAAAGTAACCTCCAGTATTATTTTAACACAGGGAGATAGGTCAGCTCACAACAAGCAATTCTGAACATGACATGCCTAAGTACTGCTGAAGTGATGGGCATGGAGATGTTTGGATAAGGAGAGCTGGCCCCAAAGGCTTGATTGTGCTCATGGTTTAGTGTAAGGCCCAACTATGTTGGCTCTTAAACCAATTGTTTTGTACTGCATTGAACCCCTATGGCACACATTAAATACCTAGGTTGTATTAAGAAGCCATTCTTAAAGCACATAGCTGCTATGGCAACAGCTTTTGTAGGAAGCAGACATTCTCATCTCTCCATAAAATCAGCAGCTATAATGGACCCTTGTATTCTTGGTGATACCCCAAGGAAATACATCCAGTCGGAACAAGTGAAGCAGGCAGACTGCTCCTGCCATCAGCAGTGCTGTTTTCTGCCGCTTGATGGGCTTTCACTGGAGACGTTCTTCCTAAATAAGGATCCCTAAAGCAGGTTAGATAGCCAAGGCTGCCTCACACAGGGACTACGTCTGACGAGCTGCTGAACAACAGCAGCTCTACTCTATTCTCAGCACCTGCAAAAGGCATTAATAACCACCACAATTACTACAGCAAAAAGGCATGGAGAGATACTGAACAACTGGCTACTACAGCCACAGATTTATTAAAAACACAGGCCTTCCAGGTTGCTGAGCACCCCGGACATATTTTAATAAGAGAGCAGAAAGGCAGCCACTTCTTTTCATGATTTCTGGCAGGGGAACCAGACTCATGCTGGCACATCCTTAGCAACCCAGACAACTGAGCATTGAGGCAGACAAAATCACAGACGGAAGCGCAGTAACTATCCAAGTGAAGCATTTTCATTAGTGATTGCCCTGGACCAGAATGCAGCATCTGAGCCCCTTCCTCTAGAAAGTTTGGTAGAGCTGAGATCTGAATCAGAACTTTGCGCCTTGAGTCCATGCTATTTTTCACATAACACTTGGTGTAAGGCTTGTGTTGCAAGCATCACAGAGAAGAACGGAATGTGAGACTTAACTCTCAGCTCTCAGGGTGACAACAACTTCTACCTCAGCATAGCTTTGGGTCACAGCTATGACTTTTTGTGATGTGTATGTGGAGCTCCCCTTTACAAAAAGCCATTATAACTGTGGAAGGATAATAAAAGCCAGTTATGAGAAGGCCATTGGAGATGCACCAGAAGCAGCTACAGTTATTTTGGAATGGCAGAAGCCATTGCCTGGCAGCAACGTCACCCAGACAGCCTTACACCCACCCAGGTAGCTGCTCACTCCCTCTAGGGATGCAAAGATGAAAAGAATACATCACATCTGTGTTGTCCTTGAAACACTGCCACTTTGTTATCATCACATCATATCACCTGCTGCTTCAGGAGAGTCAAGAAACAAACCTCTGCTTCCCTAAAAAAAGGCAGAAGGAAGAGAAAACAAATGGCTCCATCCAAAGCAAAGCCCTCCACTCTATTAATAACATTTAGCAGCATGAGCATGCCGCTGCCCCCATCCTCTCTCCAGCCTGGTGTCAACAGCCTGCCCCAGGTTCTGTGAATTAACTCTCCACAGAAAAGATGTGACCTGTGATGCACAAGATTGTTATGTTTTTAGTTTTTGAAATGTGTTTCCAGTCCAGCCAGCAAAAGCAACAGGCTCCTTCAATGAGGCGGCGAGGTATAAGGGTAAACACAGTCATCAAGAGTCCTGCAACACCCCGCCTAGAAAAGCAACGTCAAGGGAGGCTTTAGGAGAGGACACGCTCTCCAGCCCCTCGGGCTCTGTGTGCCTCACACACACGCTTGCCTAGCAAGGAGAGGAAGGGTGAAGGCAAATGCGGTGCAGACAGGAAAATTAACGGCTGTAGCAACCAGGTCTGCTTCCAGCTGAACCTGATCTTAGCCGGGGAAGAGAGCGAGGGTGGGAAAGTCAATATTTCCTTAACTCACCCCACAACTCAGGATTCAGTCTGCTCTGTGTCACCAGGCGGTCTGAGGGACCTCTGCTTTTGTTACTGTTCCTTATGAAAATCTCTCTCAACAAATACCGTTGATCCCCACATAAATCTTTTTTTGAATATCTATCACGGGCTGTGGCCCAAAGGCAACACACATTTTCATATCATCATGATTTTTCTGTCATACGTATAACTCAATTAAGAAAGGAAAAGACACATATGTGAGCATATTTTTCAGCAGTTCGCTGTAGACTGGGAAAGCAGTTATTTTCTTTAGCGGCTGCTGCTACAAATCAAAATGTGTAGATATGAAAATATTAAGATATTCTTATTTATAGCTATGTAAATAAGTGAGTTTGTGGAGTGCTGGCCAAAGAAAACCAGTCACTTCAGTGACTCAAAATAACAAGCTTTTTGGCTTCCTTTGCAAAACAAAACTGAAAATGCTGATTTCTGAGCAATAAAAAAATAAGGTAATCCAATATGAAAGATTTTGTTCATTTTATTTTAATATTTTAATAGCCATCTTGATAATTCCAAAAGCAAGATAACGTTCTTTCAAAAGAAAAAAGACCTCCAAACACACTATTTGTTGAAAACATCAAACAAAATTTACTCATATTTTTCACCTGACCCATTTGGTGTATTCAAGTCAACTTCATGTATAGCTGCAGTCAACCAAGAATATCAAGCAAGTTTTCCAGCCCTCTTTTCCCACAGAACCCAAGCACTGCTTAACAGAAAATACTTCTCCTCCCTTTCTAGTCTCAGAACTTTGGTCTTGAATAAGTAAAACGCTACTTGCAGCAACTGTGCGGTCATGGGCAATGGCCAAACCTCTCTGTGGACGCAGGCAGTGGTCACGGCCTGGGCGCAGCTCCCTGTGGCACCAACTCCAGCCACCATCTGTTCAGTTCCTCTCTGCTCTCCTCCACGTACACCAGTCTTACCAACTAGAGTAAAATGCATGTAAACACTTAAACATTCATTATCACACTGATAACTTGTCCATGGGCACACTGATCATTACCAGTTCGGTTTGATACCATGGCAACACATTACCTGGGATCTGGCTGCAGCTGCGGTATTTTGCAAGCAAGCTAGCATTTTGTAATTCTAGTAACAAACCACTAAGACGGGCAACTAAATATATAATATGAGGAATTAAATATCAAGCACAAAGAACAGGAGCAATTTCTTTAGTCCATCACTGCACAGATCCAGACAGATGTGTTTGTGCTGTTTGGTTTAACAGAAGAGTCCCAGCAGCGAGAAAGGAAACGGCACCTGCCTCCCTGGGCCAGCAGGTCCAGCCTGGGTTGAAGCCCATAAAATGCAGCCCAGTTTTTTGACCTGGGTCGAGCAGCTGACTGTCGGCATGAACGCTGATCTGAATTCTCAATGTTCCCAAATGATGATTTAAAATCCTTTTGTTCATAATGCAAACAAATGTTTCTGCCGTCACAGTTCCGATCTGAATGTGAACTCAATAGCCAAACTGAAAGGAGATACGTAATCACTGAGATGGAAAATGAACACTCCTGAACTTGTGACTTTTGGTTGGAAGTCTTATACCAGGATACTTCTCAGGTAGTGCCTCTCCTCTGGTATTTAACATGCTGCAAAATGTTTATTTCCAACTCATTTACACTATGTTATTCTTGCAGTCTTCCATCTCTTGTATTTTCCCTAAATTCTTCAGCTGGGAACGGAAAGCCAGATCCTGGGACTATAAAACAAGCTTGCACAGGGAAAGCCGCTCTGTGAATTGCTCTTTTAACAAACAGGGAAAGGATTTAAAAGGCAAAGAGAAACACAACAGTGACGGCAGCCCTGACTGAAACCTGCCTGATAACTCCTGCCTGTATTTCAACATCCCCTCAGCCGCAGCATGTAATATAGCTATTCTCTTCTGAGCAATCTCAGTCAATATTAATTAAAGGTACAGGCATTTTAACCCAACCACCAGGCTGCTTTCTCAATCTTCACAACAAAGGCATCATTTTCTTGCTCCTGCTCTTCCAAAATAATGTCTGTCCCTGGGTAAATTTAGATTTCAAGGGAAAGTGCAGAAGGTCTCCAAGAACCTCATTAAAATGCTCCTTTCATTGCGGCAAGGCAGATGTTTTTATTTGCAGAAAAGCAAATGGAGCCCCAGGCCAGGGGCAAACATACGCCGCAGTAAGGAGAGAGGTGGCAACGGGCAGTCTGCGCTGACGGGCAAGTTTCGCTTTCTGCAGTTTGCTTTTTCAAAAGGTTAATCCCTGATGTGTTTCAAGGAGGCAAACGCTAACCTGCCATACATGCGGCCGCATACAATGGAAAGATTTTTATGGCCAAGGACAGAAAGGTCAGGGACGTTCATCAAGTTCACATTTCACCTGGAAAGCCACACTGAACAACACGTTTATGAGTATGAGACTCTGCTCACAGTCAAACGAACATGAACTAAGGAATATAAACCTCTAGGTGTTGGGAAAGGGGCAGGAAAGTACAATGTGCAGGTGCTACAAAGGACCTCGGTTGTCTCAGGCATCCCGTGTGTTCCCCGTATTGTGCTATCAAGCTATGACAAAAATGAGCCACTAGCATTTCTAAGCCTTTAACAAACGGATTTGGTGGACGTGTGATTTATATACTACTAAAGCTTAAAAGGCCTAATAATTGGAAAGGGAAGCACATTTTTGTGAGCAACACCAAAGCAAAGCAGGACGTTGTTGCTACACGCATTTAAGCTGAGCCTCACAATAGTTTACAAAATTTTTTAGACCACATCCTTCAGGTAGTCTAAGACACAATTATCTTGGGGAAATCCCTCTAGCTCCCAGCAGAACTGGTGAGCTAAACCTTGCAACTAAATTACACACTACTACTAACAAAGAGCAGAAACCCGTGCTAACCGTAAGACAGGCATTCAGGTTAGCTGTGCTTGCACAGCTTTTACATACCTTGGGATCCTGCTTTCTTCACAGGGACTGGCCTCAGCCAACCCAGATCCCATTTTAGGGTTCACACTCTGTGTAACCTCAATGCAGATGCTGCGCCAGTGCTAAGGAGAGGGCAGGAGTGAGATAGTACCGCCTTTCCTCTGAATGCATTCATAGGAGCCCATCCCCTAAAAACGGGAGACAGCTCAAGCATGAGATACCAAAGACGTCACTCAGGCAAGTCCCAGTGGACTAGTGAGTTGAGCGAGCTGACTCGTGAGCAAAACTGCTTGCCGCAACATCTGGGCTAGAGGCAAAGTCCTTTATGAGCACAGTTGGCTGAAAAGACGGGAGGAGCCAGTTCCTTCCAACCCGGTGGTAGCGAATAGGATGGAAAAAGAGCTTACATGCAGTTCAATACCAAAGCCAGCAGAAGGAAGACTGAAAATCGGAAGGGTAAAAAATAAGGAATTTGACTATCAGAGTAAGGAGTCTTTTCTATCCAGATCTAAAAAGTTACCACCGATCATTAAATGAGTACTACTTCTAACTTCATCCTGCCCGCAGCTTGCAAATTTTGCTGAAATGATACAAAATACCACATCTGTAATCCCTGCAAAGTAGCCTGTTGTTTGCAGTTCATCCCCAGCCTCCCCTCAGGAGCTCTGCTTTCGGGCAACTCCTGCATCTGAGGCAACTGACCTCTCCAGGCCTTTGGTACAGCCAGGGTACAGAGGTGACACAGATGCAGCCATTCCTTCCAGGTTACTCTCCCGAGCTTCCTCTCTAACAGCGCCCATCTCACCAACTGCTCTGTTCAGATAAAAAGGCCGACAGCTGAAGTACAGCACTATGAGGAAGAGGCAGCACAAATAAACCTCCCAGCATTTCACAGGTCATCCTCTGAGAGGCAATCGCAATGAATCCAAATTTCCTTCTTGAATTACATTGCTAGCTTTTTCCTCAGCGCTGTACTTCAGAATACCCTTGAGTACTTACATATTTTAGTATGTTATTTCCCCTGCATATTTACAAGAACAACACTTCACCCTATAATTCTTTTTCACCTCATTCATTTTAAATCTGACCATCTGTATTTCTGCTGCATTAAAATCTCTCTCATAGCAGGCTTATGTTAAAGGAGTAGTGATTTTTATCAAGTCTCTGACACGAGAAGCTAGTATTATATATGAAGTGTGAGAATTACATTAATGTTGCTGTTTGCTGACAACTTTCCAAACTACCACCGTTCTATGCCATTGTGGTGTATAACAGCTACTATTATACAGCTGGCACAGCTGCAGCACGGATTTAACACATTCTTGATCTGTTCTAATTCTAATTTTTATCTTATTTTGAGCAGTCCAGAGGTTTTTTTCCTTAGTTTCGTGATTCATTTTTGATGGAAAAAAAAACCAACAACACAAACCCACCCACAAATAATCCTTCTTTGTTGTTGTACTGTTACTGTATTGTTACCGAAACAATTCTCTCCAGGAAAGAAAAATAATTTGTATTTCTACTATCTAAAAACGGTAAAACTTCTAAACAAGACCTCTCTTCTGTCAGGAGCTCTGGGAATTATTCTTAGCATTTGCTGACACATATGCAGGCTTTTCCAGTATGGATACAATGGGAATCTCTCATCAGGAAGCACTGCTCTGCCCTCCAGCTGGAGGTGCATTATAGCCACAGCTCCTACGTGCTCATTCCGAGGAACTGACATAAGCTGAAATTTCCACATTACAGAAAGTTTCAGCAGACACAGGCTTTTGCAAACAGATTCCTGTATATGCTGCATTGATGTAAATGTCTTCATATGATTACAGATCACAGTGTTGGCAAACACATTCAACCAGAAATGCAACAAACTTCATCCAGGACAACCTGCAGCTTTCAATATATTATTTTGAAAAAGGGACTTGTCCACTTCACCACAAACATGATGTCCCTCTAACAGCTGTTGCTCCTTTTACTTGCCCAGTACAAAACCAAAGAGCACATGGAGTACCTCTGCTCGTTACTGCTGCCGCTGCTCCTTTCAACTCCCAAGCTCTTTTCCAGTTTTTCAGGATAGCAAGACACGCTGGTTTGTCCCAGCACAGCCCCGCCTTCAGCCGTTAACAGGCTGTATCCGCGCAGCTCTCCACCACCGGTCCAATGTATGTTTTATTCCCATTAGGGCAACTCAGTCTGCTGCCTAAACAGCCCCGGACAAAGATTACGCTGCCACAGCGGTTTCTACATGGAAGAGCCATTTCTTGTTAATGCCTGTCATGCCTGTAGCAGCGTGAAGCTGCTCCGTGCAACCCTGTGACCTGAAGTCGGCAGGGGCGGCGAGGTGGGGCTGCCTTCAGGTCAGCTGGCTGCCAACCACCAGGGAACAAGCCTTCCTTTCGGGCTGCTCTTTATGGCTTCTCGAAAACCCACTTTACAAAACGCAGTTTTCATTTGCCAGATGTAAAAGTGGCCTGCAAGAAGGGGTGGTGACGAGGAAGAGAGTGGGTTACTTAAATTCACAGTATTATACAGGTCCAGATATACTCCTTACTTCTTTTATACCATATGAGTACACACAACAACCTTGTTATCTGGATATTAAGTGCAAAAAATGAATCTAAGGGGATTCTTTCAGTTTAGTCATGCAATTCAGATCAAAGCATGGTTTCAGCTGCACTAAGAGAATATTTCGTGTGCTCTGAACGTATACAATGCACTGATCCAATAAATCAATGAGCTGGGAGGTGCTGAAGTAGATAAAATACCTAGAAAACCCATGTAACATCATGTAACAAAGGGGATGAACAGCATGGCAGTGATTTTGCAATGATGACAAGTGACATCGATCCTACAGATTACAGGAAAAGAACATGCCTGTCATCTGGTTTTCGCAATGCTTGGATCTCAGTACTGAAAATGCTCACGTACCTACCACCAACAGTACATTACATTTCCTAGAACTAAAGCTACATTTTTATCCTCAAGTCTGTCAGTTCTTCCCAAACTGGAAGCTAACAGAGCACCAAAGAAAATCTTAAGCAGTGACATCTCAGCATTTCCTCTTCCAGACCCGATATATAATCAGCTAGGCAGTACTGCATCTTCCCTGCTGGTGGCCACTTCCTGATCGAGACTGTGGCTGCGAAGTGACTTCAGTCACATTAGTTAGAGAAAAACATAAGAGGGAAAGATTCTCTTCCCTTTGTAGGTGCTCCACCACTGGGAATGCTACCATGACCTCTGACGATAGGCTGTCAAAAATAAAGGTCAGGTCCACTCTGTCCTCCTAACCCTTTTCCTGCCTGTTTAAGGGAACAAACTTAGCCCAATTCATCATAAGATGCAGGAGAAACATGGGTTCCATCTGCAACACAGCAGACACAACACAGGCAGAAAACAGGAAAAAGGGATAAGAAGCAGAAGGGTTTGTGGGGCATTTGTGGGTTTTTTTTTCCTCGCCAAATAAAGCAAGCTTTTCCAAGTTGGAAAAGTTCTAACACTGAAGTCCCTGGACAGTATTAGTAACTTCCTGCTGTCATGATTAAGGGAATTTCAAACTTTCTGATATTTTCAAGATAGTCAGTACCTGGAATTGCCTGAGAAACACCCAGGCAATTATTTCCTATAGGCTTAACATCTAATGAAGGCATCGCCTTCATTAGGCATTCATTAGGCAGCCCACACCGCCATGCAGAGCGCCCAGCCCCGCCATGAGAAGTACACGCTGCCATGCCAGGCTGCTGTCAGGCAGCTGTATCCTCAGAGGGTGTCATGTCAGCAGACAGAGTTTTTGTAACGGGCACCGAATGTCAACGTGGATTTGTTAATACAGGACTGCTGCCTGGTATCTGTTATGAGGTGCTAATAAGTTTTAAACGCTGAACTGTACCTGTGGACTTACTTAGGAGTACGGAGTATTCAACACTCACACCTAAAACATGTTGCAATCCAATCTAAAAGACCTAGAAATCCATAAAAAAGATTTACAAATCATCAGGTAACTATGGATGCACAATCTTACAGCAGATAAAAAGTTACTTCAGTTGTATCAGTTTAAGTTCCACTTAACCAACTAAATTACTCCCACAGTCCAAATTTACCAGCGATAACCATGGGAGATAAGGCAAAGCGTCCTTACTGCACAATCACAACTACAATTTGTTATACAGAACAATGCCTACCAAACCTACGTCCTACATTGGTGCCTGTGAACTGGGAGGCTGAAAGCTTCACCTTGCTCTATCTTCCCATGCCTTAGCTAATACACTCCCCCCTCGAGCTTCCCTTCAGTTTGGATGGATGACTGGGTTGGTCTGTTTGATAATAAAATGGTTCATAGTGTTTACATATCAGATTGTGGGTCTGCCCTTCATCATTTTGATGCTATTTTTGCCTGGTTTTAAATGATTATTACCATAATATGCTCTTATTTTAGTTTATATCAGCTTAACGCATCCCATGATCTATCACAGTTCTTCTCTATCAGCCAATTCTGTATCAACTCCCCAATTAAAGTCTCAAGGCAGGAATTCAAAGCAATTTTAAAATTATAACTGCTGCTTCAAAACTGAACAACAATCCTGTGGCAGTAGAGTTCAAGGCCGCAGGCATCTATTGCTGTAACATCTCCAGCCTTTGCTACTTTAATGACGCTTGCTTAGGGGGGAACAGCACCGCTCTCGTGAGAGGGACATGCTTTTATTAGTGACCTCCAAGCTGAAATAAACATCAGTTGTGCCTAAGCCTTCCTTCTAGTGTCCCTGTAGAAAAAAAAAAGGGGGGTGGGGTGGATTACTTCCTAGCAAGAATAGGAGAGGAAAAAAGTATGTGAGCTGCAAACATCGAGGCAATAATAATAATAATCTAGAGTTAACTCCTCATCGATTCTCATTTCACCTAAATCAGCTCATCCAATTTTGTTGTTGCACGACTGCACTTACTATTATACCTTCTTATCATGCGCTGGGTAAAAGAAAATGGTACAACCACTGCCAAGGAGTTCAGTGAATGAAGGTTTTTTCCGTCCTTGCCCTAGCTGCTCTCTGCTTCTTTGCAACTTTCACAGTCAAGAGCCTGTTTTGTACAAAGCCAGTGCTTCAGCTCGCAGTGAAGTGTTTCATAGCACCAGCAGCAAGGACTGGCTTCCCATGGCACTTCTGCTGTGCCTGGACTCTTACACCAGGGCAAGCACTTTTTTCCCTTTTTTCTCTACAACAGAGCAGCTTGTGTTGTCCCCTCTTGCCCCTGAATTGGGAGACCACATCCTGCATTCAGGACATTCAAATGCAGAATAAAGCCTCAATGTCCTTCCAACATTGTCCTTAGAGTCATTCTACCTTCAGCAAAAGTAAACAACCAGGTAACCAAGGGTAAAAAAGAATTTCCACGTGGGATGGAGCATGGTTGAAGTGACAGACACAACTAACTGATTTTCACAGCCGTGGAAGGACAACAATGATGCCCTGTTAAGCCTCCTTCCTTGGTTGTCCTTAAAACTAGGTATCACATATTGTTGTCAATAAATATGGTACCTTCTGCTCATGCTCTACGCACTGCCATTTTTCTGATAAAGCAGTCAACAGCAACACAGCTGAAATCTTTTTTCCCTTTTGCTCAGGACAGAGTCAACATCCTGTGATCAAAACGGGAATGAGAGCCAGCTTAACACTGCATGTTTCCTCCTCACAAAACCTCCAGTTAATAGGCTTTGCACCAGTAGCCTCGAAGAAGGATCCATCCCCTCCCTGCATGGCAGCACACCACGCAGCAGCTATGTTGTGCCATCAGCACTGTCCACTCACAGAATCACAGAATGGTAGGGGCTGGAAGGGACCTCTGGAGATCATCTAGTCCAACCCCCCTGCAGGGGACACAGTACTCCAGATGTGGCCTCACCAGGGCAGAGTAGAGGGGGAGGACGACCTCCCTCAATCTGCTTGCCACACTCTTCTTGATGCACCCCAGGATGCCATTGGCGTTCTTGGCCCCAAGGGCACATTGCTGGCTCATGGTCATCCTGTTGTCCACCAGGACTCCCAGGTTTCTTTCCACAGTTGCTCTCCAGCAGGTCAGCCCCCAATCCTCCCCAGGTGCAGCACCCTACACTTGCCCTTTTGAACTTTATTAGGTTCCTCTCTGACCAACTCTCCAGCCTGTCCAGGTCTCTCTGTATGGCAGCATGGCCTTCTGGAGCCACTCCTCACAGTTTTGTGTCATCAGCAAACTTGCTGAGGGTACACTATATCCCCTCATCCAGGTCATTGATGGATATATTGAAGAGGACTGGACCCAGTACTGACCCCTGGGGAACACCACTTTTAGTGACCTCCAACTAGACTCTGCCCCTAATCACGACCCTCTGAGCTCTACCTTTCAACCAGTTTTCAATCCATGCCACTGTCCATTCATCTAACCCACACTTCCTAAGCTTCCCTATGAGGATGCTGTGGGAGACCATGTCGAAAGCCTTGCTGAAGTCGAGGCAGACAACATCCACTGCCCTCCCCTCATCTATCCATCCAGTCATGCCATCATAGAAGGCTATCAGTTTAGTCAGACACCATTTCCCCTTGATCAATTCATGTTGACTACTTCCGATAGATTTCTTTTCCTCCACATGCCTTTAGATGACACCCAGAATGAGCTGTTCCATCATCTTTCCAGGGATGGAGGTGAGGCTGACCGGCCTGTAGTTTCCTGGGTCCTCCTCCTTGCCCTTTTTGAAGACTGGTGTGACATTGGCTTTCCTCCAGTCTTCAGGCACCTCACCTCTTCTCCAGGACCTTTCAAAGATGATGGAGAGCGGCCCAGCAGTGACTTCCGCAAGCTCCCTCAGCACTCTCGGGTGCATCCCATCAGGACCCATGGACTTGTGGATATCCAGTTTACTTAATTGATCTCTAACTTGATCCTCCTCAACCAAGGGGAAGTCTTCCTTCGTCCAGACTTTCCCTGTTACTTTCTCCAAAGTCTGGGAACTCCTGAGGGCTGACCTGAGCAGTAAAGACCAAAGCAAAGATGACATTCAAGTAACTCCGCCTTCTCCACATTCTCTGTTACCATGGCTCCTGTCTCATTCAACAGCGGGCCCACATTTTCTCTAGTTTTCCTTTTGCCTCCAATATACTTGAAGAAGCCCTTCCTGTTGACCTTGACATCCCTTGACAGGTTTAATTCCAAGGAGTCCTTGGCTTTCCTCGTTTCATCCCTGCACGCTCTGACAGCATTCTTGTAGTCTTTCCAAGTGGTCAGTCCCTTCTTCCACGTGCTGTAAACTTCCTTCTTCCACTTGAGCTTTTTCAGAAGCTCCCTGCTCAGCCATGCAGGTCTCCTGTGTCCCTTACCCGGTTTGGTCCTTGCTTTTGATCAGGCATAAATGGTGACAGCCTGACAAGTGCATTAAAACTTAAGCTATGCAAAGGCAGCCAGACAGAAACTTTGCGTGCAGACACCCCACCCCCCCTCCGAGTATTCTTTGCTTTAGCTTCCTAAAAATAACTCTTTAGAGGGGAATGGGGCATTCAGGGTTTGCTTGTTTCTTTTTTACCAGTTTTGAAAAGACATGCTTTCAGCAACTTACAGGTCAAAAAGCAGAAGATGTACTGATAAAGGAAGCCTGACCTACATCTTGCCTCACTACGCTAGGTTACTTCTGTCCTGTGCATGCTTATGTAATAAAGAGAAATGGTGCACATCAAAGGGGGTTCAGGAATCACAGCCTCTGCTCCTGCCTCCTCAGAAGCTTTTTGCCCAGCATTGGTGAATTCCTTTAAAATTTCTCTGCCACGTTTTCCTCTTTCTGTAGAAAGCAATTAAGAATATTTACCGACCTCACAGGGGAGACGTAGCACTTCAGTTAATTAAAGCTTGTAAAGACTTTAAGATCACTCAGTGAAGGGTTTTATAGGAATGCAAAGTGTGTTATAAACCCAGAAAATGACCCAGCAGAGACACAAAGGTCATATCTGAAGTGTGGCAAAGAAAGATCCCATTTAGATTTAAAGAAAAAAGGAAAAAAATAGTAATTTAAATTACTACAACGTGCTTTCTGACCATACCTTAAATGACATTTTACAACACAGTAATCAGAGAGGTAATAAATTCACATGCTACTTGGTGAACTGGAAGGAATTTATTTAGGAATGGAAGGAATGTATTTAGGAAGGAATGTATATAGGAAAGCCAACGTCACTGCAGTCTTCAAAAAGGGCAAGAAGGAGGACCCAGGAAACTACACGCCGGTCAGCCTCACCTCCATCCCTGGAAAGGTGATGGAAGAGTTCATCCTGGACGTCACCCCTAAGCATGTAGAGGAAAAGAACGTTATCAGGAGTCGCCAACATGGATTCACCAAGGGGATATCATGCTTGAACGATCTGATAGCCTTCTATGATGGCATGACTGGATGGGTGGATGAGGGGAGGGCAGTGGATGCTGTCTACCTCAACTTTAGCAAGGCTTTTGACACTGTCTCCCGTAACATCCTCATAGGTAAGCTTAGGAAGTGTGGGTTAGATGAGCAGACAGTGAGGTGGATTGAGAGCTGGCTGAATGACAGAGCTCAGACGGCTGGGATCAGCAGCACAGAGCCTAGTTGGAGGCCTGTAGCTAGCGGTGTTCCCCAGGGGTCAGTACTGGGTCCAGTCCTGTTCAACATATTCATCAATGACTTGGATGAGGGGATAGAGTGTACCCTCAGCAAGTTTGCTGATGACACAAAACTGGGAGGGGTGGCTGACACACCAGAAGGCTGTGCCACCACATGGCAAGGCCTGGACAGGCTGGAGAGTTGGGCGGAGAGAAACCTTATGAAATTCAATAAGGGCAAGTGTAGGGTGCTGCACCTGGGGAGGAATAACCCCATGCACCTGTCCATGAGCCAGCAATGTGCCCTTGTGGCCAAGAAGGCCAATGGCATCCTGGGCTGCATTAAAAAGATCGTGGCCAGCAGATTGAGGGAGGTCATCCTCCCCCTCTTCTCTGCGCTGGTGAGGCCACATCTGAAGTACTGTGTCCAGTTCTGAGCTCCTCAAGTTCAAGAACGACAGGGAACTACTGGAGAGAGTCCAGCAGAGGGCTACAAAGATGATCAGGGGAATGGAGCATCTCTCTTGTGAGGAAAGGCTGAGAGACCTGGGTCTGTTTAGCCTGGAGAAGAGAAGATTGAGCAGGGATCTCATCAATGCTTATAAATATCTAAAGGGTGGGTGTCAGGAGGATGGGGCCAGACTCTTTTCAGTGGTGCCCAGCAACAGGACAAGGGGCAACAGGCACAAACTTGAACGTAGGAAGTTCCATCTAAACATGAGGAACTTCTTTACTTTGAGGGTGGCAAGAGCTGGCTGCCCAGAGATGTGGTAGAGTCTCCATCTCTGGAGACATTCAAAACCCACCTGGACACGATCCTGTGCAACCTGCTCTAGGTGACCCTGCTCTGGCAGGGGGTTGGACTAGATGATCTCCAGAGGTCCCTTCCAACCCCTACCATTCTGTGATTCTGTGATTCTATTATTCTTTTTTAAAGCAATTTGCAATCAGAGATACCTGGCAGAAACTACTAACTATAAATGTTGGTGTATTATCTGCTTTAAGCTGTAAAAAGAACAAGGCCCCACACAAGCACAAGCAAAAATGCCCCTCACTACTACTTATCACTAGCTTTAAGTAAAACCTCTTTACGTTTTGGTGTTAAAAAAGGAAAACAGTTCCTTTCAATACTTCAGAACCTGAAAGATGCCAGTGGCTGGGTTCTTCCCAGGTTGAAGGACAGGATCATTCTATGATCTCCAGAGCTGGAAGGGGAACAAACAACATGCAGACAGGGAGAGGAGAAGCTGTGCGTGTGGGCAGGGGACAAGCCGCTGCTACTTCTACAGCAGCAATCTGCAAGGTTAGCAGTAGATTTTGCCCCCAGGGCATTTCACATGTACCACTGTAAAGCAAGATACCTTTCACAGGCTTAAAAACTTACCAGCTGCCAGCCTGACCAGCCAGCATCACAAGTCAAGTCACGGATCAGGGCAAATACTTTACAGTCCTTGATGCAATAATTACACCTCAGTCACTGCACCATTTCATGAGAACTCACTGCTGCCTTGGGACCCTTTTGCTAAGCAGGAGGATGCAAACGCAGTTGGCCAGAGAGGGAGGGCTGGCAGGTGAGGGCCATCCTCCCAGGAGAGCCCGGGTACCTCATGCTTCTGTTGGTAAACAACAGCCACAGTGAGCACTTGTACTCCTGCTGGAAAGCTGGCCCAGCAAATGTTTTTGACAGTTCATTTGGGTGTCCTTAAAGCTATCAAAAGTTTATTTAATTTGTCATGTTCTCTGCCCCAAATCCCCACAGCATTGTTTCTTTCACCTGACAGTCCTCTGTATACCATGGGTGAACTTCAGGTTGTTGCATCAGGTTTCATAAGGCTGGAAGGAGCACAGGAGCAGGGACAAAGCACTTAAGCGGCCACCCTTCCTGCTTTGCCCGGTGAACAACACACTATTCAGGGTATCCAAATCCCTAATTTCTGCAAAAAGAGAGTGCGCGTACAGCTTACACAGACTGCAGAAAGGCAGATGATACTGTGATTCAGCAGTGAGGCTGCTGGCACTAACTTGTCACCATGCTGTTTCTGAAAAAACTTTGAGTTTGCTTAAATGTGGCCGATTGACCTCGTATCGCTTCAGCGCCTCCTTCTAATGACTGCAAAACTTCCAACCACAGCATTTCTGATTCACTTGTATGGGTCCAAAAATCCAATTTACAGGCTTTTGCCAGTACAAACCAGAATGAAAAAGCTATTTGTGGATCTGAGAAAGAAAAGATGATGTAGAAGAGGGAAATACCACAATCAAAGCATAATCCAATTCCACAAGAATGACTTCTACTTTCAAACCTCCTCAAATTAAGTTTAAATGAAAAAATTATTTCCTGAAGACACATTTCTCATTCAAAGAGACAGCAGGTCTTCTAATTCCGAGTACCTAAATGAATATATTGCACACACCACTTTTAATAAGGATAGATTTTTCCATTTTATCTTCGACCATTTATTGCAGGCTCTGACTGCATGGCCATATCTCCCCTGTTTTAAGTCATTCTGGGCTTGTGTTTTACACCTTCATCCTATCATTTCATTAGTTTTCATGTTAGGCATGGGAAGTAGGAGAGATCTCCAAAGCCACTAACCCTCCTTTTCTTCTATACTGAAACAAAGATCTCAATGGCAGGCCACAGAAGGACACGAACAAACGGTGCCAAAACACACCATCTCTTTCCTCTGGTAACACAGTACCATCAGTCGGCTCCCCAAGTGGCACATGTTCAAAATACACAGATAAGCATGGTGGGTTTTTACTATTAGAGGAAACATTTGGGGATTTTGTCCACTTAATATTGGAAACTTAGTACTTTCTCATTACAAATCCAGCTTGTTTGCAATGGAAATATCCTCTGGGGAGAATAAAGTGAACCAAGCAAAGCCTGAAGCAGAATGCAAACAAGGAAGATGAAACAACTGCTGGATCGTGTCAGCTCTTCCACACAATTTCAGGAAACACTCAGATACACAGATAGATTAGTATTATCTGTATTATCCTGCATGGGAATGGTTCAAAGCTGTGTCGGGGGGGTTTAGACTGGACATTGGGAAGTATTTCTTTACTGGGATGGGTGGTCAGACACTGGAACAGGATTCCTAGAGAGGTGGTTAATTCCTCATCTCTGCCAGTGTTTAAGAGGTATTTGGACAATGCCCTTAATAATATGCTTTTGGTCAGCATAATAAACTTTGGGTCAGCCCTGAAGTGGTCAGGCAGCTGGACTGGATGATCATTGTAGGTCCCTTCCAACTGAAATATTCTATTCTATCCTATTTTCAAGCATATGATACTTGTTTTTAACAGACATTCTTTGCTGCTTCTAGCTGCCTAACTTTTATTTATTGCTGAATGTAAAATGTCCTTTCAGGTATTCAGTGACATCTTTCCCATCCACAGAAGTTGGGCTTTTTAATTTTGTGTACAAGTGGGGCCACCTCTTTACCCTGCTGCCAGATGGACTGAAAAGTGCAGCGGTCAAATCAGCTACATGCAAAGATGGTGCCATCTAAGAAGAGCGCCAGGAAACAGACAACAACATTAATATCTCCAAGTTTGGCTCAGTACCCTTGCAAGCTACCAATAGCATCGATCCGCCGTCTTATCCGACCTGCATATTCTCACAACTGCCACACCAACTCCTGAAGCGATCTTTCCTAGTCAGACACCCCTCCTAGTGACTGCTCTGTGAGGGTGACCTGTGGGGTTGTTAGGATGTTACCTGCAGAGACACGCCTGGTCCTGCCCAAGCAGACAGCTGTCACAACAGGGGAGAGCTTTGGGCTAGGAAACCTGCACCCCACTGGCGAGCGCTGCAGCAGCTGGTGCTCTGTGCCAGCACTCGAGGGATGTATGCTGCTCCCACCCTGGAGGCAGGAGCCCTCCTCTTTTTCCTGAGTTTAGATGCCCATGAGACATGGCCTGGAGACCCACAGTTCAGCCCCCAGCAATCTGGCATTCGACCAGCAGACAAGAACATTCTGGGAGCCTGAAAACTGCATTACTTTTTCATTGACAGTAAAATTCATGGGCGTGTTTTCCAGGGTGCCATTCCAACAGCTGGGGTCAGGTTTTCACAGAGAGTTAAGAATCTATCTGCATACCTGGAAAAGGGGAAGGTTCTCAGAAGCATCATAGACAGACCAGCTCTTGTCACAACCTGAATGACCCCAATATTTTCCTGATCATTTTGAAAGTCTGCCACGAGCTTTCATTGTTAAATCAAAAACATATTTCTCACAAGATCTGTTCCCAAGAGCAGGTGATGACTGCTCCTCTGCAAGCAGGAATGAACGCTGAGAACTTGCGTCTTTTTACATACACTGTGTTAGAGCACTTCATAAGCATGTCTTGGAAGAAGAGGGAGCTGCGGTCTATGGGTAACGTTCAGGTTAAGTACTTCAGTAATCTGCAACCATCTGACATTCACAGACAGAAAAGGCAATGAATTAATTTAATGATTTAAGGATTAGAATGAGTTTGGTTTTGTATCAGACTTGGCTTAAGAAGGATGAGCTGGATTCATTAGAAAATGAAGTTTAATTAATAAGCTACTTCTAGTTAAAATTAGCTAATGAAGTTCGGGGGGGGTGGGGGGTGGGGGGGAGCGGGGACCAAAACACCCCAGAAAGCAGTTTTAAACCAGACTATGTGACAGTGGTTTACAGCTCTGCACTTACAAGACATGAAAACAGAATGAATGTGACAACTGCTCATCTTCACCAATAACTTAGAAACCAGTATTTCTTTGAATTGACGTTTAAATGACAAACTCTGTCCAGACTCCATAGTTTGTTTTTGAGCTGCATCACTTGGATTTATAGCCTGCAAGAGATAGCAAGTGCAGAGTTTACGTGCAGTCCATCACTTTTTCATCCCAACTGGAACAATAAAGCCAGAAAGATACCACATCTCCTTGAACTAAAGATTTCTGCTCCGTCTCTGAGCCTGCACAGATGTTGAAGTATAAGCATAACCCCATTTTGGAAAGAGAGAGCCGAGGCAGCGGCAGGACATCTGCAGAGCAGGGGAGGGGAGCTCTGCAATATTCATAAGCAGCTCCAGAATCGGGATGCTACTGCACCTTCCCTGGCTGTGCCCAGGGCGTGACTGGTGACCGGCATCTCACCCACTGACCTAATTAAAAGGCTTAAGGGTCTGGGGGAAGAAAAAGAAGGGATTTCATATCCAAATACGCTGTAAGCACATGCTCACTTCATAACAGCTCTCAGGAACGTTACAACTACCTTCCTCTTACCTCTCATATTGCACAAGCCACACTACCAAAAACCAACTCAAGTGCTGCTGTTTTGGGCTGTCCTCAAGCAGGGTAGTTGACAATAACTGTAGGTAGTTGACAATAGCTGTAGCATCTCAGAGGTAATGAATGGAGTTTGTCTTTTGCTTTGAGGGCCACATGTCTTTCCAATACAGAGGGGTATGAGAATATCAAGATTAGATGATTCGGTTAGTCCTGTGCCAGGCCGATTCTAGTCTACTGGTCATGAACTGTATTCCTTACCTAAAAGGTAACAGGACTGTACTGCGCACAAGTATCCTTTGTGCAAATACAATTACGCTACCAAGACATACTGGTGAGTATTTCCAGAAGCAGGTTGTTTGGTACCTGCCCATGAAACACTCAGGATAACAGGAGGAGGAAGATGGGAAGATACAACACTGTTTAAGAAACATCCAGTCAACCTTTCCAGCAGTTTGGTACAGTTCATGCATTTGATCGCTGCAAGCAAACATACAGCTTTAATCTACACAGACATGTACAGTGTCTCCCAGAGAGGTGCTATTTGCCATGGCACTAAAACACTTGTCATTAAAGTTTTAATGAAATCTCGTCCACTTCTACTTTTTCCATAAGAAAACCCAACTATTTCATCTTAATTATTCAGAAAGTATAAGTTCTAGACCATGCAGACTCAGTTTACTAAATTTAGGTCATGGACTAACTGACTCTTCATTCCACTTGCCTTCATTTTAGTAACCAGCATTGAGACTGGCAACTCAGCAATCACTGCTGAAGACAGAATGAATGAGAACAAAACTGGGTATTTAAATTTTAATATTCAAATATTTTTTTAAACAAGCCCCAAACCATTAATTATCCAATCCCACATGAACGTGACTGATTATAGGATAATTATCTGAACTCAGTTCCTGCAAACGTAAGCCAAAACATGCTATAGCTACTGTGCTTGCGCCATCTGCACTGTTTAAGTACAAATGCACCCATCTAGCAGGAATACACTGAAAACTCAATTATGAAAATGCCACTTCACCTGTCTTTTCAAATGCACCTAACGTGTAGCTGAGGCAGATAACATGACCAGGGCAGTGCAGAGAGTGGTGCAAGAACAGTGCATTTCAGTAACACCCATTTCTAGTATCCAGAGGAGGCTGCAGCAGCTCAGCATGCTGAAAGCTAGGCAGGATCTTTAAACACAGAGTTCATGGGAATTTGACAGTTCCCCTTCCTTTCATTCTCTACCAAATAACTCATGCTATTTTAAGATAACGGTATCATTAAGGGTAAAATATGAGCAGTTATTTTAAAACACACCAATGCAGCTAAACCGCATCAAGGCTCGCCCCGAAGTCTGGGTCCGACTCTGAAGCAAGGAATTTGCAAACACTGCACAACCCAGTTAAAATAAAAGGGTGAAAATGCAAGACAGCAAAGTACTGGCCAGCTAGCCAAGGTATATTACATATGCAGAGGTTTCCTTGCCTAAATCCGGCTGCTGCTCCAGCACCCTGCGAAAGCTGGGAGCTCCTGTGTGACCTGAAGGCTGAAATCCTCTCTCTTAAAACAAAGCACACTTTAAGAAGCTGTTACACAGCATCAACCCTTGTGAACCAACAAGGAGGCAGGCAAGATGCTGCCGAAACTCAACAGCTCATCTCCCTGGCGGTATCACACCGGGCTGTGACACAACACACACTAGCGTCCGTCTAGGAAACAAATCTGAAGCTTCGAGCTCTCACCTGGCAGGAGCACACGCTGGCAGCAGAGTCAGCGCCGGCACAGGCACCTCTGGCACGACAACCAGTGCCGCTGGGACCGCCACGGGCCACGGCCAGCCCTGCCCGCGCTCCCGCTATCTGCTCGCTGGCGGCAGTCTCTCCCGTGACTCCATCGCCCAGGAATGGCAACCACCTCACCCCTCAGGGCACAGTGCTGCTGAGGGGGCCCGCAAACGTGGGGACGAGACACGCCAGGAGCAGACCCTAAACCTCCCAGGACCAGCTTCCTTCGCGTGGGACCGACCTGGAAGAAGCCCCGCGGGGACAAACGGCGGTCAGGAGAGCTGCTAGAGGGAGACCATGACGCTGGGGCAGAGCCAGGTCGCGCCAGGCACCGCGCGTATGTACGCACAGGCAGAGTTCGCCAGCAAACCCTCCACCCCTCGGTGGGGTTGGATCAAATCCTCCTCAGCCGGCTGGCCGCTCAAAGGCGGGCTATTTTCTTTTACAAGTTAATACAGCTGGCAGAGAGGAATGGTGAGTGCTACTCGCCCAGGCTGTATTTCTTTAAAAACAGAATGCTTAAAACAGAAACTTGTTTCTGTTTTGCTATTGTCATTTGCTAAGTTGCCCAAGATCCTCTAAAATCCCAGAAAAGGCTAGGAAATGAGAAGAGACGATTTAAAAGCTGACGGTCAGGACAGGAATTTATGGAATGAAATCTTTAAGGGCAGGAGCAGATAGAGGCAGCCAGCTAACGCTTTCATGCCCTGTCTCCGACCAGTAAATTCATTTCATGGGCAGATCAAGGCTTACAAGATGATTTAAAATACCTGCTTGTGATCTGGGCTTCTCCATATCAGCTGGGAGTCCTTGGCATAGCTAGCACGCTGCTGTGTCTCATCCTCCTGCCTTTTCCAGCAGACCCCTCTACAATGTCGCAGTTCCCCAGGCCTTACAATCAAGTGGTTTGTTGTAAGAGAACTAAAAATAGTACTGAATTTTTTGCTGAAGCACTTGCTTGAGTGAACATAGTGCCAGTCAGCCCATGCGTTACTGAGCTGTACAGACCTTTAATATTAAATATAGCCCAGATCCTCCTCAAAATATGGCCATTGACTTTTTTTCAAAAGTCATTGTTTCTTTTTTCTTCTTTTTTTTGAAAGACAGCACAAAATAAATCCTGTTTCTGACCGCTAAAAGGACGAAATGAGTGGAGTTGTTTTAAGAATATCCTCAGGGAAAGAGTGAGTCACTTAAACTGCTTTTATGATTAAAGATCCCTGGAGGAAGTGTATCTCCTTAGTAGCCTCTGAACTGTTCAGAGATCCATATACCCCCCTGAAAACCAAATTTTCACGTTGTTGGGTTTTTCAGTTTTGTGTTGTTTGATTTTGAACACCTGCTTCCAAGGACTTGTGGCATTTTAAAAGCCTGGTAAAACCACAGTCATTCTCCTGGTAGTTGCTTCAGCTGTGAAGTAGGCACCAGAGGGTGCCTGCCAGCAAGCCAGGATTTCTGAACCACAGAGAGTTAAGTCTTACTACTGCCGGTGGACATTACTTTGTAAAAGCATCTAGAAATCCAGACTATCACATAATATACACCAGCGAGATGGTGGTATCTATAACTTTAGTCTGTGCGACAGCGAGTCACTATATGACTATATTTAGTGACTTTGTAAGTCAGGATAAATCTGCAATAAAATTATTTCTTCGCCTCAACAAATAAACTGCCACTGCCAGAGTAGTTTTCCAGAAGTAGCTCTCGGGGCTAGAGTAGCACGGTACAGAGATACATGTTTACATATTTACATACATAAACACACATCCCCACATAGAGAAAGAGAAATCTATAGATACATATATTTTAAAGGAAGATTTTTGGGATGGAAGTAAACACTAAGAAGTTGGAGAGTTACTGGGACTATCAAGGAGACACACTGTTTTTTGTTGGTCTCTCAGATTTTTCATAGGAAGAAGCTGAAACCAGAAAAACCAAGGTGGTTATGGGGCCTGTTTGGCTGTTAATGTAAAATTGTCTCCCACATTTTTGTCTCCCCTCATACGTCTCTGAACATTGCTTTGTTTTTATTTGTTTTGCAGTAGAACTGCAACATTTTTGCCCTTGTGAAAGGGCTGGCAAATTCCTCCTACTCCTTTCTATTGCTGACAAAACACGCTGCAAGGCAGCGTATAACATCTACATAGCAGCAGAGGTAGCCACAAACGTAACAGCATCTTCACTCCTGCTCCACTCCCCAGCTATTATTTATAGAGAGAAAGAGCACTAATGGAGCACAAAGTTCTCACTAATTTAGCCTCACTTTGCCATCTGTCACTTCCCATGAGTTCATCCTAATGAGAAAATACTTCAAAACACATTTGAGGACCAGCTGCACCCAGTGAAATCACCAGAGGAGAGGAATATTCCCCTTCCAATATATCACACCTGCATGCTACACAGCAGCTCCTTCCCCTACTGAAATCAAGGGGAATGTTGCCAGTAACATGAACGCAGCCCTGGGTCACAGCCTCTTGCAGTCACGTAGAGCAAGTTATCTCACTCAATATTATTTTTCTCAATAATTCACAACTCTCTACCCAGTCAGAGGGGCAACGAGGGAGCTAAAAACATTACCCATCACCCATGCCTAACCAGCCAGCCTTCTGCAGCTGCTTCTCCTGCAGCATGTTCATCTATGGAGTGATCATAGAATACGAGGTTGTAGGGGACCTCAGGGATCATCTGGTACAACCTTTCTTGGCAAAAGCATGATCTAGCCAAGATGGCCCAGCACCCTGTCCAGCTGAATCTTACAAGTGTCCAATGTTGGGGAATCCACCGCTTCCCTGGGAGATTATTCCAATGGCTGATTGTTCTCCCTGTGAAAAATCTTCCTCTTGTGTCCAATCGGAATCTCCCCAGGAATAACTTGTACCCATTACCCCTCATCTTTTCCATGTGACTCCTTGTAAAAAGGGAGTCTCCATCTTCTATGTAGCCACCCTTTAAATTCTGGAATGTGGTGATAAGGTCTCCCCTAAGCCTTGTTTTCTCAAGGCTGAACAAACCCAGTTCTCTCAGCCTTTCCTCATATGGCAGGCTTCACAGTCCTTTGATCACCTTGGTGGCCCTCCTCTGGACCCTGTCCAGCCTGTCCACATCTTTTTTTGTACAGCAGGGACCAAAACTGAACACAGTATTCCAGGTGTGGCCTGACAAGCCCTGAGTAAAGTGGGATAATGACTTCTTTGTCTCTGCTGCTGATGCCCTTGGTGATGCAACCCAGCATCAAGTTAGCCAGGGTAGGTTTAGACTGGATATTAAGAAAAATTTTTACATTGAAAGGGTTATCAAGCATTGGAATAGGCTTCCCGGGGAAGAGGTGGAATTGTCATCACTGGAGGTATTTAAAAGACGGGTAGATGATATGGTTTAGTGATGGGTTTTGTCAGTGTTAGGTTGATGGTTGGACTTGATGATCTTAAAGGTCCCTTCCAACCTAGACAATTCTATGATTCTATGATCCTGTTGGCTTTCTTTGCTGCAGCAGCACACTGTTCACTCATATTGAGCTTGTTGTCCAGCAGCACCCCTAGCTCCCTTTCCACAGAGCTGCTCCTCAACTGAGTAGATCACAGCCTGTGCGTCACTCCTGGATTACGTTTTCCCAGGTGCAAGACTTTACACTTGTCCTTGTTGAACTTCATAAGGTTCTTGTTAGCCCACTCTTCCAGCCTATCCAGGTCTTCCTACAGGTGGACAGGGTGGCCACTTCCCCACTCAGTTTGGTGTCATTGGCAAACTTTGTCAGAGTACACTTGATCCCATCATCCAGATCACTTATGAAGATACTAAACAGTGTTGGGCCCAGTATCAGTCCCTGGAGGACCCCACTTGTGACAGGTTGCCAGTTTGAAAAAGGAGCTATTTACCACCGCCCTCTGGGTGCAGCCTGTCAGACAGTTCCCCACCCACCGCACAGACCGCTTGTCTAGACCATAGTGCATCAGTTTCTCTAGGAGGAGGCTGTGGGGAACTGTATCAAAAGCTTTCGGCAAATCCAGGTAGACAATGTACACCGCTCGCCCCACATCAACCAAGCAGGTTACTTTGTTGTAGAAGGCAATCAGGTTTGTCAGGTACGATTTGCACTTGGTGAATCCATGCCGGCTTTTCCTAATCATGTGCTTCGTTTGACTTGTGAAAGCCCCCCAGCAGGATTCATTCCATAACTTTCCCAGGCACTGAAGTAAAACTGATGGGCCTGTAATTTCCTGGATCCTCCTTTAAGCTCTCCTTGTAGATGGGGATGACATTAGCCTTCTTCCAGTCTTCTGGGATGTCCCCTGGTCTCCATGACTTCTCAATAATTATGGATAGTGTCCTTACAACAAGATCAGCCAGCTCTCTTAACACCCTTGGGTGGATATTGTCAGGGCCCATCGATTTGCAGGGGTCGAGCTCCTGTAATAGATCACATACCAACTCTTCCTTCACAGGCAGTGGGTCTGTGTGTTTGCATTAACCTGGATTTTTGTTCCCAAGGCCTGGGGCTCCAAGAGTGCTGGTAAACGCAGAGATGAAGGAAGTGTTGAGAACCTCTGCCTTTTCGGCGTCGTTGGTGACTAATTCACCTCTCCTGTTAAACAGTGGGCCAATGATGTAAGCATTCAACAGGCAGACACTGCCTAAGCAGTCAGACATTGGCTGACACTACGCAGGGAAAGAAGAGTGGAAATAAAGGACGGTGGTTGCCAAGATTGAGAGAAGTTCACTACTGAACTTGCAACGAGATTGCTACTGCCACTGCCTTGCAGGGAGCTGAACCACATCACAGCAAGTATGCAGCATCAGTCACTGGAAATGCCGAGGTTAAACCTCTCTGTCCTCCTGAGAAAATTCCTTCTGAACATCCACCTAAATCCCTCAGAGAATGGTGGTACCATATAGTGGTGGGTCAGACTACAAGATGAATTTGGCTGGGAGCCAGCCCGCAAGACTACCAAGAATACCCTGGAAAACAGTTGTCGTTTTTTAACTGAGACAAAACCTCTAAAGCTTCGTGCTGTAGGATTCCTCATTACAAGTCGGGGTTAGCCTGAATCCTCTCTGTTACCACACCTAAGCAAATCAGCAGGGCTTGGGAGAGCACTGAAGAAGCCCAGAGAAAAGCCATGATGCAAGCCTGCAGAGCTCTCTGGCCACTTGCTCTGCCCAGGCCTCAAAGGTGAAGACTCTGAATGCACACAACTAATGCTTAAAACCTATTCAGTGACCAAATCACAACCTTGAGCCTTCACACTGTGCAAATGCAAAACAGTGAGTTACACTTAGGCTTCCTTAGCATTTTTGAAGGGTAGGCTTTTAAAAGCACAGGAGTTATGGCTCCTGATCAAGCACGGCAATTCAAGAAGAAAATAAACACCATTTCTGTGTGTGAATGGTGAATTATACATTTCAACTAAGCAAGTCAATAGCCTCGCAAGGTGCACTACATCAAAGATCAGGCTCTCAGCTTCTGAGTTCCCTCAGTAAAAATTACACTGTAAATAGCCTTCTACCTTCCCCGCAGTTCATGGAAAAGGCAAGAAATCTCTCTCTGTTCCCTTTGTTGCCTCACACATCTGCTCTCTGTTGCACCAGGGAATATTTAGAGCAAACTTTTGAAAACAGCACATGTTACTGTGTCTGCCCCAGCACTGTCCACAACACTGTGGGGCTGCATTCCTGAAGTTTTTGGACATGGGTTGACACCAGGCTGCCCGGGCAGGGAGCAGCTGTGTGTGTAGGTGGGCAGGGAACAAGGGGAGGGATCGGGTGGTGGGAAACTTATCAACTTTGCTGCCTGCTAATGTCATGATCCCAAATGTGGCTCCCTGCATCCAGATTGTTTAACAAGTTTTCCTCTCCTGCTGGCTGGCCAAGATGAGGGGGACTGCTTTGCCAGACATTTTGCTTTCTTCCTCACTACCATCACCAGCAATAAATTACGTTTCTTACCTGGTGAAACAAACTGCTTAGTAATTTCTGCTCTGCCTCTATGATCCGAGGCCTGCCGCTTAAAGTATTTGCTTCACATTTCCAACATCCCAATGAAATGATCCTTCGTTATTACTGGAGAGACTGTAACTGAGCACACCGGGATTATTTTTAATACTTCATGTGACTTCAGAAACCTGTTTTTTTCATAGTGCATGCTTAAATGGGACTCGAGCCCCGTCATCCCTTCAGTTTTAGTAGTTCGTTAGGCAGGAGCGTTTTCAGGGGTGCCGGCTGGGCTACACTCATGTGAAAAGGCAGCAACACCCAGAAATGTGAATTGTAAGGATCACATGCTAATGTAAATTTAGCTGTCCAGCATATCTCTTGTGTTTTATGACATATGTTTAATAATATGCTCACATATATATTAAAGAATGACATATGAAGGAAGACAGCTAAGCAGTGTGGGTACTCACAGAATACTACTGAGTGGAATCTTTAAAATACCCATCAATCCCCAACTGCTAAGGGAATTTAGTGTGATAAGAACACTTTGCGTTCTTTGTTAAAAGCTCCTAGAAAACGTAGGGATGTCCAGATTTGGGTCTGCCCTCCACATTATCAGCAAGTCTCTCATTGTCAATAAAATAATCTCTATTGAAAGTAAAGCTGCCAGCTTGGCCCTCAAAATTACTAAAAACAGCATTACGATGATAGGCATCACCAGACGTTCCTATGAGAAGCTGAACTGTTCTTTCAATTACTCTGCTAGATAAAACTGTGCTATACACGTTCCATAGGTAGGTGAAAAGTCAGTCACATGCAAAACCATAACTACAAACCAAAGGACATATCAAGAGGGAGATGAGATTAGAATCACAGAAAATGAGAATCGGGCACAAAAATTATTTCCTGTGAGATCCAGATGCACCATCTGGTTTTTCATATGCTAATACGGGAATAAATCTTCCCGAGTGTGTTCCTCCATTTCCTTCCAACTTCACTGCAGTCCAAATCCAAGTCGGCTGATATGTAAGAAATGAGCCTTTTTCCTCATGTTTGTGCGTTTGGGGTTTGAGATGGTTATATTCATGCAGCCTGCGGGGATGCCCAAATACCGCTGAATATGACATGCTGGTATCTTCTCATGGAAGCTCCTGTCAGCTGTATCATGTGAAGGGCTCTCAGCTGCACAACTGTGTAACTTGCCCAATTACATTTTTGGCTGCTGTTCTGCCTTGCAGCTCAGAGAAACCCTCTCCAGAAGCTAGGTCACAAGAAGGAATTGCCAAAATATGCTACTTTTCAAAGAGCTTACTCCTAAGGGGAACAGGAGAGAGAACAGGAGACAGTGTTATAGCAGGTCTGGAAAAAAACATGAGGAAAAAAATATTGTGCTGTTGTAATCCATAAGGACAACATCTTTCCTGTCTTCCTCTTAGATCCGTTTGTTGTATATGAAATGCACAGGTTCATAAACACAAACTTATATGCAAATTGCACTTCAGACATTAACTCACTTTCAGTTTTGATGCTTGGGAAAGTATGGTGTTTGTGTGATACATCTGTCTTCTTGACATAAGCAAACACCAGCTGTTATTTGCTTGGTTTAAAAAAAAATGAGTAAACAAAATTTTATTAATTAAATGTGGAATTCAGAAAGCTTAGATGTGGATTCAAAACTTATTACACAATCACGTCAACTTTGAGTCAATGGGAGCACATGAAACAAGACGGATATGCCAATATATTCTCTGTAGTAGTAACTTGGCACTTTATTTACATGCGTCATTAACATTCTTGTCTGACGTAACCAAGTATGGACTTTGCTATCTCATGTGCCTAAGCAAAATGAAGTCATATATACACTGTGAAGTGGCCATATGCTGGTTCCACCTGTGTCTCCCTCTGCATCACGGTGAAATGCTGGTGACAGCACTGTCTTGGTTTCAAATCCAGAGAGGAAATCAGAAAATAAGCAGAGGTTCTGAAGATGGACATGGTTTTGAGGTTTCACCATGAAAAATAACCCTCTAGCTGGGCCAGAAAAGCACATTACTTGCTCTTACGTGGAAAACAAAACTCTTTGCCTTTGGGAAACACAGACAGCACATCCTGCAAGTCACAGGGTTTGTTTCCCAGCAATTTTTCCAACAGCTCAGTGACATGTGCCACCAGGGTGGTACAGTTCATCTGATATATCTCAGTTATGAATCCAGCTCTTTAAAGCTGTTCTGTCCTGGGTCATCAGTTCAAACACGGCCCTGGTCTGAAATGATTGAAACCTGCCATAGCCTGACACCTGCGAAGCAGCTCCGCTGAAATGAGACAGTAGTTTTGCTCCCATTGCTGCTGGAGAAGCATCACCATAAAAATGACTGTAATCAGTAGCACCTCTGATACCCAGCTCAATAAAAGAGGCCATGGGCAGGGCACACGTGGAGGATGGACTCTGATTTTGTCCTATGATTTCTTCTTGTTCTGGACAGAAAGGCTTATGGAAGAAGAGACATACTGAATCTCTGCTCTCTTAAAACTTATGGATATTCTTTCTGTTACCTGCCAAATCTCTGGCACACTTGGCAATACTATCATTTTTGCTGGGCTATGCTAAATTAGATGCTGATAACCACTGTTTTGCTGAGAGGGTGAAAACACGCTTCCTCTAAAGTGCTTTGTCTTTTTAAATCATCTGTGGGACCTTCAAAGGTCCTACAGAAAACTGTGACTTACAGCTAATTTATAAAATATTAATAATACATAAATCACACAGTTTTCCTAAATTACAGCATCGATCCCAGAAGAAACCTGTCTTATCCTGTGTAACTTTGTCTCTGTCAGGGGATCAAACGCTGTTCCTTTCCCATTAGGGCATGGAGTATGCGAGCTTGTATTTATTTCAAAGATTCCAGGAGAGGAGAGCAGCGACAGGGAAGAATTAGCTGTGCACCACCATTTCCCAACACAACACACACAGACACATTAGCTGCAACTTGACAGCTAGAATCAGTAGGTTATTCCAAAAACATGGACTCAACAGCAAGCAGGAACATAAAGCTAAATTTCTGTATTTCGCATTGCTCTGAGAAAGGGCCAAAGGAAAACACAGCAAGAAGGCAGAAATCTCGCTTCTGTCCACAAAAGTGGCACAAAAAAAGTGGCACAAAAAATTCTGTCCACAAAAATAGGCAGAGACAGAAGAAGAATACTGAATACTCGTTTTCCATATCCCTCATAGGTAAATCCTAAAATCATAAGGTTCTTCTGGGTATTAACTACAGTCTTCTGGGGACTAAGACAAGAGAACAGTTATTCCTATGGCTAATGCTAATAAAATATGTTTGAGAATGGAGTTAGATAAACATAAACAGATGATTCCTCTAGGCTACAGTAAGCGGATACATATTTTTATCCCCTTTCCATAGCAAAATGAATGTAATGAGGCAACAGTGAAATATCTAAAACAGACCTGAGAGAGGCAGCTCCAGGAACAGAAATGTCACGCATTCATTCCCTAGCCATCGCAACTACTCACTCCACCACTGCTGCTCCATTGTTAATTAGGCTAAAAATAATAAATTACATATTTGCTCTGCCCAGGGAAGAGATGCCCTCAGCTGACACCTCCCTGTTCCGCAGTGAACACAGAGGGATAGCTGTGATCTTATTTCCAATTTGGCTTGCTCAGCTGCAGTGTGGGGTGGGCATCCCTGAGGAATCCCAGAATTTACCACTCCAAAGAGCCTCCTACCTGAATGGCCCGTTTTTGCTGGCAGTTGGAGCTGAGCTGTCACACTTGCTGCACAACTTTTAGCAGCCACTCAGAACCCCCTAATTTCTTGGTCAGTTCAGGCTAGAGAAGAAAGAAGTTAAGAGTATCTTCCAAAGGGCAGGATCAAAACACGCTGAGAGCAGAGCCCTGTCAGAAGACATCTAGGCTTGTTGCCAGCACTTTGTGAAGGATCTATTTTACACACAGACAGAGGCTTGGGGATAGATTCACAGCTCCAATGATATTTATGGTCTTTTTACTTTGACAGGGCTCATTAGAGCCTCCCACCACGCTGTGCTTCCCTGACCTGTGCAGCAGGTTCACTGCAACCCTGACCCCTGTGGACATGAACACAAGATGCAGTTTTGCTTCCTCCTTTGGGAAACAAGAACGTGACTTTTTATACTGTAATCACCCCCGAAACAATTCAATATACTTACAAGCTCAGCATGGTCTTACACTATTTGGATAACCTTTTCCTTTACTTCCCTCAATTGCACACTTTTCTAAGGAGATAAAGCACGATTTCTTTTCCCTTTCGCCCCAAACATGTAATCCTTATGGAGTGCCAAGAAGCTGAAACACCCTGAAGGCTGCTATATCGTCACCTGTGTCTATTACAAGCATGTTGGGTATTTTAAGGAACGATGCAAAATCAAACCCAACTCTTTGTTAAGGAGGATCATTCTCCCTATGTGACATGCACATACACACACAATCCACAACCACGAGCACCCACAAAGCCTTGGCTCAGGTACTCTATACGTCTATAACCTACACACTATCACACCAAGAGACATAACTGATTAATATCATTTGGAAACAGCTAGTACTGTTTCGCTGAAAGTGAAAAATAATGAAGAGTTTTCCAGCCACTGCAGTTCAGTAAGGGCAACCGTCAGACACAGCACGACACACGGGGTATGTTATGTCCTGTAAAAATCCTTTAAATAATTTCAACTGGAGTAAGAGTACTTCAAAAGCATACATGAATTTCTCATTAACACTACAAATGCAGCATGTTCCAAACTGCAGATGTGCATTCGCTATCAGAAGCATAGATTTCCCTTATTTTGTGTATCCTTCTCTACCTCCTTCCTTGGCTTTATACCTATGTCTGGTAGCACATGACTTCTTCATTTGATGTTCATATTGCTTTCTTTTTAAAGCCTATCCAGACAAAATGTGTACACAGGCAGGGCCTATTACAGCCAGACTAACAGCACTTAGAAAACCTCCGTGTCCTTCCATGTACTAGATGAGCCACAGTCCTGCATCATCAGGATTTACAAACACACCTGACTTAGTTGACATCCTTCCTTCAAACAAACTGAAACAGCTCAACAAATTCCTGCGGTTACAGGGATTACACAAAAACTGAGACGAAAAACAGTGCAAGTCATAGGTACCTACCAGGAAGATTGCTACCTCTTGGATAAAAGAGACCTGGCTGATCAAAGACAACCTAGTTACTGTGTTTTGAAGAAACAGGATACATAAAAACTAAAGTAAAAATTATTTTTACCAAGTGCCATTATCAGGGAAGAGAGAGAGTCTGAAACTGTTTTCCTGCACTCCACCCAGACTACTAGATTTTATCCATAGCCTCCCATGCAGTTGTTCAGACCTTTAAATCTCTTCCAAGTCCTGACAAATCCTTTCCTTTAGATTCCTGCAACAGTTGGGACACCATCCTGCAGCTGAAAAGGCAGGAAGCAGGCAGCATTTTGCGACAGCACCTTTTAGCATCAGCTCATATATTGCAGCAGAAAGAAGACGATCTCACTCAGAGATAAGAGCGTTGGCAGAGAGATAATTAGTTACCTGAGCTTAAATAGGTCAATACCAATATCGCAGTACCCAAAAGACTTCATCTGTTCATGAGCTACTTCAGGTTCGTATAAGGGAGAGCCCAATTCAAGTAATACACCACCCACAATACGCTTGCTACTTCAGCAGAAACAGACTTGTTGCCTGAAAAGACTGGATCAGCACATCTCAAAAACTTAAATAAAATTGATTCTGGATTAAAATTATCAATTGATTTCCCTCTTGGCCTTCCTGGGAATTGAACCTGTCATTAAAGTGTATAAAGATTTCATCTGAACCTATCTCGGGCCTTTTATTTATAGCCTCATCTCATCATATTAAACACCCTGCTTCAACCTATTACAAGTTTAAGGGATGACAAATACTAAAGTATAAACTGAATGCACTCAGTGTATTATGCATTTAAAGCATTGCAAAATTTTACTTGTCAATTTCCACATGAATTAAGAGCAATCTGCTCTTGAGCTGACTGTTTTGTACGAACCCAGAGACGCTGCTAGCAGGGAATACACATATGAACAAGGTGGTTTTTTACTAATATCCGATTCACGGCTGTTCTGGCCTATCTGAAACCCTCACCAATAGTGGCTGTACCAGTGGACAGCCAAGTGTCTGCACAGCAACAGCCTCACAGGCGGCTCCTGCGCAGCCTCCCATACTACACTGCCAATTAAAAAGCAGTCTCTTGTCGGCAGTAGCTCCTCCAGCGTCAGACTTTGCCTCCTCCACCAGCCACACCGTTCTTCTACCCTGAGGAACGGGAGCAGCCAGCCAAGACACAGCGTCAGCAACATGACCTCGGTCAAGGCACATCTTAATGTTTCTTAATCTGTGGCCAATGCTGACTATCTATCGACTGAGGCTTAGTTACAGTAAATAAAAAAATTTCTTATATCTTGTACTACAGTAGCAGTTGTGGCTAGCACCAGAGAGTGACCTAATAGCAAAACCAAAATCGTAAAAGAAAAAATAAACAGCTCAGAAATGCGGTGCTGCAACGTACGTCTTGTTACACATACCTTGGCTGAGTAACCCCAGTGCTCTCGGGTTGGTGCATCTTCCTGAGAATAACTCAGGCATCGCTGAAGTGTACCCTAAATCTAAGAAGCTGTGGCGAGAATTGCAAATATAACCCACCCAGATGGCATGATCTTATCAAAGTTTAACATGCCAATCTGCTCATTTAATTAAAACCCTTTCCTCTCCATGGTTAATGGCAGGTCTGTACAGCAGAAATGGCACCAGAACAGATGTTCATAAATTTGTTAAAGCTGCAGGATGATTGCTCTGACTACAGTGTCTTTTGAAGGACTACTCTATTTACATTCCTACTGATCTCTCACGTCAAATCTGGTAAATATTACCTCTCCTTTGGCTGCTTTATAGGACAGCATAAGCCAGGTTTCTTGGTGAAAGTCATTTGCTTTGAGAAAACACCAGGTGATTATAGGCAACCGTTTTTAAGATTTCAGGACTAAAACCTCTAATGCTGAAAAGCATGCCTTAATTTTAAATAGGCTTCTCTCCACATTTTCGTTCATCTTGTCTGTTCAGGATTCCCATGAGAAACTGCAGTCACAAGTTAAGGCAGGAAAAAGAACTTGGAGATCGACTTGGCTAAGACAAAGGAAGGCCTGTACCATAATCCACATTTTGGTATCATCAGGAGTGTCCATGGCAAAGTGAGATCTGCAGGTGTACAGAAGAGTCTCGCCGTGCACCCTGGCATCCAAACCAGAGGCTCAACCTGTGCATGATCAAGCCGTTCTGTGCAGAGCAGGTCAGGACAAGTGAGGGCAGAGGTGCCAGCAAGCTTTTGCCCCAGGGACTGAACCACATTGACAAAACTTTTTGAAACATTTGCCTGACAAAAAGCAATCCCGTTACCAATGAAGGCAAAATAATCGCCAGCAATGTCAAAGAGATGACACAACTGTTTAAAGCAAATGTGACCCTCCACTCTGTTTATGGAGCAGGTCATCTGAATTGGTGTAAGAAAATACTACATTTTGATAGTGTAACATTTTATTTTCTAGCTAGGAAAGTTACACTTCCAAAGATAAAAATATGCAATGTATCACAGTGAACAGTTTAATCTCAAAGTACTGTTCAGAGAGCCAGAGGCACACAGGAATGCTGCAGGGTCAGCGACACAATGAAGAAGGGCAAGGGGCTTTCAAAAGAAGCAGTCGGGGCTGTCAAGTTGCAAAGGAGGGACTGTGCAGAAGTGCTATCCTCTCTTACCAGAGACCTGCCTGTTTGAACAAAGACCGTTCCAGGCTGAGTAAGCGAATTTTCTTATTTCTGTGATTCTCTGCAAAGGCTCTTTGAATCTGAGATGCTCCAAGACAATGAGAACAACTATAGTTTATGAAAGCAATGTTAACAGAGATATTACCTGTCTTCCGTAAGAATTGTTCAGAGAGCTTTTCAAACTCAGTAACTGTCACTTCAGTTTATCATTACACAAATTAAAGCAATTAGGTAGTTAAGTGGCTCACTTGATTTCAAGTGAATATTAAAAGATAAGAAGAGGCTGATAAACAACCTGGGTCCACACTAAGGTGCTTTATAAGCTGTAAATGTGAAGTTACACTTCATAGCACTAGGGAAGTTCTAAAAAGAAGAGGAACAAAATCTTAATAGGATCTGAAAGGATCTTCAGCATCTTTTAACATCATTGATCCTGCAAAACCCTTTTATAAAATTACTGTACAACTTGTCTTTTTCATTTTACACCCACTTGGAGCATCCCATTGGCCACACTTAGCTGGAAACCAGCAAATGCCAAGTCATTTGACATTATCTAAGCATGGACTTACACAGAACCGCTGAATGAGCAGATGAGAACCTTCCTTCTGAAGGTGCTCTCACACTTGGGTTTTAAGATATTCTTTATCATCAGCTGCCTTGACTTGTCCCTAGCCTCCCTTCCCTGCAGCAGGTGGGGTTTGCCATGCCCACAACGCAACAAAAGAGGACATAAACTATTAGTTCATACAAGCAAACATATAATGGATATCTTTAGGAGCTAGAAAAGATTTCTTTTCAGCCCAGGAAAGAGTTTCATCTTGAGGGAGCCTGGAGATAAGCAGTTTGCAGGCAGGTGGATTAAAACGTAAAAAGGCAGGACTCAAAGGCTGGTCCAATCCTGCTCTGTTGCTATAAGGGAGCAAGTCAGTGCTCCAGTCGTAGGCTGGGGATTCACAGGCAACTGGTTACTCTGTCATCATCGATCCCCTAATTGTGCCCTCTACGCACAGTAATTTTTTCCTCCTCAAAGCTAATGCACTAAGGGCCAGTATAAAGGAAAAGAACATGGAGTAAGTTCCCGGATGAATTAGGAACTGGTTATTGTCTATGCATAATTTCACCAGCAATAATTCATTCCTTATTAAGCACTTAGCTACTTTAAGACAAAATCCAGCTGTACTCAGCTCTTAGAGAAGACGGAGTACATTTTTGCAAAAGAATAGGAGATAATGCTGAAATGCCCACAACTCTCTTAAGACAGCTGGTAAATTATTCCTTCATTTTCAAATTTACTGTACACAACTGTGTACTTCTGTCTCAGAAAACTAAGACCCTGTGCAATCACTTATTTTCTACTTGCTTCTAAACGTAAAAGGGTATAAATGTTTCATAAACCATAAATGTTTCAAGAAAAAGATAAATGTTGAGCAATTACAAATATAATCTTCCTCCATTTTAATGTGATATCTATTTGCACTGAGGACCAATGATCACTTGAAACATTATGCATCTGCAATCAGGAGCATGGTTCCCAGTTTTGCTCCCTCTATAGTCTGTTCTTTCAAAAACATTCTAAAGCTATTGTTTGTTAACAAACTTAAAGATAATTCTTCTAAGTAGATGTGTGTCCAGTTGTCCTAGCTCTGATGTAGGGATGACCGTCTGAATAAATGTCTGCTAATGGAGGAATGACCCTTGCTGGGAAATAGCTGAGCAGTAATTTCTTTGGATAATGTACAGAGTACATAACTGGGATTAATAAAGGAAGATGTGAGTGTAGGGAAGCATATCTTACAGTGCACTCTTCTTGGATCATCGTTGCGTTATTTTGATCTTGTACAGGATAAGCAAATGCCTTGTGAAAGGGTTCTACCATACCCCTATAGCTCTAAAACCCATCTGTATCTTCCCCCAAAACACTCCCAGATGCAGGCGATGAACACACCGCTGTTGGTCTGAGGAGTGCTGAGCCTCATGAAGGAGACACGGAAGGGCAGGTGCCCCAAACGCATGTGCAAGGAGGGACTGCAGGCTCTGCTCCCGAAAGCTGGGAGAGGAAAAGCACCTTGTTAAGTGTGGAATGGGCAACACGGTAGTCCAGCGGCAGTCCACGTACCCTGATGCTGCCGGCCCCCACCTCGCTGATACACCCTCACTGCTTCCCCACTATTATCTTGTGCAACTCATTACTTGTAGGGTGACCCACAGAGCTGGTCCTGCTTTGCCACACAGCTAAGTGACCCGCTGCTGGAGATCCCTCCCAGGCCTGCAATTATCAAGACATCTGAACTACCACCTGCTTTGTGCTGGACAAGAGAAGGAAATATAATACATTCACAGGCTTGATACTAATTTTGTTTTTTCACTACTTCAGTGGGTATTTAGCCAATTGATATTAGTAAGGGGCTTTTTTGTTAATTGGAAAGTCATTCAAATGCTTTCTTCACCTCTGGGAAAAAGATTTCCGGTGAGAGTTTTAGAAAGCTCAAGCTGATCTTATTTGCTTTAAGGGAGAAGGAAAAAAAAAAAAGAAAAATTGATACAGGACAGAGTAACCTCTCAGGGACATCTTGTTTTACTTCATAGAAAGAACAAGCATATCCCCACACCACTGTGTTTCTCTGAAAGAAGTCAGGCCAATTTTCCTAAGTTTTTCCTTTCTTTGGTACATAGGTCTTGGTCTGGAGGAGCAAGACATGTATTGAACTTTGGGTTTTGGAGACTGTTCAGCAGTAGAGCGATCTGAGCCACTAGGCTACTGCATCTTCAGTATATATATCTATATGCAGCAATGTGAATGTGAAGAGATAATCTAAATTACCATCTATCATGTTATTAAAATAACCCCTGGCAAAGTTACTTTTTCCATTAAAAATAATGTCTGGTATGATTAAAAAACCCACTGAAATATCATTTAGCTGTTCACAATTCCTATTGTCACTTACACTTGCTTTTCTTCAAATTTAGCCACTGAAGCTTAGTGAAGGCAGTCGGCTCCCTTACAGCACGGCGTCAGCACGCTCCGGTTGCACACAGTGGCCATGAGAATTTCACAACTGCAAATTTCTCCACTATGACTTTTGAAAGGCCTATAGCAATATTTTTACTCATGCAAAATTTTGAAGAAGAACACACCCTTCTATTGCAAACAAAGTAACAAAACACAAACTGTGTTTGAGATGACATTGTCCTTCCAATCTAAGTGATAAATTCCTCAGAAAAAAGAATATTGCTCGCAGATGGGATAGTAGAGTTCTACCAAAAAAAAGGTAAAAAAAAAATAAATAGAAAACTTTCAAGGGAAGGTAGAAGATGGAAAACAGTTAAGGAAGCGTTCCCGAATCACTCAGGATTTATTATGATGTAAGGTTCATTACTTTCACAGATGCTATTTTTGATAGCTTGAATACCACGATTCAGCAATTTTAGTGGAAAGAATTCGTAATAAGCCGTGGGAACTGCTGGATTTGCAGCAATTAAACATAGGCATGGGAAAAGACATTATGCTATGTGGTGACAGGGAGTTCATGGTATTGTGCTAATCAAAGTGTTGCTAATATTATGCTTAAAATGAACATTTTTTGTTGAGCCTCTAGCAAAGGGAAGACATTTGAGGGCAAAAAAGTCACCTCCTTCCCTCTTTGGAGAGGTGTGCACCTCTGGGGTTTTGTCCCTAAAAAAATATTTGTGTCAAATGCCCATCATAACTTGTAACTCAATTTTCTTATTATTATTTTTTAATTTAAAGCAGCATAAGTTTCTGATTTTCCCAGAACATTTCTGCTAAGGGAAGGTTAAAACATCTCTTGAGATCTGAACATTTGCTCTTAATGGTTTGAAGCAAAGCTAGTGCCAGCTGCTGATCACTCCAACTATTGCCATTTTGTCCAGTGGCTTAACTGGAACTTACAGCATTTCTTACCAGGAATACAAGATGCCTGTGCTAACTTTCAAAACACTGCACAAGGACAACAGCAGCAGCAGGGAATAGAGGATGGCACAGGTTTTTGAATCAGAAAAAAAACCAAAAAGAGTACTATTATGCTAAGTTCTCTACACGGTATGTATCCTGGTGGGCCAACATAACGAGAAAACAGTGATCAGGCAAAGCCTCCCAAGAAGGGGAAGGAACAATAGGAGAGCGCCCTAGTTTTCATGTGCGTATGCAATAACCCATTCTGATCTACAAATATCTGATTAGCTGACACGACAACAAGCTCTGTGTTCTCTAGCTGGTATTTATGACTGAAGTTTAACGAACTAGCACTGAACCAAAAACAAGAATAGGGGAAAAAACAAAAACATAACATAAAAACATAGGAAGAAAAATCAAATTAAGCGTAGTTGCAATTTCCAAATCACTAGGTCATGATGAGTAGGAAATTAGATTAATATGTGGTTGTGCAAAGGTTAAGGAGTGGGACTTCTCTTCCCACACTTGAAGGGAAAAAAAAGAAAATGAAAAGATTTTTCGAGGTCAGGGTTTGTTTACAGTTATTAGGATTGAAAGTCTAGGGCTTATGGGAAGTATGCGTCTCCAAGTGGATAGCTTCCGCTTTTTTTTGGACCAGTTTAGGATGGCCTGCCATGGCAGCATGCATGACAACTCCAGAGCTGAAGCAGTTCTGGGAACAGACATGCCAGAGGGGAGAGCATGCCACTGTCCCTGGCCTGCTCTGTGTCTTCATTACTTTGGAAAACTACAAAATTTATTTCATACACATACAAGAAGATGTACTCAGGTTTTTGGTGACTGGCTTTCAGTCTCGTGCTCTGTAACGCCATCACAAACAGAGGTTCATGCACGTTGCAACTACATTGGTGCAGCCAGCTGCTTTCTCAGCAGAGATTTCCAGAGTGGAGACCCCCCCACCCCAGTTCCCCTGTACTCATACTAAGTTTGCAGCCAGGTATGTCGAGGGTGGTCAGCCGGCTGCTGCGAGGGGATAGGGAAAGCACTGACAAAGGGCTTAGAAACCAGGATTCTCTTTTCCTAAGAGGGAACTTACCAACTGAAAAAATTAACAACTTCCTAAGCATAATTATTACTGACACAACCTCCCAGACATGTGCTAGGCATTGCTCCTCTTCAGAATCCCCTTTTATGCTCATGTCCTAATTAGAATGGGAGTTTATAGGCGCATTTACAGAGACAGTGTAGTATAAAGCACAAACTCTCCCCTTCTCAGAGGAATGTATTTTTAGTTCTGCTGTTTTTCCCTACAAAAGGACAGAAGGCCAGCCCTACATGGAGATTGCTCCCTGCCATGGCAGCTGTACCCTGGAACAATTTGACCGTCCCAAGCAGACAACGCTCAGGGACCTCTGTGACCTCAAATGAAGTTTCCAAATACCATGACCCATATGAGAAGTGCTACAGGCCACAAGGAAAATACTCCTTAACATATTGAGCACTGATTACTCTATCCCCAGGGATTCCTTGTCATATAAGCCCATGCTGTCCTGCTGGGAGCTCACGTCGCGTTCACAAAATCAGAGCCTATGCATTGGTGGTAATGCTAATCTGTAATGTCTCATCTGGTTAATAAGACCAAAATATCCCCCCTTCTTTTCCCAAAATGCAGCCAAGAGGAGGTAAAGCAGTCAAAACTGCACACACTCCTTTCTCCTGACCTCTAAGGCAGACACACGCACGCAGCTACAGCAGTTCCTGGAGGGAGTGAAGGGAGAGCGCTGCCTGTGGCATTCCCAGATAGCTCAGAAACATTCATCACGTTATTACCCAGAAACCGGTTTCCGTCTCGGGCCCAGGGCTGACTCACGCACCTCAGCTCAAGCTTTATGAACTACACAAGTCTGTGGCATTCGCCTACAAGTAGCCTTCTGCAAGACTGTGCAGGCACGTTAATACTGTCTGTCAGGAAGATTCTGCAGGTCTTTGGGCATCAGTGGGTCTCAAAAAGCTATTGCCACTGACGATCAGGTACCGGCCAGCCCCGATCATAAAAACTCAGCCGAACCTTGATGACTGACTTCCCAACAAAATCTGGTCCTTGTCTGATATTCTACTTAAGAAAAAAAAGCGCAGCACTCAAATAGACAAAGGTAGATGTGCACTGTATAAAGTTCCACTGACAACACAGTTTGCTCTTTTAAAGTTTCACTTGATTGTCTTCAGTTTTACCCAGGGAGGAACGGAAAGGTCCTTGTAGCTCTGGCAACAAGCTCTTAGTACACAAAGTTATGTTGTACCTAAGTAAAATATGAAAGCGTTTCCTCAAAAAAAAAAACCATCCCACTGTTAATTCTTCACAACAGGTGACTGGATACTGTGAGAATGACTTAGTTGATGTTCACCAGCAACTCATGGAAAAAAATATTCGATTAGTTTTTATGTTAGACCACAGTAAATCCTTTTGACACAATGCAGAATAAAGAGGATACTTCCATAGGTTTAGCAAGATTTAGCCAAGGAAAAATTCCTAGATACTGCACACACAGAAGGATATTTTGCTGTGCAAGGGCAGCCTCAAAAAAGGCTCAGTTTGTCCAGTGCGAAAACTGGAAAATTATTTCTGGGTGTGATAACCGTGCTAATCATCATTATCAGCATTTGGAACCACGCGTCATGCGCACTAGAGGAATTATTAAGTGGTGTCCAAACCAGACTTCTTTTCTGCATACGTTTCACTTCATGAGAAAACGCAGCATGCAGATTGCAAGGGGGAGTCAAGCAACAGACTACAGGAAAGACCAGGTGTAGAGAGAGGAACATGAATGCCTGAGCAAAAGGCAGGCAGCAGTACAAAGAAGCTACAACATTATTACATATGTGGTCGTCCTAACAGAACATAAACCCACGTGATACGCTCACTGTGCTTGCTCAGCATATTTCCAAACAGTCACTGTCCCCTGACAGCGTGATTTTGTCCTTCAGCAAGAAATTTGGGAAACACTCCCTGTAGTGAATATTTCCATCTACTCACTCACGACTGGAGAACTGCTCTACTAACTCTACAAGTTCAGTGTCGAAACTTGCTCTGAGTATGTCTTCAAGGAATCACGTCAATTTGCTGACAGGGTAAAGCATCCAGCCACTGAAGTAGATTACCCTGCTTGGTCCTTAAAGCTCTGAAAGCCTCTGAGAATTGTGGCCTTGACATCAAGAAGCGCTGTGCACCGTGCTTGGACACCCCTCTTTTGTACAGGCATTACACAGCTCCCTTTCTGACTCCAATTGTACACTCCAGCGGAGGCCACGTGCTGACTGCGCTTCAGACTGCATTCCTCAGCTCCCAGACCATTCTGTTTGTTTTTCATCAGAAGCAACAGCCTAAAGCAATGGGAGCTGTGGGAATTAGCTGCAGTGTGTGAAAACACCATTTACAGTACTTCAGTGTTCAGGCCTCTCAGACAATATAAATTCCTCCCATACGGATGCCTGTTGCTAGCTAGCCCCAGCCCGGACACAACACATACCCAGAAGGATCCCTGGAAGCACTGAAGTCGAGTGGGCTGTCCCCCTGAATGCAAATAGAAAATCTCTCTCTTACACAGGAAGGGAAAGTCGGAATAGAAGGCGGCAGAAGGAAGGTACTGAGCTGCTGTGATGCTATGGGATTTAGGTTGCCTTACTTTTAAGGGAGCAAAAGAAACCTCTAGCGATTATATTGCTGCAAAAAACAGCGTGCGCATCTCCTTTGCCTTATCCATGGTAAGGCAAGACTTTTATTCTGCTACCCACGGTATCAAAAGCCTACTGCAAAAGCAGTCAACAATATACTAATGCTCACTTTGTAGTGGGGGGGGGGGGTGGAGAAGGCATTTCTTTATCTCTCTCTTCCCTTCTCTGTACCCTCCTCCATCACGTAGCTGCAGACAGCAACACTGACTCCCCTTCACCTTCTCAAGGCTGAAAAGAGCCATCTCCCTCTGCTTCTCCTCTTCTGTCACTGCTCCAGCCAGCGCCCTAACAATTTAGTACATCAGAGTCTTCCTTGTGCTGGGGGGCCCAAACTGGACCAGGCACCCTGCCCAAACCCTGCCGCTAACAGCCTGGGATGCAGTCGGCCTCCTTCGCCCCAGAATGTCTAGCTGATGCCTGCGCAGCTCCTTGCCCACCATGTCCACCAGCTCTCCTTCCAGGGGGGGTCATGATTCCTCAACATAAATCTGGCCTTAAGTTTCTCTACTGCAAGAAAAATACAGGAAATAAATTTGGAGTTTGTATAAAATCCCCAACTCCCAGAGCACACAGAAAAGGAGGCAGTCTGTATAATGTTTCATTTTGTTAGCTTTCTGCTGTCAGGATGTCAGTAGGACATGGTCTGGGAGAGGAGAGATGGATTTGCTCATGCAGACAACAGTCGCCAATTCACGTGAGAAATTCACGTGATGCCCATGCAGACTCCAAACTGTGCTCACCCAGCCAGCACCAGCTAGGCTGGTTGTACATTCACACTGGGAAACACAAGTCTTTAGGAGATTTTGTGTTGTGTAATATTGAATAAATAATTTAAAAGCTAAAATGACTAGTTGAAATCCCTTGGCACCAGCAGAAAGCCAAGAATTTCCATCTAAACTTCAGTGTACAATTCATTTGAGCAGCCTGAGTAGACAACAACGCTGCCTTAAGTGGTATCAATCCACTTTCAAAAAGCAATAGGAGAACACCCACTTGCACTGCTCACTGAGGAATTAATGTAAAAGATTTCAAAGTGGCTCTCTGATGTGAACAATGTTGTGACAGACTAGATAGCCCACATTGCTGCTGCTTCTTGCTGTGTAATGCCGTTATTTTGATTCCTAAAAATGCAATATTTTTGTAATTTATTATCATCTCTTGAAAATAGTACGTCAGCTTTTCACCGTCAACTACATATAAAAGCCATGCCGTAGTGCATTTGAAATGCTTCAAATCGCATAAATCCAAATTGTATTTTATTTAAGCATAAACGCAATCCCCATAAAAGAAAAGACAACTGGTAGCACCTTCAAAGTTAACTGCTTGAGCAAAAGGATTGTCAAATTTATATTACATCAGATTTCCAGTCACTCAGAGAAACAGAGAACATTTGAGGTCCTGAGGAAATTGTAGCCTTGGGCAGATATATTAAGATATAAAACCCACATAAATGCCAGCAGGAACCATATCTAACAAACATGAGCAGCACCGATACCGCCATCTGCTAAAGGTGCAGATGGGCAACAACTTGACAGTGCTTCAGGTTTTCCTGCTTCCTTAGGATGAAGTGAAAGCACATGCTGATTTTGTGACCTTTTCACAGAACAGGCTCATTGAATTGCATCTCTTCGTGCCACCTGGTGCAAGCCAGGCATAAGTACACTGTACGCCCAGAATAATTTTAAGTTTTCAAAATTAATGCCAAGGAAGGTCAGAACTGCTTCCAAGCCTTTTCCATAGCCTTCACAAACAGTTCAAATAATGGGGGAGACGATCGAGTCTCAGAGCACTGGCAGCCCAGCTCTGGAGCCCTCAGCACTGGAAGGAGATGGACCTGTTGGAACAGGTCCAGCGGAGGGCCATGAAGATAATCAGAGTGATGGAGCACCTCTGCTATGAGGACAGGCTGAGAGAGTTGGGGTTGTTGAGCCTGGAGAAGAGAAGGCTCCAGGGAGACCGTATAGTGGCCTTTCAGTACCTAAAAGGGGGCCTACAGGAAGGATGGGGAGGGACTCTTTATGAGGGAGTGTAACAATAAGATGAGGGGTAACAGTTTTAAACTGAAAAAGGGAAAATTTAGATTACATATTAGGAAGAAATTCTTTACTGTGAGGGTGGTGAGACACTGGAACAGGTTGCCCAGAGAAGTTGTGGCTGCCCCATCCCTGGAAGTGTTCAAGGCCAGGCTGGATGGGGCTTTGAGCAACCTGGTCTAGTGGGAGATGTCCCGGCCCAGGGCAGGGGGGTTGGAACTAGATGATCTTTAAGGTCCCTTCCAACCTAAACCATTCTATGATTCTATGATTCTGTGATCTTCCAGCTGTTAGGCAGCCGCAGGTTGCCAGTATTTGGCTATCTTGAATAGCAAAAGAGAGAGTGGCCAAAAAAAAATGGAAAAAAAAGGAAGAAATTAATGAAAAATGTCAATTAAAAGTGGCCTGTAATTTGAAAGCACAAAGTACCTTCCCGTTTAACTTCAGTAGTATCTCAGCACAGGCACCAAGAATCACTTTTTGCTGTTCAAATCATGGCATACTCTTGGACTGCACATGTGAAGTATTAAAAATAACAGAAATAAATGCACTTTATTGAATGGCACAGAAGCCAAGTCCTGGCAAAAACGGAGACACCTTAAAATTGGAGACACTGTAGGTTATAGATAACTCTTCAGCAAACCTCCTTTGCCAGAGGCTGAGGCTGTACTGCGTGTCCTGTCAGACAGGCAAAACACAGAATCACTGTCCCTTGTCAACGTCTCAAAGAGGTCCTACTTGCAAAACTAGCATTTCCATGCACAATCTGAGCAACCCACCCACCTGCCCAGGCCCGCTACTGACGGACAGCAGGGATTGCAACAGCCAAGTAGCAAAACATCAACAGGCTGCTGGCTAGTACAAACTGGGGTGTAAAGCTTCCGTGGGGCAGCTGCACACCCAAGGGTGCGCTGCTCTTTGATGTCCCTTGCAAAACAAATTTTATCCATTCTCTGACCATGTATAAATCGGCATTTTCCCATCCCAAATTTTCATAAACGACAGATGGACACTGTTTTTCTTAATTGTTCATCCAGGAAATGCAGGCCAACAATACCTCTTGGGTTTCAGTAGGCAAAGTAACAGAGGACAGATAGATAGAGGAACAGTTTGAAATTATTGTTACTCTCCACTGAGAGCACTAGCAGAACAATGGTATCAGGCATTACGAAAATATTTTTTAAAAAGCTATGTCAGCCTTTCAAAGAAATGCAGTACATCATTCTTTTTCTGATTCTGACTTGACTTTAAAATACGACTTGACTTTAAAATACGTACATTACTAAAATATTCAATGGTTGCTCTCAATCTTAGCATTTTCACTAAAGGAATCCATAAATGTCAGTGCGGGATTCAGAAATATGCAGTGGACTGGACGGATTAGTTATAGTAAGTAGCAAACCATGATATTTTAATCATCTTTTGCATTCCAGTGCATGCATATTTTGATGTCTTTAGAAATGCATGTGAACTACTTCTGTCCTCATACACTACAGGAAATATGAATTGTGAACACAAATCAGAAGACATAACACTATCAACACAGATGGACAATTTTATCTCTTCACTTCTTCTAACTTAAAGCTCACAAGTTATTAACCGCCAATCTCTTCAGACAGTAAATGCACAGTTGATGCTCTGTACACTTTTTAATAGCCTAAAAGAGCAACCATTTCTGTAAACAGAAACTAAGAGGATTCTGGCTTAACATTTATTTCCCAAGCTTCCTCTCTTTGCTGTTTTCTTGAACAGAAAAAGTTCAACTAATCGAAACAGCAGACCCACAACAATACAGTCTCCCCATTACTCAGATTTTTTAAGTGATTTGCTTCAGTCACTGATGTTTCAAGAATAAAAGCAAAAATGTATTTTTAACATATGTTTATTACATTTTTGGAAGGAGCAAGCAAATCATTTTGCACAGCCAGTTTTATAGATAATTCAATCTTCCATCTTGGCTTGCTCTGTGTTGACTCTGAGTTCTCCAGCAAGCTCCGAACTACATTACCTCCCAGGTTTTAGGTCCCAGGGCTACAATTACAAGAGTGGGCTTTTTCTGGCTTTCACAATTTCCTAGCTTCTTCTGGGAAGAAGTGCCCATTCCATGCTGACCCTCCTCAAACAGATTTTTCCACTGGATTATTAACTCCATTCTAGTTGCCTTCCAGTCTCCAGCTGGTGCCCGAGATGTGCTTCTCCTCAGGCACGTGTATTTAGGGGTTTCTGCACGAGTAACCAGTGCACAAGTGGTTAGACCAGTGCTGGTCTAAGAGCATGCACACTTCAAACGTATCAGACTTCAGCACACAAACACGACATCCACATATCCTGTAACACAGATCCATAAAAACCTAAGCGTAAAAATCACTACCCTGAAATACTCCCAAGAACACACCTTGCCCTGGGACGTGCTGCCAGGACAACGATTTCAGCCTCCTGTGCTGTATGCAGTCTAACAATATCTAAGCTGTCTTATCAGTTTAAAATGGCATTAAGGGACAAGGGCATACACTCACTGTATCTTTCATGACTAATGTTATACAAGTATGCAAGACTTTTTCAGATTTCCACTCATTTAACACAGAATTTTGAAAAAGCAGTTGTGGGTGAAGAGAGAGGGATTTGAGACTGTTCTTGCTCCCAAGATCCCTGCTCCCATGCCCAAACTAGGTAATCAGTCAAGGTCACGCCTTTCTTCCCATCTGTTTCTAACTCTCAGCTCCCCAGGAATATAATTATTTTAATATCTAGAATTTAGCTGGATGCATAAAAAAATATACAGTGTCTGCCACACAGAATTGCCATTTAAAGAAGGAGCATAACAGTCCACCACAAAGAATTGCTTTGAGAAGGGCCAGGGACACCAGGGTAGGGTTCATTAGTGTTTCATGAGTTTCCCAGTGCAAACATGCATACAGTTTTGAAGGGTTTCACATGTTTTATATGTAAAGCCATTCATTTTCCTCAACAGGCAATAATCTCTCTCTTGCTCACTGTATGCTGGCACCTACCCAAAACCAAAAGTGAGCATATCCAAGTTATTTTCCAGGAGAAGCGTGATGTATAATGCTTCCCTCCTAAGGCTTAGTAACCAAATCCTGCCCAACTACCAGTTGTGTACGTCAGGCTCCATCGCACCCTTTGCAGCACAAGGCCCACCTGGGGTGGCAACAAAAAGTCATGTTGCACCAAGAGTCCAAACCTTCTTGTTCTCTGCAGAGACCTGCTACGTTTCATAATGCCAGCCTTAAAATTGCCTTCCCAGACAGTTTTGGGCCCAGCATGGAGCTTCAAACCACTGCGCAATCGTGCACTTGGATGTTTACCGCAGTGCCTTTAAGTCAGCACAGGGAAGGGGAAGAGGCAGTGAATAAGTGTCTCTGAAGGGTATTTCTCTCTTTTAATAAATCTTTAACAAACCTTCGATAAATCTTTTTAGCTCTTTTATAATAAATCTCTTAATGAGTAAGTCTGGAAGTACAAGGCTCAGCAGACTGGAAAATCCCAGCTTATATCCTGGTTTCCTCTCTGCCACACCTTATGGCAAATCCTTTACTGTTCAGGGTACCTAATGCCCTAACCAGTGCTAGGCCTTCACTACGCAGGGCACCACACACGTACACAAATCTTAAGGACTTCCATATAACGCTCACATCCTAGTACCTTAGGGCACAGACTACACTTAACGTGCAGCTACGCTGAAGGAAAGCATTGTGTCAGAAAGGAAGGGCTTGTTGCATGCGTGCTAGGACGGGGGGAATGCTTACGGATCAGGTCATTTAATTCCTTGCTTACAACAGGCTTAATTGGCGACTGCATATACCACTGCTATAAGACAGATAACAGGTATGACTCTCAGCCAGAAAAGTGCTTTTATTTACCAGTTTATACTTGCCTCAGTCTGGGGACACCCAATGACCTTCACATTTAATAGAACTGAGTTTTTAAGCACTAACGGAGAAGGCACAGCTCTCTTCTCCAAAGGTGGGCACCGAGCAATCTCCCTGCCCAGGCTACACTGGGAACTCACAGTTACACATACTGGGTCTGCCCGTTCCCTCATGTCTGACAACCACCATATGGCTCTAACAGGTATTTCAGTGTTTTTGTTAGCAAAATTCACGCTGTGCATAATAATCCATGCAACAGTCTCTAAAATTGGACACACATTCACATACAAACCTTAATCGCCTCAAAGGAACAATTCCAGACTGTTACGGGAAGGCAGCTGTGAGGCATGTGCCTTATTTTCCTTATAACTCGAGTTTGAATCTTTCATTGAATAGAATTAATAAACATGGTATGATAAAATCCCTCAGAATTTTTAGTTCTTAAAAGAAAAAATGTATTAATGAATCAAATGATTAATTATCTTAATAATGCAGCATAAACTGGGGTTATCTATCCTGTGTAAAAGCTTTTTACTACTGTGCTTTTTCTTTATCAATGAAAAATTGAAGGACTAAGCCACAGGATGCTTCTTTTGCCTGTGTGCCCGCAATACCAGTCACGCAAACATCCGAGTTTTTGACAGTATGGTGAAACTACCATCTGTAGGTATACCAAAGGGGTATCACAGTTATAAGTGCAAATATCCCATGAATGCAACTTAGCACACAGTCGTCAGACAATAAAACTTATAAGGAATTAACTTCCCAGCAAGTAACGCTAGTTGTATTTCTCTTCTATTGACTTTCTGACTTAGTGTAAAACCTTCAAAAGGCCTCCAAAAATTTTCAGCTTTGGGGAAATACAAGTGTCCATCTGGCACCAGGGTTTGCAGATATGGACTTTCTCTCCTAGAAATTAAAATATCTTTTCATAAACCTCAACGTCCTTCAGAAAACCTCCTGTAATACAGCATTACTACTTTCATCTGTCAAGAAACATTTGTCTTAGGAGGGATCAAGTTAATGTTTATGTGGCACTGAAGACAAATAAATCCTCACATGCTAGATCTTTAGGCTACATTCTTATTCCCAGAAATAAAATACCATTTTGTATCTGGCTCCTAGAGAGAAACAGCAAGCAGACACAGTTGAAAGGATCTAAAAATCAGATAATGACCCTAACAATAATTATGCTATGAAGAATATATTGGAGGTGGAGGTTTTTCAGCTGCTGTTATACATTTTTGCAGGTCTGAATAATTGGAGTAATAACTATTTAGAGGGTCAAGCCATTTGCCACAGGGCAGTAAGTGAATAACCATCCAGATCAGATGCAGACTGCAGACCCACTCTTTGACATGGCTTGTCAGCGGGTCCTTTGCATTTGACTTTGCTGTTGGTGACCACAACAAAAATACACTACTTTGGGCTTTGCTTGCATGTGCTTTCTGGTTTTCAATTTCCCTTTCGATCCACCATTTTCTTCTTTCATCTTAGAGGCTCAAAATTAATAAATGGTGCTCTCATGGTTCCCAAGCACGTTCTGACCCCCAAGATAAAGGCGTTGCACTCAAACGACAGCCATTGTAAGCCATGAATTCACCACAACTGTCATGCGCTTTACACCACCAACAAGAAAGCAATGACATGGTCCAAGCATTTGGAAGAGTATCACCACATGGAGAAGGAGGAGAAAAAAAAGGAGGGATGACAAACACAGAGAGAGGAGAGCCTTAGTGGTAGCAACTTGAAAGCGAAAACAAAATTTTTCATACATTTATCTGGTCAACACTACTTCACTCTGGCAAATATCCACTCCTGAAGGGGAAACAGGGTTGGCTTTTGCTTCCTATGAGTGTGCGCGATCTGAAATGGGACATGTGCTCCCGATACTGCTGCAGGAGGGCCTCTCAGCATCAGAAGGCAGCAGTGTTTGGCCAACACAAGTTAGCTAAGGGGAGCTGGACAGCCTCCAGGCCTCCTCGCCTGCTGATGATGGAGAACTACAGTTCTAAGTCATGTCAACAGCAAATGTCAACACCTTCGTGCCTACAGTAACTCTGCTTTTTACTCCCAGTTAATACCACAGCACTGAAACACTGAGTGACTCAAACCATGGCTTTATCTGGTTAATGGTATCAGCAAGGGTTATCTCACTACAAGGTAAAAAGGTATAAACCAACTGGCTGTCAATACTGCCTTCAGTAGTGCCCCACCAACTGTGTAAACTGTCCTCTGTGGGCACCTGACCCTTTCACTGCTTGGCACATACAAGGTGCTTGAGCAGGGAAAGCCTGAAAATGGAAGTAGATCCACAAGAGCTGCACAAGTAGGTACCTACTTGACAGTAAGTATAAGCAACAGCACGAAGGCAATTTAAATGAGATTCATGGCGATTGCACATACTGCAGGAGAAGAGTCAAGAACCTCACAGCCACCAGCGGTGATGGTTCGGCTGCATTGATCTTCCCGGCAAAAAATTGAGAGGCCGCCATCCCAGGCAGCAGGTGATACCAACACAGGGGAGCCAAAAGGCAGCGCCTTGGAGAGAGTCCCCAGTTCCTGCTGGATCTCAGCGAGAGCAAGGCCTCCCTGCTTGTGGGACTGGAGAGAGAACAACCAGTTTATTGACCTGCATGTTTTGTTCATTTAATATCCTATAGTAATCATTTAAGACCCAAAATGTATGCTTCCAGGATCCATATTTCACCAACTAAAAATTGGCATCAGCATTCGCGATTGCTAAGAACAGAAGCACATGCATCCACTAAAAGTATCTTTAACACTTTTCTCCCGAATCTTGAGCAATCTTTTTTCCCAGGCAATGCAGATCAGGAAGAGGGAAGATCTCGAAGCCTTCTCTATAACTGCTAGCCCTTATTCACCAGGGCACTTACCCAGTTGAAATAGCGTCCTCTTCTCTTGGTCCCTCTAAAAAGCAACTTCTGAAGATGACCAAGATCTAAAGAGTACCACAAAAACTCAGAGCAGCATCATATAATTTACTGCCTGTGCTTCTCCGAAGCTACAAATCCTCCCAAATTTTCTTCCCTCCAATTCCCAAAGCAAATCCAGTGAAGAGCGTCCAGGATTCCTGAGACATCAGGCTGATGTTAGCTGCCTGCTATTCTTGGAAACACCTTTGTCTACAGTCTCCCAGTTAATCCATCAGTAATGAAGTTAATCTAATCACTCTGCCATGAATCATTGAGCTGATAGGCTATATTAGCTAGGAAGTACTGGGAGCAGCTGTTTATTTTAGTGCTATCTGAAGTCATTAAGGAGCTACACCACTAAACCATCCAGGGGGAAAAAAAAAAAGAAAAGAAAAGAAAAAAGAATCAGCTCAGAGTGGGAAGTGTTTGAATGCCCTTTTTCTTCTGCTTCGTGACATTAAAGGAACATAAAGTTCATCTTTGGCTGAGCCTTACGGGACTTATGGATACAATTTCATAACGTGCAGAACACTGTCAAAAATGGTGGCTGGTTAGATACAGGACAGGACCAGAATATCTGTATTTCCATATTAACCTCCCTTGAAAAATTTCAGCAGCATCACGGGAAAACCTGCAATCCCTCTCCCACCACCACCCAAATCCCAAAAACCAAATACTTCCAAAGCCAAAATGTTGTCAAATTCTGAGTACAAGCGAAAAAGGTGAAGAATAGCTGCGCGCTATCTTTGAAGTGGCATTTCTATAACTGACAAATGCTTTATAAAGATGAAATTACACTTGCTTCCTCATTTTAAGATATGATGCTCTTCTACCTAAAAATAAGTATGTAAAAAATTCATCTTTTAGGGAAAAAAAAAATCCTTTGTATGAAATAAAAATCTTATGCTATGTACAACAGTGAGTTGTTAAGTATGTATACATTATAGGCAAAAGAGCTTCCCAGGAGAATGCCCATGTAGAAGATGGGGGCAGGAGTGAAAGAGCTCTAATGTTGCACCATTTGTTTGAAGTTTCTGAAAACTATCACCATGCAGATGGATTTTATCAATACTATGCATAAATTCTGACCTCACAAAGGAAAAGCTGTTTGTTTTTTAAACATATCCTCATGTATATAAATAAACAATACCAAGTATACATACATCTTTGTACTTACACACACACATCCCTCTGCTGAATACAAACATACTCTGTAGATGCTTTCATTATTAAAATTGTTTCGCTTATCACTGAAATAGGACCTGATCTTTGCAGACATTGTTCTAAGTCAATTGGAGAGAATCAGTTTCTAGCCAGCAAAAGTGAAATTTTAGATATTGTTCTTATTTAAAGGTCAATGCATTTCAGAGGTAACTCAACCTTCCAGTCCTCCTCTTTTTTTTTTTTTTCTATAATAAATTATAAGCAAGGAACAGCTTAGAGAGGGCACGGCAGTGCGGGTTTCTTCTTATTCGTTTCATGTAGTTCTATAATGCAGTAAGATCCACAAAGAACAAGAGACTACCTTTCAATGTTATTGCTTGATTTTCCACTCAAGAACACGCTCTCAGAGCTTTGGTATCTCTTATTACATGTAAGACTTTCAGATGCAATCTGGAACAGATTTCCTGACCACATGCAGTCATTCAAGTCCTTGCAATGACTTTACTCCCCCAGAACGTTCAGATGGGGGAGAATATGTTTAAATATAGCTATTACGGATAAATTCAAATTTTATACTTACCAGTTTTCAACCTAAAATCCTCTTCGCCATTTCAATGTATTACAGTATTTTTCATAATATCCTGTCATAATTGGACTGCAATCTTGTTTATATTGAAGTTGCTGGGAATTTTGCCACCAGGATCAGGAGTCAGATGCAATGCTGCAAAACCATAAGTGGTGGTTTGCCAGACAAAGGTCATTAAATGTTTCCGATAGAGCAAAAAAAAAAAAAAAAAAAGAGAAAACACATTACAAGGTTTTTAAAGTATTTGGGAACTTGCTTCTTGCAAATCATTATTGGAATCCGTGAGCCAGTCACAAGTAGGATCAACACACAAGCATTTGACTAAGTTATGTCCCCTCTACATTAATGAAACCGTATGTTTTGGTTATAACAATTCCTCTCATGTAAATATTAAAATCCTGCCAGCTAAAAATAAGAACAAGCAGGCCATATACTCTCTGGCAAAGTGCTACAGCTTTGTGTGTAAAACTACTTTGTGACAGGATTCTGATTTGTTACAAATTTCTGTTCCTTTCTGAGGCAAATTTATTTCAATAATAATATGCAGAAGCTCTGCAGTACTGATAAAAGTGTGGATTCGTCTCCACTGAGAAGTCAGTTTTGCCAAACTTTTTGATGAATTTGAAAGATGAGGTGTAGCTGCACAGACCAACACAGCTGCAGCTTCTCAGATCATAAATACTGACTCTCCAAAACAAGCCCCTATAAATCTGTCCACTATACACGTAAAGAGAAGTGGTTCAAAGATCAGGAAGGTGTCATACCATGGTCTTCACATTCATTCAAGTTATATTCCTATCCCTCTGCAGCCTGAAGCTGGAGGCAACCAGAAAATTTCAAGTCAAGCTCACTTTTTACTCTGTGTGCATACATTTCTTTATCCCAGGCAGTACAGGGCACACTTCCCCCCTGTCCCCCAAACCCATAGTGTTATTTACATTGCAAATACATCAGAGAAGGAGAAGACAGCTCCAGCTGAAGCTGGCGCAAGACCTGGCACTTCAGGCTGCAATCTGATCCCAGCGCCAAGAGTCCCCAGAGAATTGGCATTCTCCCTCCAGCTCTACCATCCACTCTGCTTATTTTAAATTAATCTTCAGCAGTATGTTCGAAGTAGATTTCAGTCCCATCTACCGTGGACACAGGATCAAATACTGCCTGTCTGAGTGCGTAGGGGAAGTGGCACCCCGAGCTTCTCCTGACAAGCCCATGGCAGCACCCATGGGAGCTGTATGCTCTCCTCTCTCCCCTGAGGCTCTGTATCTGGAGGGAAATTCTCCCACTCCAAGTTTGCATTTCTACTTTGGATTCTCTGTTGAACTTGTCTGTCCAACAGGATCAGTAAGAGACAGGCCCGACTACAGCATTCTCCCGTTTTCCTGAAACGGCATTATTAACCAGAACATTAAAACAAGAAAATACCACCACCAAAACCTACAAGTAGTCCCCTGTAAAATATCTGCAAAACATGATTAAATTAACCCCAGTTTAAGAATTATGGTTCTTTTCCTTACATCACATAGGTGAAATACTAGTTAACATAGTATCTGGAACATCTTGCCCTAACCACTGACTATTTAGTTACTAGGCTAGTTTAATAGTAGAATGGGAAAAGAAGAAAAACTTCTGAGGTGCCCAGGGGCCATCTGGGGCCAGACTTCCAAGTATTCCCAGTTATACGGAGATTAAGGTCAAGTGTCAGAAGAAACACATAACATTCAGCAATCTTTAGTAACTGTGTGGGTGCACTTCCCTTCGAAAAGAAGAATGAATCATCCCTCTTCAACATAAGCTAGTTTTAAATATAATAATACAAGGCAGAACATTTCATTCTTATTATTAAAAAATGGGATACACTTCTTATTAAAAATGTAATTCAAGAAAGGCTTTCCTGAAATAGCTGTATGTGTCAAAACATATCCTAGGTGAAGAATCTATCTATATTCTCACAGTACAATCAGTCACAGAAACGTGGTAACCACGGTGTGCAGCATCTCTCTTGTGCATGCACGCGTCAGTACGAAATAGTACACCTAGCTTTTTCCCAGCACTAACAGAAAGATTATGGCAATGAGTTATAAGCAGTGTTTCAGGACTGAGACTGGGTATTTCTATTCCATTCAAAAATACAATTTCGAAGTTACCTCTTACCCTTTTAAAAGCCTGCAGATGATTGCTGTGACTGTCGCAGACACCGCTGCATCTTGGCTTGCTAGCCCGCACCATGCCAGGACTCACTGAAGCGAGCAGGCCACGTCCAGCTCCAGAATTAAGACACATTGGTGCCTGGCAGGGGACCAGAAGCCTAGAGCATTTGGCATTTGTCAGAAACCTTGACTCTGGAGATACTTAGCAGAATGGCTGCTCTCATATGGCTGGCAGCTGATAAACCATACCTCCAGGATCTCCTAAAATGACCTAGATGTAGGAAGTCCTAAAAGGCACAGATGTAGAAAGTAATGGAAAAGTCTGTTTTGGCATTCTGTTGTGGCTTAGCAACTTGTGCACCGTGAGCCAGTGTCGCTCTCCTTCCCAGTGCTGGTCATGAGCCTAAACTCTATGGCAATTACAAAGCAGTATTTATGTTATACTTTGGAAGCCTCCATGCTCTTCTGCACTCATCCTCAAAGCAGAGGAAGAGGTGGGAGAGTTTTATGTTGAGGCTGAGAGCAATTTCAGAAGACAATCTGTTGAGCAGCAACATGAGCAGGACAACCCTCTTAAGAAAACACCACTTGTCAGGACACGTCACTGATGGAAAGAAAATCTGAAGTGTATTGTGCTAAGGGTGAACTTTCTAATCCCACAGCTTTAAAGCTCATATGCAAATCTCTGAGAGCCTTCAAGGACAGGAGAGGACAGTCTCCTAGAGAGGAGATACAGCCTATTCAATTTTAAAAACAGTGACTTTCCAAGGGGATGCAAGGGATGATTGCAATTTATGAAAACACAATGTGAAGACCATGCATAGTTTTCCATTTTACCACCGTTCACAATACAACAGGATAGCTCAGCCTATAAATACGTGTGCACAAATATAGAAAAATAATAATATAGAAAAATAATTTGAATTAATTTACCAGTTTTATGGCATTTATATGTATGATTTTCAAGAATCCACTTTAATACTATCTGATTCTATATTTTTTCTTAGTATTTTTTTAAATTTTTGTATTTATATTCCATTAACTACTTCCATCTGCTACATGGCTGAACTACTGGCACCTTTCGGAGAGGTGGGATTTTTCCAATTACCTTGATTTTTGTCTTGTACATAGGGATTAATTGTTCTTTATACCTGTTGTCTGCCAACACTTCGTGAAGGTTCAGTCTAGCAGCCAGAACTGAGCTTTTTTTAAACCCTAGTTGATCATTACACAAACCGGTTACGGCAGCTCCCGTACTACTTCAGATGCTCTCCAATTTTCAAGGAGCCCTGGGCAACAAGATGCCTACAGTGTCGTTAGCATAGTATCACTAAACTATTCTTTTTAGTTACAAGATAGCACAGAGAGCATTTTGGAGTACAAACAAGTATCTAAAGGGTGGGTTGAAGGAGGATGGGGCCAGACTCTTTTCATTGGTTCCCAGTGACAGGACGAGGGGCAATGGGCACAAGTTAGAACATAGGAAGTTCCGTTCAAATACATGGAAAAACTTCTTTACGGTGAGGGTGACAGAGCACTGGAACAGGCTGCCCAGGGAGGTTGTGGAGTCCCCTTCTCTGGAGACTTTCAAGACCTGTCTGGATGCAGTCCTGAGGGATGTGCTCTAGGCAATCCTGCTTTAGCAGGGGAGTTGGACTAGATGATCTCTAGATGTCCCGTCCAACTCTGAAGTTTCTGTGATTCTGTGAACTGCCTACCAGGAAGGCAACTGGAAAGCATTTTATATAAATCAAGTCATGGGAAAATGAGCAGCCCACTGAAACTTAAACTTCCATTCAGATATGAAAACTTTTTGCCTGCATACCTCAGTGGCTCTTTAAATTTTGAAATAATGGGTAATTTAAATGCAAATTGAAGAAACTGTTTACATATTTACTTTCTCTTCTTGTCATATATATATTAATTGAAGACAGATTTATATGCCTGTCAAGAGAAAGGCAAAACGATCTATCCTCAAGTATGCATTCACCTGCTGCCTGCCATAACCTGTCAGCTTTGAGATTATACTAGTGGGAAACTGTATTAAGCATTCATTGCCTTTACTTTCTTGCCCGTGTTGCTTCCAGGACCTGATGCAACACCTAAGGATGTCCATGAAAAACCCTCAATCTGTTCAGGCTACTTCATACTCAATAGAAACTTTTTAATGGGATGATTCATCTTGGTAAGTAAACTGCTGGAAGAGCCAAGACACGCTAAATTTTACACAGCTGGTAATACATGGGATCAATCTCTCCTGTCCTTCCAGTACACAACATCATGGTTTTATTTTGGCCACTAAAAGACATATTTCTCTGTCTCTGTCAGCTGGGCATTACTCAAAACTCAGACTACAGAACAATAAAGTCAATATCAAAATCATAGTCAGCATTCTGCGTTGGTTCTGCAAGCTTCATGACTCGATCATTTCATCTTACTAAATTTAACATTCCCTACTGGCTTCCCGAAAAGATTATCATTGCTCATGTTTAATTTCTGGACATAAAATAGTCACACAGGAAAAAATGGCAATAATAAAGTCAAGAATAGGGCTCTGCTGAGAAACATGCAGTGAGGCACTGCCGGATAGATTAAAACTGAATTCCCCAGCCTGAAAGTCAAGGCTTGGCTCAATTCTTAAAAATCATCATACATACAACTATGGGACTTCACGTAATTCGTTGGGAAGTTAACTACATTGCTGGTATAAGTTTAAATTGAATTACACTGAAGTCAAACTCCTCACAATGAAGAAAATGCAGGATGACTTCATTTCACTTAGACACTGTAAATAAGTCCAAACACAAAACTTTCAAATTTGAAGAAGAGCATCTGTATCTGAATGAGGCAGATTAAGTCGAGTAGGACAAATATGCACTATAACTACATACACCAGCAAATACAGGTGAGGCAACCAAGTGTGTCGTGACAGAACACCACATTCTTTGCTCGTGTGAGACACTGAATGAATTAAATAGACGTAATTAACCAATACAGAAACAGAAATAGAGCAGGAAGATGTTATTTTGCTTTTTTCAAAGTTAACTCAGCAGATCAAACCGCTCTTCTTCAGCCCATTCAAAATTACTACCGTGAAAAAACACATAGAAATCCAACCTCTTCTTCAAAATATCTTCCTAATGCACAGTCCAGACAAATGAACAAACTGTGCCAAGGACATTGCACTGACTTTCCCAAAATATTTTTTTCCCAATTTGTACTCACCAAAAATTGCCATTTATAAAGCAATAAGTCTTCTTGCCATGGGCTGCCAGAACTGGTAACAGGCACAAAAAGCGCATACTTTCAGAGATTAATAGGGAGCAAAACACAGCTGTGATTGCATGTGAGCATACCTAGTCACCATACCCACTGCATGTCAAGTAGCTCCACTAGCACTGCTGCATATGTCTACACCGATGTTGGGAGCATCATTAACATGGGCTAAGGCTTAGAGTATCCCATGAAAACCTGAGAAGTCCGGCTTGCTTAATAGCAATGGAAAAGGCTGACTGAGGTATACAGTAGCCTGCTGTTGAAAAGCATATTAGCAGAGTGACAACAGAAGGAGCGAGCATTAAGATGCCCTTGCTGAGGCTGGGTAGCTTTCCAGCCTTACACGGGTAGGGCTGCCCTAAAACAACTCCCCATGACCCCTGTGGCCACCAAAACGTAAGGCTGCAGAGGGCAGCACTGCCATGCACTTGGCTTGCACGACCCAGCGCAGTACATCACAGGCAATACAAATGAAACATTAACTTTATTAACCTCATGGTTGCATGGATCATAAAATTTCCTTGATTTTAAGGTCTCCCTGAAAACCAGTGGACTCTTAACAGTATCAGACTTTGTACGTGCTGACATCATAACTGGCCTTGACAATGAAAGCTGGCACAATGTCCTTTTCAGTCCTGCCCATTAGCCCCCATCGCAAGACTTTCAGGAGCAAGATTTTTTTGTGAGGCTGCGTGAAGGCCTTGGTCAAGAAGACCAGGGTGGTTTGCAAAAGGTACTGGGATGCGGAGTGGCAAGGACAGGACAGGCATTGCCAGCTCTCAGAGACCACAGCGAGGGCAGAAACACAGCCAGCTCTAAGGCAGGAAGATGTAGGAGAGAGGAAGCAAAGGCTCAACAGAGATGAAAAGGGGATTGCAATTCTTTCCCTTAGCAGGACAAAGAGCGAGCTGGAAAATGCCACCAAGTACAGGAACAGCCAAAGGCCTGGCTGTAATACCACTGCTTGTTGCCACAGCACACAAAATCTGAAGTAAATTGGAAGGAGCAGCAAACAAGTGGTGCTCTCAGCTAATTGCCTGGCACCACATCAGGGCAGAGTTCAGCCTGTTTACAAGGTCTTTACATTTGGGAGGTCTTTATATACTACTTTGTCACCCACCTCAGCAGAAGGAATAAAAGGATTTGGAGAAGTTGATCTGTGAGTATTTAGATTAATTTTAAGCACAGACAAACTATTCAGTAGGCCTGCTTAGTAGCAGAAATTAGAAGAGGGGTTCTTTGTCACGCTGCAGAACAAAATTTTGCTGGGGAGCACAGACAGAGGTCAGGCATCACTGCCTCCAGTGCAAAAAAATCCAGCTTAGATTTAAACCTCATTTTGTTTAAGAGCTAGCCAAGGTTATTCACTTAAGTATATAAATTAGCGAAGCAACCACTTAAAGAACTGCCACACACTCCACATAACATTGATCTCATCATCAATTCACCAGAAGCAATTTTCACATTACTGTTAGAGAGGACATGAATTCTACTGAGCAGTAGGGCTGTACAAAACCTTGATATTTTTCTTTGCAGCAAGTTACGCCACTGAAGGAGGAAAGGGCAAGATGAAGGGCTTGAAGGGCTAAGCACAGTATTTAATCTTTACCTATTCTCTTCAGAAACAGAAGCAGGTTAAGTACAACAGACCTCCAAGGATGTACTCCAGCTACATCAAGGCTGAAATTGTCCAAATGCTTTTGGCAGATATTTTAGTTGGATTCCAAACTGTATGAATTACCTGCCTTAGAAAATATTAATATTAAAACAAACAATAATCAAAAAACGTGAGGAACAGGGATGGTGACCAATTTAAATTACAGTTTAAAGTTCAAATTCACATAACTCAGTAGCATTACGCTTGGTTCAATTTCACTTATAGACTAAGAAGCACAAAACACCTCAGGAAAAACATTATGCATTAACTGCCTGCATTTCAGAGGCTGGGACTCAACCTAGGGCTAACGCGGTTTGAGGGAGTGTCACACGTGCCATCCAGCACTAGTAATTACTAATGTGCATCCTTGCATGACAGACTATATCTTTCCACACAGCAATTTAATCTGTTGAGTTACAGTGTCATCAGTCAGACATTCAATTACTATGGAATAAAAGCCTTACTGAGTCTCTTCCCCAGCTTTTGTTGGTGTGAGGTAACTTATGAATGTGACTGAATTTTCAGGGCATTTCCAGAGCAGTATTCTCTGTCTACGTTAAATAATATGTTGATATGTAGTTGATGTTGTTAAAACAGAAAAGGAAATAAAAGAGAGTTGATGCATTAAAAAAAACCAGCTGCAGATCCAACAGTACTTAATGATACTCTGAGAATGTAAATCTCAGTTATCCCAGCTCTGGTGTTGACACTCTCTGCCAAACATAACTGAATTGTGCTTTTATCACTGAGGTACGTAGGAGTCCCAAGACATTAAAAGCACTTTCAAGTGGAAAATGACTTTCATATTTTCTTTCTCCCATCATATGCATGTGTGGACAAAGTTGTATTAAAAACACAATAAATCAACATAAACATGTTACACCTATTACAGCACCTTCTTTAAGGGAGCCCACTTCTCCACAAATCTAGATGGCTTTAAAAAGACTGGCATGTAAAAAGCCTTTGGGGATTCTTTAAATGGATTTTAGTGCACTTAAGTCTAACTTCCCTTTGACAAGGCTTTTAAATGACAATCTCAAGTATGCATTTGGAGTCAACAGAGCAATTACAGCATTTGAAATAAAGGCTGGTTAGGTATCAGGAATAATATGGAACCACAATAAACGGATTTGCAATCATTTGTGGCAAAATTCTGCTCTTCGATCCATACAGATTGCCTCTAGATGTACACAGGAAGAACAAACCTCTGGAGGGAAGATACGTTTGCCCATGGGCCCAGCTCCTGCCATAATGACTACTTTCTAAAGTAGTATCCAGGGCTCTACTATGTGCCTGTGTTGCTGATCTCTTCCTACTTTCCAGGAAGAACTAATGAGTACTGTAATTGTGTGCTGCACCATTTTACATATTCACAATACATCTTCAATTTTAATTAAGGCAGAATTATGTAAGATGCACCTCAATGCCTTTTTTTTTTTAAATCATGAGACAGCACAGATGTAAGAATTATATATAAATAGTTAAAATAAATGTTTAAATTTCAGAAATCACAGAAAATACTGTATTTGGCAAGTAATCCATTTCTGGTATTGCACTATAGTTGAACATCTAGGTTCTTTATTATTTTCAAGCTACACTCATGCTGTAATAATATTTCATAAACATAAACTATAAGGTAATTATGCATGTAATTCCAGGAAAGCAAAATCGCAGTTATCCGGAATGTGCCAAAACATATCCCTAACTATTGCCATTCCCCATCATTTCCGTACCAAGCGCAGCAGTGGAAGAGGGAGAGGCAGCAAGGAGAGCCTCACTTTATCTAACTCTTGTTGCTAATCACCACCTGCAGTGTATCTGGCAATACGTATCAAACAGAAAAACAGACGTCCAATAAACAGAATGGGAAAAATTCTGGAACAGCTAAAAATGGCAATGGTTTCAAATATCCATCACTGCCAAAGCTATGACCCTTTTATCAGCATTGTCCAAAATGGAACAGATGGAAGCTAAACGTGCTTTTATCCATCACAGGCCTTTAACAAACTGCAGGCTGTTCTCCCTGCCTGGCTTCTCTTTCAGCATTTTGGAAGTGCTCCTCTGCAATATTGCAAACGGAAAGACAGCACGCACATGCATGCATGCCTTGCACAAACAACTTTTATACTATGACTATCCTTTTGCCTTTATCATAGCTTAACTTGACTTTCCATTGATAAGGAAATAACAAGGGTATGGCCCAAATTATTTCATGCTCCCCCATTTTGATAGCCTACTGTTTAATTCCGCTATTCATTCTCCTTAGCTCCAGCCATTATTGTCTCTTATACCTTGATTTTACTGTTTGGCTTGCCTGCTGCTAGAAGTACCCTCTTCCCACCTCTGCACCATTTAGTTCTCATAGCTGAAATGTTAGTATTTTTTTCTCTGAGCAAAGATATACCTGGTGGTTTAGGCAGTTTATCTGAAGTTTTTCCTTAAGCCCCTGCTCTCTTCTTCTCTGTCCCTAGAAAATGAGGTCCACACTTAGACATGGCAGTAAGCCACAACACAAACTGAAAGGCAAGAAGCTGCAGACACCCTGTCCTTCTGAAGGAAACCAGCCCCTGGTGTAGCTAATCTTGTTTGGGGATGTTTATCCAAGTTCAGCAAGGTCTCCACTGAGCCAGCTCATTCTCTCACCAGCCTGTGTAAACCTCCTGTTATTACCCCTCTAACATTACTAAGAGCTTTAATGGTGTTATTGTCCTTGACAGGCACTTTATTCCACCACAGTTTGGGAGCCCCTTGCTGGCCCCACGGGCAAGCAGGACCCACTCGCTCCTGCTGAAGCGTGTGCTTTTGTGGCAGGAGCAGAGGCGCACACAGTGTCCAAGGGACCCCTGTCCCTCTCCCCCAGCACTCTCACCACTGCAGCACGCCAGGCAGAGACGCTGTAAGAGACGGCCTGACGAGGGGCAGAAGACCCTCCAAGCCTTCAACGGAGTGCCTCAGACACTCACAAGGAGATAAATAACGCAGGCCTGGTGTTCAAAGAACTGATAAGGCTAACACTTCAGGCACCGGAAAAGCAGTGGGAGGACTGTCTTGTGAAGACAGGATAGTTCTGCCACTCATGTGGCGAGCTTGCTAGTTCTCTGTTCTCAAGGCCATTGTGTCTGATAAGTGACCTTTGCTTCATTATCCACGAAATGCATATGAAAGTGCACACCCTGCATATGCTAATGAAGACTACAGTGATCATGCTAAACATATATGACTATGGCACTCATCTCTCCACCCAAATCATGCTACACCTCACCCGAGAGAAGGGAGAAATCTGAGATGAGGTTGTCCTTGCCAAGGAGGGTGGACTGTGCTTATTCAGCAAACATAAAAGGAGAAAATAAGTGCCCCTAGAGAACAAAGAAGAAGATTGTGCCTGGGGAGATTTTTCCCAAAAAAGACGACCGTACCTGGGAAGACTTTTTCCAAGAAAGAAGAAGATTATGCCTGTGAAGATTCCCAAAAAAAGACACTGGAACCAGGACCCGTGATCTCTTTATCTCTGTCCCTCTGTTTCTCTTTTCTCTTAAAGTTGTTAAGTAACAACCTTACGTACCACTTGCCATAAGTTGTAGCCCTGTTGTTAAGTAGCACGATGCATACCTCACCATTTGCCGTAATTTGTTATATACCTAACCAATTACTGTGGACTTGTTAAGACCTATACTAATCATTTTGGGAAACTAATACATGTTTGTATATGGACCTTGAGATTTATCTCACCTTAGTCTGCGCTGTTTACAAATCCGAAGTCACTTACCGCCCCTCTTTCCTGAGAGTGGGACGTGACATACACAGTTGCCATTTTACCACCACGTCCCTCCCACTCTTATCTCTTGCCGAAGACAGCAGCCCAGTGGGCATGCTGCCACCTCGTTCCGCCAAGGTCGAGGACAATAATGCCCTCTGTGCTGTCACAGCTGAGTCATGCCAAATGGTAGCAGATGGCATCTCCCTCCCAGACCCTGTAGCTGGGGCGCTGCAGTTGGCAGGTCGCAAAGATCACTCTTCCCTGGGTGTTTTCCTTCTCCCTCCTCCACGTTGGCATGCAGCAGACTGGATGAGGAGGCTGTCACATTTTCTGTAATTGCCCTGAAAGAAGCCCTTTGCAGAGCGGATCCTCCTGCTGGCCTTGGCTGCTGACAGCCAGTGCCGGGATGAAAGGGCAGGCTGCCCCCGGACATGCGTCGCCTGTAACACACACCAGGGAGCGGGAACACTGGCTGCCGGGTACGGCTTGCTTCAACCCAGAGCAGCAGTCCTCCTCCCACAGAAGAGCCTGTTTGGCCTGCAGCAGCAGTCAACGTAATACCATCAAGCACTGCTCCTTGACATTATTCCTTCATTAATCATCACCTAAATTGTAGACCAGCTTCATTAAGACCCGCCAGTCAACCTTGCACTTGTAGTTTGAAGCTATCTCTTCACAAACATACATCAATCATGCGTTCTCCTTGTTATTTCTTCCAGAAAATAAAAGCTAACCACTCACTGAAGTTATGAATACAATGGGGATCTGAAATTCAGCACAGAAGATGAAGATTTCACAACCAGTTATGCCCGTTAGCTTTACAAAAGACATAGAATTTAATTAGCAGAGATTTTCATCTCCAGAGATAGCAGTACAAGCTATGACTCCATGAGGACAGATGAGACAATGTCACCCTGGGCAAAGACATTCACATCCCACAGAAAGGTTTTCCTTTCCTGCCAAAGGGAAGCAGTCAGGCTAACCTGGCTTTTACCACGCTGAATAACAGATCAGCAACAGGTACTAGTACATGATATAACTGTGAAACTGGCAAATATGAAGTAGAAATGCTGCTTTTCAGCCTTAAATTTGACACCTGTGCTGAAGAAACAAAGACAAGCGAGATCCTTGCACTCACCATGGGCTTAAAAATTTTTGTCCCACTCCTTAATACAAGGCTGAAAAAGAAGAAAGATGACACTTTATTTCAAATAAAGATCAATGGTCCCCTCGGACCAGTAATGGAAAAGGGGGAAGATGAAAGAGTCTACAAAGGACTTGTGAGCCTCTCGCTGCCACAGCCACAGGGTGGAGGATTAGGTCAGGTGGCAACACCCAAGCACATGAGAAAACATGAAGCATATATGCCTTAAAATCTGTAAACTTTAGGAAAATAATCCAGTTTCTATTCATATGACGTAGGCACTAGAAATTGCCATATTTTGAGGGTGTGCCCACTGCCTGTGTAATTTTGCCCCCCACATCGGGGGCACAAGCTCTTTGGTGCACCAAGGAGGTGAGATCTGTCTTCAGACTCAGCCACCGGCTTTTCAGACAGCTTCAGGCAAATCACCTATTCTCTCTCTTTCCTGCCATTCTAAGTGGGATGCCACCAGCTACTTGACAGAGGTATATGCACTTCAATTGATTTACTTTTCACATCTGCAGAGGTTCTTGCTAAAAATGACAACAAGCATGGGAATTTCATTATTATTATTGCAGAAGACCAGAAGGCATCTGTACTACAGAACACCCCAGCAGAAAACGGTACCTTAAATGCCTGTACTTTGGAGCATCCCTCCATAACATTTCTGTCTCACCTCTTCCTACAATGCTATTCTCATTACTTAGTGTAATCAAGTACAGATGATCTTTTATCAACTGAAATACAGAAAGTGCACACAGGCAATTGTAGTAAAAACATTATCATCTTATCGTACAACTTTGCATGTTGACTAAAGCTGATGGATCCTCAATTCTGTGAGCAGAGGTAGACGGCAAAGTAATCACTATCATAATTAAAAAAAAAAAAATATCAGCAATATGGACATTTAGGAAAATCTTTTCTCAAAAAGCTTGGGTTACCACTGCCTCTGATTTTTCCCAGTAATGTCTACCCACTTCCCAGAATCTGTTTGGGAATATAAGTTTCAAGCTGTGCTTCATGATATGCCAAGGATACTGCTGACATGAAACAAGCCAAAAACTGAAGCCCTGAACAGGGTATCCAACGCAGAAGTACATCTACTACTTCACTGGACTTTTTGATGTCGCCACTAGAGGGACATATATGAAGCTAAAAAAATTAAGCTAAGAGACGTCAAAGTTGCCACTCAGACTGCTATTGTAGTTAGAAAGAAAAAAGGCATTTTGTTTCCTTTGAGACAAAGTTTGTATTTATACAACAAAAAAATGCCAAAAGTATCAACACACATGATTTTTTTATTAGCAAACAAAATGGTGGGTTCGTGGCATATAGTTAATGGACGTAACACAGACATTGCTGAAGACTTACTGTAGCTTCACAGCTGATTCAAGCCATTACAGTTGGGGTGTGATTTATCTTCATCCCCACAGAGTCTGCACTATCAGAGATGAGGAAATTCCTCACACCTTAACGGAACAATGGAAAAAGCCAATATTGCTCCCCTCTCCTCAATTTGGTCCCCAAATCACTATCAAAAATTGTCAGAGCAATAAGCTCTCATTCCAGTTACCTTGCTCACTTCCCATGGACCACCTGGCTTTGTGGAAGCTATCTCTGCCTGTCTGGCACTATCTAAGCCATTTGCCAACATCAATATTGATTGTCAAGCACCAGTACCAGCTGCAGTGCTGAGGCAGAGGGAAAAAAAAAAAACACCTCATCATTGCTGTTTTTAAAGATGCCATTGCCATTATATTCCAAACTCTTGTATGTAACGGATGACCTCCAGAGTGACACACATACGTCACGCAGAGAAGATTGTCCAAATGAACGATGTTGCTAACTTATCTTACAGAGCAAACACACATCAGACATGATGTGCACCACGTGTTAAGCAAGGCCAATAAAAGCAGTCTGCTTCTAAATTAAAAGACAAGTAAAAAAATAACTTTAACTTCAGCTTTATATACCACGCTTGAGTAATGGCAAAGGCAGGCAAAGAAACGGAACTCATTCAAAATTTTTATAGAGTCTGTGCAGTCTTCTGCCACATTGAACTAATGCCACTGAGAACAGATGATTGAAAAGTAAGTGGAATTACTCTACAGGAAAGAAAATGAAAGCTACAAGTGTCCAGGAGTTTTCAGAAGTGCTTCATCTGTCACCTATCTTCAAAATAGACCGTAACTAGGAAACAGCATTCAGAAAGCAGGCAATATTACTACTTCTAATATAAATATGCACACTTTTAACTTATAATTTGTACTCATTCACAAAGATAGAAGGGATTCGAGATAGCAGGGTTTATATAGGAAAATTGGTGATGGCTCACGTTTCACTAACTTCAAAGTTACACATCCAAGCTGTATGAGTGTGGATAATTTGTCTATTCTGCACATGCTGCATACCTCAGAGAAGACATTTAGAAAGGTCTCTTTTTTAACCTGTTCTTTTAAGTGGTTCTTGTATCTAGGTTTAATTCCTTTAGAGCAGATGGCCTAAACTGCTATGATTTCTATTGGATTAATTTTATGCTGAAAAAAAGGTATCTATGAATGAATATTTCTATAATTAAATAAATTATGTTTAAATCAGCTATTGCAGGCTATTCTATGCCAGATACAAGTGCTGGAGTTCTGCCTGAAAATGGACCGCATCTTCTGAATGGGAAAAGGTGCCCCATCTCCCCTTGCAGGATAAACAGGACATTTTCTAGTAATTCTTTAGTAGCCCAAGACTGAGTCACACCAATCTTGATCTTTAAATAGATGTGATATCATGAGGGGATCTTCCATATGAAGGAGAGGAGGAAAAACTACTCATATCATTCCGCAAGTATGTGTCCCAGTCCTGGTCTTGCCTCTCTCCTCCAAGCCCACAATATAAAGGTTATAAAAATTTCTTGCTGGCTGTCACTAGTTCAGATTTACATTTCCTTAACATCATTAATTTGCAAGGCTTGTTCCTCTCACAAGCATGCAGGTATCATCTCAATTAAACACATGCAGACAGGAGGGCACAGAGAGGTAGTACTTGGTCCAGTGTTGTAGAAGGAGTCACTGTTGGAGCTGGAACAAAAAGCAGGTATCTTGAACTTGGTGCCTTTCCCCAGTGTTGTTCAGTAGCCATGACAACAAAGGCACGAAAAACATGGCTAAAAGGCATATCACATGCATTGACCTATATGGAACTGTGCTTGAAATTAGCAGATTTTATGGTGCCAGCACAACACCTTGGTGGCATTACTCGCCGTCTCATTTCACAGGGATGTAGGACTGGGGAAGTTTTGGGTTTTGGTTTTCTAAAAACTGTGACGGAGGCAAACCTATTACCAGCATGTCAAATATTTGCGCATCATGAGAGCTGCTGTTCGAGATGGAAAAGGGTTCATTCCCACTGAGCTCTCACCATTAACCTTGTGAGAAACAAGCAGCAAAGCTTCAGCCGGCTTCATTTCTCTGGCTCGCTGCTTCCATGCATTTCCAAGGGTCACTTAAAAGAAGGCAGTTTACAGTTGTTACAGCCTCCTTTGAAGGGCAAGAGTGAGACAGAGCATGGCAATGTGTCCACATGCAGAGAGGTGGCTCTCTACCAAATACATTTTTGAGAAATCACTCTGTAAATAAGGATGGCAATGTGTTCAGGGTATCTTCAATAGGAAATGAGCCGCACCCGAAGCTGCTTTAGTGCAATATGCCGTTACACAGAGATATCTATGCGCAGTAAGGCTGGTGCCCATTTGATTAAACAGCCTGCCTGCTCCCTCCAGAAGATATCAGAGGTACAATTAGTTCAGTCGGCGGTATCAACAATGCCCTTGAGGTCCTGTGCTGCTGACAACTAATGAAGAGGCACTGCTGGCTGTCAGCGTGTGCAGGGGGAGGCATTCATCTTTGTGGCAGCACCAATTAAATCCACTGAGGTCACACCAGGAGGAGAAGGAAGTCAGCACAGGGAACAAGTCAAAGCAGCTGACTGGTTTAACACTTCATTTTGGGGTTTTATATCATGGAGAAAAGGGAATCAATTTTGTGCAAGCCATGCTGATGGCGAAGGGAATACAGAGCACCTGCACGATAGCAAAGGCAGAGAGAGTACCTCAGTGCTCGGGTGTGTGCGCATCAGTACTATGGAAAGGCATATTTTGCAGCACAGTGGGAAACCTCTTAATACACAATTTTCTTCTTAAGTCAAAAGAAGGGAATTTGCTTAGTGCACTGTGTTCCTAACACTCTGCTAAGCCTTCAAGGAAAGCTGCTTGCTGTATGTGTGGGTGTATCCTCACCTTGGACATGGCAATTACTTCTGAGAAGATAAGGCAGGGAACTCTTGCCCCTTATTTCTCACAAGGCTACATCCTTAAAGAAAACAAACAGTTCTACTTCAAAACAACAGGGTTCAAAACCTTCTAAAACATTTCCATCCCTGAGACATCACGTTGAATTATACCAGTCACAGTCAAACATGTCAGCTAATAATCACCTGCCCTGTTTGATGCCTCGCTTTCCCATCCGACAGAAGTCCGGCTGTATATGACTACTAGGACTGCAAAGTATTCTTATCAGAAGAGAAGAATATTGAAATAGAAGCTACAGTAAGTATCTGGTGTCCAATCTGTTAAGGTACATGGGAGGCACTACAAAGAAAATGGCTTGTTTATCCGTAAAAGATTTATCTGTAATTCCTTTTTTGTCTTACTTGTGTCCCTTAGGCAAAAAATGCAAGTGAACTTATCAAATCCACATTTTCCAGGCCTTCATGGACCCTTAATTGAAAGCACTGCCAATCAGTAGGTGTCAAGAATTATCACCTACTGTGGCCTTCCCATTTCAGGTGTTTGAGAACTCATGGCAAAAGTCTTGAAGGACTTAATCTGCTAAGCACTGCGTATCACCGGGAACTGGAGAGTTTTTAAATAACAACACGCTGGCAGCCACTTATCTTCTCAAACCTCACAACACACTTGTGGAGGCTAAAGGGCCTGTTTACGACAGTGAAATCACTGTGACATACACATATGCAAAACAGATCCCTCCTGACTCTCCCCATAGGTGCACAGACCTAAGCAAATCTAAGCTGTCTTAAATATAAGATAGCTATCCTGCAGAAATGAAATAACATCATCCTTTGGAACTAAAAAATTCATTAAGCTTTGAGGAGTGAAAGCCTACTGCAGCACTAGAAACAAAATAGTTTATTATCCAACCTTTTATGTAAAGGAAGCTTAAAAGAAATCCCTCAAACCCACCTCATGCTCCCTACCGGAACAGTTAATCTGCAGGAAACTTCATTTGCCATATGGTATGCAATTAAAGACATAGAGAAATAAAGAAAAAGGCCTGTGGACACCTCTTTTTTTTCTGACTAATGAGGAAATAATTCTAACAATTTCGAAGTTCTGAGAATTAATATTTCACTCCCTTGCAGAGATTCTCTAATAAAGCCACAGGATTTGGGGAAATGCTCTGTAGTCAAAGACTTCACAAGTCCATAAAGTCAGCCTAGAAACCTGCTGAAATACTGCTCACTGTTCTGAGAAAGCAGAGTGAGAATTTCATGCTAGAAAAATGAGACTCAAACATGCTGTGAACAGCAACAACTCAAGTCCTCCAAAATAATGTAAAAATACATCGTAGGGCACTCTCCACAACAGCATTTGGGAGCACTTTCCTAACATCAATTTGTAAAATCTACTACAGACTTGTAAATTACCTGAAAATAATTCTTACAAGAAAAGCTGTGAGGCAAAAGCAGCTAAATCTTTGAACAGTATCATAGAAGTAAAGATTGCCAGAGCATCAAAAGTAAGTGCTAAGACAGGACTGTACATGGCGGTCCAATGAAACTGCTTTTGTTTCACATCCTTTCCAGCTGAAGTACTTGGGAAGGTAGCTTAAGTATTTTAAGTACATGTAATATTTTTATTTATATCTTGTCCTTCTACTTGAAGAACCAGAAGTAAATTGTGCCATTGAAGCAATCCGTTTGGCTTGTTTTCAGCTAGTACCACAAAAGGAACCAACACTTCTGTTGCATAGTGTCACTGAAAAACTGCTCTCTGAAAAGATGTTCCTACAGAGCTCATCTAAACAAGAATAAAAATGGTGTGATTTTCCTCAGCAATATGTTTGGGCTTGTTATTTTAACTACAGCTTTCAGGTCCGACAAACTGACCTTAAACAAACAAAAGCGTACAGTGCTGAAGGCAATTCCTGGCTTCTGCAGTCTCCACCATCCAGGACTCAAGGAAGATCTTGTGTCCCCTGACGGGAAAGGAGATAGCCCAGGAGCCATACACAGAAGAAATAAGCAGACACGCAATTGCAGAAAAAAGGAGCAGCAGAGACTACAAGTAAGTTCCCTGAAATATTGCAGTTATTTCCTAACAGTCTCGATAACCCCTAAGGATGAAACAGTGCCTTATGCTGCAGACACATAACTCGGGGCTGCACTGAGTATGCTTTTAGAGGGATGAACAGACTTTGGTAACTCAGTACTACCAAAGTACAAATTCATTGACACAGATGCATGTGCTGGACTATGAGACTTTGCCAGTGGTGAAAAATACAGCACACACATACAGAGTTTACAAGCAAGGTGAGGGTGACAGAGCACTGGAACAGGCTGCCCAGAGAGGTTGTGAAGTCTTCTCCTCTGGTGATATCCAAAACCTGCCTGGATGCATTCCTCTCCAGCCTGCTCTAGGCTCTTTGGCAGGGGGGTTGGACTAGATGATCTCCAAAGGTCCCTTCCAACCCCTACCATTCTGTGATTCCGTGAATAGATTCCACAAGGAATACCGAAGATCAACATTTGGAAATATATGTTTTAGTTTAAACAGTGCTAATTAAATACTAACACTCATGCAACTGAACAACTCATCAGAGAAAACTTTAGGATATTTGTGTCCCTAGGGGAACTCATGCCTTAGAACGGAGCATGCAAACAGATCACGTGCTGGCAAACATGGTCATGTAAGTAAGCTTGTCTTCAGTGCTGTTTACTCAGGAAATCTGCATGCAATACAGGTCAGGGACAAAGAAATACATGATTCACTAACATTGAAATGGTGAAATACCATTGGAGTGCTGGTCTGGCTTCTTACCCCTGAGGCCAAGCTGTAAAATGATTTCTCACTCTCACAGAGCAGGACATCAGCCACAGCATAAAGATCTCAAAGAACAGCAGCTGGGGAGGTAGCAGTATGAGCAGTTTAGTTTCCAGGATCAAAGCCTAGTCAACGATGAAGCACATTCCTTTGCCCATTCAATAACCATCATCTCTTCTAGGCAATTACCTACATAGTGCCAGATTATTTTGAACCGGTGGTGCTTCCCGAGTGCACCAGGAGACAAGGATTCAAGTGGTGGGAGCTCCTACAAGCATCTGGACATCCCTGGAAAAGCCACAGGCTCCTATGGCAACACTTGTCATGCTGCCCTCACTCAAAATGCCTTCAGGCAGCAACCCTTGGGAAGTCCAGGAGACTCCAAAAAAGACACTCGAGCCCTCTGTGAAAAACACTGGATGAGTCTGAGCTTCCCACATCTCTGTGCTCAGCTCCTCCTGATGCAGACGGGGTGCAGCAACTCAACTCAAGCAGGAATCAAGTCCCCCATCTGCAAATCACCACACATTCAAACTACGGTGTTTTCGTGTGCCTCTGTTCTGCACCTCTGTACCTACGGGTGACACCTAGTTCACTGAAACACAGCTAGGTCACCCGATTCAGTTCTGTGTGAACACAAGTGCCTTTCCCCATTGCACCTGCATACCAAGATAAACACCTCAGGTTTCCTTTAGACAGGAACAAATACACAGAGTGAGATTTTATCTTCTAAATAAAACTAGTAACAATCGGTAAAGAAAACACAATCACTTGAACAAACCTAATCACACAACTTTGCTATATGTACATATTTCCCATTAAAAAAGTCTTTATTTAAACCGTCTTCTGGTTTCTGTTGAGTATGAAACATTCCCAAGTGCGATAGAAGCTCTTATTAACCACAAACATCACTAATCACCTCCTTGTCACACTGACTCCAGTACAGAAAACTGCACAGAAGTGTGGCGTGGGCCTCGTGCTGTACAGGAGACAGTTTCACTCCTGTGAATTAACTTCATCAGCACAGCAAAAGAAAAAAAAAGGAATAATTTTAAGTATTAAACCATGTCATGACTTAAGGAATGAACAGAATGTTTTCAAAATGCAAATTAAAGGCATCTGTATTTTAATTACAGCATCAAAACTGCAAGATACTTGTCTCCACACACATTTCTTTCATTCATCTTCAGAGATGGCTGCGCACAGAGAATTAGTTTCATAGTATAAACCTACTCCCACATACATTCTTAAAATAATTTGCATGCATTACCAATAAACAAACACACACACAAGTTTTCAGGCCGCCCACAGACATGATAGACAAAAAGAGGACTTGTCACTATTGCCTTTGGGATTATAACTAAAATTACTTCAACTTTTAATACAGGGAAAACAGAATCCAAGAGCAGCATGAGCTTCAGCGCCATACATTTAACACAACATTCATTTAAGCTGACAAAATAAAAAAAAAAAACTCTGCAAATAGATCCTGTTGCTATGTAGCTTTTTTCTCATATGAAAGCTAACAAAGGCTAAACAGAACCTTGGCTACAATATACTTTTCTCTATTACACTCAATGAGCTCAGTTTTGTTGCTGTCAGCCTGTAAAACTGACTTTTATATTGAGTCACTAAGAGGATACAGATGACAAACAGCTCCATTACAAAAGGCTGACAATACTTGCCTTGAGAAGCAACAGTGACACAACGACAGTGGCAAAGCTCACTTCATCTTTGCTTAACGTACAGCTGACAACACTTCTACATGCACCGTGGTGCCTGCACAATCAGCCTGAGTCTCAATTTAAATTTCATCCCCCAAAGACAAGTGCTGTGGCATGAAATGTCCTATCTGATTTCCCAAAAGCTTTTTTTTTGGTCACGAATCCTTAGCATAATATCTCACCAGGAAAATTACTCCAGCATGAAGTCACTATAGCTGCATGCTTGTTAGCAAGGGGGGAAAAATAAAGATACTGGTGCTACCCTAAAAACATCCAAAACCCCATACTCAGAATTAAGAGCAAGCAAACAGAAAAAAAAAAAACAAACCCATACCTGATTCTCAGGGAGACTCCAGATAAATATTGAAGGCAGCCCAAAAACTAATTGCAAATTACTTTTTAACTTGACTGCATAGAAAGATGGCATAACAAATATTTTGGGGAATCACAACAGCAATCGTGCTCTCCCATCAGCATTGCCCATCAGTTCAGCAGCTGGCACTGCCATTGTCAGCTGTGCTGCCCAAGCTTTTTAACTTGGGCATGAAGGAAGACCCTGGGCTGAGGCTTGGCACATAAAGGCTCAGGCTGGAAGAAAGTCGAGTGAGAGATGCTGACACTTTGAAAACGAGCAATAAACAGTCAAATTATGGTAACAGAAGCAACAAAGATGGTGGCTAAGACTTAACAGTGTACTGGTAACTTAAAACCAGGGCGAAACATTGTGTTTCTGGAGTCTTCCTACAATTTCGGCAACAGCCAGGTACTGTTGCAAAAGCATTCAAAGAGCAGCAAAGTACGGTCTGTGTGTGTACCAAATGTGCTGTACACATCCCACAGGCATCAGTGGTGTTTGGGATCGTATGCAGAAAATGAGTGATCTCTGAGGAAGGTGCCTGAACATGGACAGAAGGGCCTGCCTTCAAGACGTAAATGTTTGACTCTTCAAGCCTTATTCCATTACCATTCCCTACTACCCTGCTGTCAGCCAGATTTCCTCCTGTTGGGAAAAATTACAAGCTGTACCCGAGGGAGTTCTCTGCAGCTCAGCTGTGGCGGATCCCATGCAAGCACTGACCCTCTGGTGCCATACAGCTGCCTGCACGGTTGCACAAGGTTTTCGTGCCTGTACCGTACACACATGTCGGGCCTACAGTTAAAAATTCCACACTAGATGCCAAATTCACACAGACCAGAGGCATAATAAGAACACTCAGGGCGAGCATTATCAGACAGATTATGGTGTAATATGAATTGGGACATATGGAGCACAAGCTTCAGCAAAATCCTTTATATTGATGTCTTCACACGTGATGTGGCATGACAGCCATTTTGAGATGGAAACACCCCAGTTTTGTGCTCTTCCTCAGCAGCACCTTCTAGTTTAACTTGTGGCAGTAACTAAAGCTGCTTCTCCCATGGTCACATCTATCAGAAGGAAAGAGAGTATCATCGCCAAAATCAGTGCCAGTCCATTTCTGTCTGCTCATCTTATCCCCTCCGCGCTCACTGCTGTAGGGCACAGACCCTACTGCAACAAAAGCAACAGCTATAACTATGGAAGTTCAGCTTCTCTCTTTCCCATCTACAACATCCAGAAGAAATACAGACTTAATTTACGAAATGACTGATTGGAAGTCCCATTTCACCTGGAAATTTTAGGGCAGAAAGCATTCTGTGTGCTCTGGGGGGAAATAAAAAAAAAATTAAAAAGGGCACTTTTTCAATTGAAAAAACTCTCTTCATTTTCAATGGAAACAAGATTTTAGTCAACCCCAGGCTTGCAATGTTAATAATATGTTTCTTTCAATATTTTGAACACATGAAAAAGATACACACCACAGTGAGAAACTTTTTAAAATGTGATTGATTCAAGCTGGGGTGAGTGTTAAGCAAACCTCACAGATACCATGCTTGCTTTCTTAGCACACTAACCCCTTACTGCACGTAGCTTCCATAATCAAATTCTTTGCCGCATATAAAAGGAAGAATAAAGCTGCACTGTGCTGAGCTGCATCTGCAAATTCCAGTGAGTGACCGGCCTCTTTTAGGCCTCCTTCTATTTGTACAACATATCTATACCTCCATGCATCAGTCAAAAGAACTACATGTGTGCCTTGACACCAAGATGGTTTAAGAGCAAGAACAAGGAGGTGAGTTTCAATAAACATTATCCTCTATTTACCCTTTTGAACCGCCATAATGGCAAGGTAAATAAAAAGTAAAATGGGGATTAACAGAATATACTGAATAAAAACAGTGGGCTAACTGCATGTTGAAACATAGAATTATTTAGGTTGGAAAACACCCTTAAGATCATCAACTCCAACTGTAAACCCAGCACGGCCAAGTCCACCACTAAACCATGTCCCTAAGCGCCACATCTACATGTCTTTTAAATACCTCCAGGGATGGTGATTCAACCACTTGCTTGGGCAGCCTGTTCCAATGCTTAATAGCCCTTTTGGTGAAGAAATTTTTCCTTACATGGAAGAAAAGACTGACCCCCAGCTCATTACAACCTCCTTTCAGGTAGTTGTAGAAAGCGATAAGGTCTCCCCTCGGCCTCCTTTTCTCCAGGCTAAACAACCCCATTTGCCTCAGCTGCTCCTCATCAGACTTGTTCTCTAGACCCTTCACCAGCTTCATTGCTCTTCTTCAGACAGGCTCCAGCACCTCAATGTCTTTCTTGTAGTGAGGGGCCCAAAACTGAACACAGTACTCAAGGTGCAGCCTCACCAGGGCTGAGTACAGGGGCACAACCACTTCCCTAGTCCTGCTGGCTAGACTATTTCTGATAGAAGCCAGGATGCTGTTGGCCTTCTTAGCCACCTGGGCACACTGCTGGCTCATATTCAGCTGGCTGTCGACCCACACCTCCAGGTCCTTTTCTGCCAGGCAGCTCTCCAGCCACTCCGCCCCAAGCCTGTAGCGCCGCATGGGGTTGTTGTGACCCAAGTGCATGACTCAGCATTTAGCCTTATTGAATCTGTATTTACAACTCTTTGGACCTGGCCATCCAGCCAGTTTTTTACCCAGCAAAGAGTACACTTGTGCAAGCCACGAGCCATGAGTGGGAAACGGTGTCAAAGGCTTTACTAAGGTCCTGGTAGACAACATCCACAGCCTTTCTCTCATCCACTAAGCGGGTCACCTTGTCATTGAAGGAGATCACGTTAGTCAAGCAGAACTTGCCCTTCATAGACCCCTGCTAACTGCACCCTTTTACCTGTTTGTCCTGTATGTGCCATGTGATGGCACTCAAGATGATCTGCTCCATAACCTTCCCCAGCACCAAGGTCAGGCCTGTAGTTCCCTGGATCCTCCTCCTGGCCTTTCTTGTAGATGGGTGTCACATTTGTTAACCTCCCAGTCAACTGGGACCTTTCCGTTAGCTGAGATTGCTGATAAATGGTTGAAAGTGGCTTGGTGACCATTTTCACCAGCTCCCTGAGTACCCTTGGGTGGATCCCATCTGGTTGCATAGACTTGTGTACATCTAAGTGGTATAGCAGGTCGCTAACCATTTCCTCTTGGATTACTGGGGCTTCATTCTGCTCTCCGTCCCTGTCTTCCAGTGCAGGGGGCTGGATACCTCAAGAACAATTGGTCTTGCTATTAAAGACTGAGACTTACTATTAAAGTACCTCAGCCTTTTCCTCATCCTTTGTCACTATGTTTCCCCCCGCATCCAATAAAGGATGGAGATTCTCCTTAGCCCTCCTTTTGTTGCTAATGTGTTTATAGGAGCATTTTTTATTCTCTGTTATGGCAGTAGCCAGATTAAGTTCTAGTTGGGCTTTGGCCCTTCTAATATCTCCTTGCATAACCTCATGACATCCTTGTAGTCCTCCCGAATTTCCTGCCCCTTCTTCCAAAGGTCATAAACTTCCTGGGTTTTCCTGAGTTCTAGCCAAAACTCTCCATTCAGCCAGGCCAGTGGTCTTCCCCACCGGCTCATTTTTCAGCACATGGGGACAGCCTGCTCCTGCACCTTTAAGATTTCCTTCTTGAATAATGTCCAGCCTTCCAGAACTCCTTTGCTCTTCAGGACTGTCTCACAAGGGACTCTGTCAACGAGGCCCCTAAACAGGCCAAACTCTGCCCTCCGGAAGTTCAAGGTAGCAAAGAGAAGGCTAGCAAATCACTTCAGAAATACCTGCAGTCAGGAGACCACTCAGTTGACAGGGTAATGTTCTTGAAGCAACTCCAGTTGCTTCACTGTAAACCCAGTAAAATAGACAATCAAAAAAAAACACAAGTAAAAACAAGTTTAGGGTTCTAAATCAGTGATGCTTGCTGTTGTCACAATCTGCTTATCCACGAACAGTGACCAGGAAGTATTCTTAAGTGATGGCACTGATGTCATCAAGCCCATGTGCTATACTGATAAGCTTTTGATGCTAAGTTATGGATTCCTTTGTTCTTTTGAAAGTGGCCAGACCTACAGCAGACTGGCTGTTCGTGCATCCAGTGTCAGGCCTATAGTCTCGGCAATAAGCGGTCTCACTAAATGCAACAACTACTTCATAACATCCAATATAATCTAAAATAAGTACCAAATACACTTGTACTGTCACTATGCCACTCAGTGGCCCAGCGCCTTGCTGTGAACAATCACGCTTTACATTGACACATCCTTTTCCTACGTTGCCTGGAGATGAATGAAAAAATTAGGAATGAAAGTATTAACAAATTAACCATTTTTCTTCCTTAAATTGAATCATTGATCATCTTCAGCTTCTGTTCTGGCAGAACAGATGTGGCCGTTTGTCACTGAGAACAAAACTGCAAAGACTTTTTACATGGAGTAGAATATCCTACCTGGAACAACTTCAAAAAGGAACTTTCCTGGACTTTCTTCATTGCCGGAATGCTCAATTACTCTGTTACCGGGCAGAAAGATGGTACCCTAAAGAAAAAAACAACAACAAACATGGGATTAAAACTGCTACCATGCTTCTGATAGACTGACACTTCTTTTTTGACTGGGCTATACATAAATATGTGGCATTGCACTAGGGCAGCTGACCTCCAAAGTGAGACTGAGGAGGGATTATCCCAAAAGCCAACATCATAGATCCCCTTAATTAACTGAGGCATTCAATAGTGGTTTTAGGGTTTTACATCTCTTGGGGTTCTGTTACTCTGAAGATTTTTGTACTAATTCCACTGTGCTGCACGGAAAAATTGGGACTAAAAGAAAGGGCTAGTTTGACCCTGTTGGTGAAAAGCTATGAAGTTGCATGTGTGAGGCAGATGAACTTACCAGCCAGGCTTCCTGGCTAAAGCCAAAGGATACACGTACAGAAGAATAACCTCAATTTGTGGTGTGCATATCCAGTCCCTGCTCTGTGCCCTTTTGCCGTAGCATCCCAGGGAATCAGTACAGAGAAAACATCCCACTTCCACCAACTTTGCCCCCTCCTCCCTCTTTGCCCTGCTGTCACTTCGGATGGATAGGCCACCCCTTTCCTCTCAGAGCTCTTTTTCATTTTCAGATATTACAGCCCCTCCTAGTACTATTTCCTCCTCAGTTAGCAGGCAGTCCTTAGTGACATTATGATGGGACGGCTGTCCAGAGCCAATTTCAGAGCGGCATCCTAGGAATTGTATCAGGTACGAGCTTTCTATCACTGTTAATTGGAGATAATACTTACTTACCAATATTCTCCAACTACTGTGTAACAGGGCCCCTATCTCCAAAGTAAACAACTTACATAACTTACACGGCTTAAACATAGACTATCTCAAGTTGGAGGGGCCCCATAAGGATCACTGAATCCAACATGGAGCATCATTTTCCATAGTGGTTTCACCAAATGCTGCTTCTAAATACCTGTCAGGCCCCTCACCCAAACAGCAGTAAAGGAAAAACATCAATTCTGATATGCAGCATTTGTTGCTATGGCCTGTAACCTTCATTACAAGCAGAAACACTCACAATTATTAGGAGGGCAAGACAAGCAGAATGTTATAGTCTTCTTGCAAAGAAGATCTTACAAATCAACAGGAAAAAGTCACCTGAAGAAAGTGGTAACAAATGTTTCACAAAAATCAGTATTTGTACCATCTGATGTGGAGACTGAGCTCTAAACCCACTTGCCCGTATATTGCTGTCTGCCAGCAGGTACGCTGTGCCAGCGGAAGCCGAAGACAGGGTCCACAGATATTTTATCAGATCATACAAAAGCACCTGCATGAAACACTATGTTACTTTTTACTGAAAAGAGATGAAACAGAACAGTATTCTGCTGAGGTGGTATTAGCAGCAAGCATTAGCAGTTGTGGGCAGCTTTCCCTACTCGCTGCATATACAGATGCATTATAACCATTAAGTACCTTGGTCCAATAGCTCTACTGGAAGCTATTTTCCTTCGTTCCTGCTACAAGAAGCGACTATTAACAGTTGTCACACGCCAAAGCCTTCTGTGAAATACTTTATTAAGTAAGAATAGTATCATAAACAAAAAAGATTATATGAATGGGAAAAAGCTGTCACAAAATAGCTCAACTTCTCATATAACAGCTTGAGAAAAAACAGCAAATATATGGAATAAATTTTTCTGAGAATTATGGCAGACCAGGAATAAAAATATCTAAAAAAGATTTTTAACTACATGTATTTTATGTCACATGTAATAGGCCATTAAGACTGCTATAATTTTCTTGCCCGGTATAACTTCCAGCTGGAGCTGGTTTTACCTAAAAAAAGCTCCACCCAGCACACAGGACAAGCAGATCAGAGTCTTCACGCTGGAGTACATTTCACTGCCTTGGGAACTTGTGTCAGTGAAGACATACAACATATTTACACTAATTATATGTCTTGCTATTCAATTAAGCAAAAATACAAAATTAAAGAGACCTAGCCTACAGCACTGTCAACTAAAATCAATTTACAAGACAGTAAATGAAAACTGCATTCAACTTTGCTGTCAACTCATTAGCGATAGACATGCTGCAGTCTCATTACAATGCGGTGCTTTCTGATTCTTTGATGTAAAAGCCTCTACAGTGAGCTGTCTTAACGACAGATTTTTGAGAACATAAGAACAAAACAGTCATAATATTTATAACCTTAGCACCTTCATTTCATAGACGAAACCTATTTCAACTACTAAGATGTGAAGCCTAACGCCACACATGCCAGTTAAGTTTATATGAAGGAAATCCACACAGCAACATTATACAGAACATTGCTGTGGAATAAAAAGAAAACATGTCCTCAAACGGCAATCTTATTTTAACGTCTATTTTCAGAACTATTATTGGAAACATCGGTGCATGTGAGATACTTAAAAATATACATTTATGTGGGTTTTTTTTTTCAATAAGAGAATAGCTTTGTTTGTGCAACATGCACCTGGATGCCCCAGACTAGCGGGGAAAGCCTAAGAGAGCAATTGCAGCTCTTTCACTTCCCATTCTGTCTGCTTTCACACCCACCATACAGCCACACTTCCTCTTCATTAAGTTTTGTAGTTATCTACATAACTGTACCAAGGCTATCTGGAGTGTCCCTTTGCTTAAGTTTCTCAGCAGTTTGTTTCACACAAGCAGGCCAACAGCCAGGGAACACATTTGTACTGTAAAAAAAAAACAAACCCTCGGCCCCTCGTGTGGCACAGCCCCGGCTGCTGGGTATTTGATACGAGCAGGGGGACCCCAGTCCCCACATCACTGTCGGGCCCCTTGTCGGGCTCAGTTGTCTTTCTGGGCCCTTAAGGTGCAACATGTGGCCCATCCTTACAGCTTGGATAACCTAAAGAGCATGGACTATCACAGAGCTGCAAAGTTTCAACAAGCTAAAGCGCTGGTTTTCCCCTTGAGCCTCTAATTCCAGGGGGAAACAAGAGAAAACCAACTATATGGTCTAAGATAGCTAACAAGATAGTAATTTGCACATAAAGGATGAAGGTGTTTTCCAGAGGAAATACATGTTTTGACTTGGGTATCAGTGCATGTAAATGTTCCATAATTAGAAAACTTCACATTTCTTCATATCAAACCATACAAATCATTCAAAACTGTTTGAAAAAACATCTCAACATAAGACTAAAGATTGGACCAGATTAATATCCTGCTTTCAAAAAAAGAAAGAAAAAACCATGGTGCTGGCAGGGAACAAGACACAGTCTATAGAAATATAGAAAAATGGGAGTGGGAGAAAAATGTGGCCCTGATCCAAAACCCTTCTCCTCCCCTTGCCATTCTGTCTGCAGTCTGTGCTTCCACCAGGTCAGCAGCATTTTACAGAGCTCCTGCTGTGATAAACCCGGGTTGTTTTTCAGTTTCCAGCAATTCTGTCCTTACCAGCGCAGTTCTGTTTCTCTAGCTGAGCACTGAGGGTGACTCATAGGATGAAGGAGAAGTTTGGGTTGCTCAAGAAGCATTAGCCTTTTCCCTAACCAAGTACCAAGCCCACTTTCAAAGAAGCTTCTCACACACATGGCTTTCGCTAAAGTACACTATTGCTTCAAACCAAAGATCACCTAAATAGCAAAACAACCACATTTTTGTTAAAATTATAAATCTGCAAATATGCAGCCTTTAACTGAAGAAAAATTACTACTTGGTTAACAAAGTGCCGGATAAAATACTGCAGTGCAGCAGCAATGACATAAATCTACTTCACATTACAGTCAACAGCATTACAGTCTTGCGCAAAGAGATGTTTTATCCCACAACAGTCCCCTGCAACACTTTCAGCGCCATTCCCAGCTGAACTTCACGAGGAAGCATGAAAAAGGAGACAGGATGGCCACCACACAAGTGTTTCATGGCAACCAACTGACAGATGGTTATTTCTGTTTTGCACACTCTGTGTAACACCCTAACAGTGAAGCAACCCTGTGCCTCTTGCTTTCTTTTTCCCATTACTCCTCCCCAGCTATACTTTCCCCAGCCTTGTTTGAACTTCGTTTTCTGAAGCTGTGTTTAAGAGATACCAGGTTTTCCCCGAGAAAGCTTATGATACAAGGAATTCCCATGCCTTTAAGATGCTGACTGGCAACTACGAAGACACTTACATGATTTTCAATACCTCTGTATGGATTTTACTCAAAAAGCATGTAGATACATGAGGAAATTAACTGCTTTCTTGCCAAAATAATGTATTCAGCATTTATCCTAATAAAACTCTCCAAGGTTTAACTGGTCTATTTGCTTGCTCACAGTTTGTCCTGCCACCCCTTAAAAAAGTTACTTCAGAAGTCCACAGTATCAGCAGTTATATCAGATGTTCTTCTTGCCCTTCCAACTTTGATGATTTATCAGAGATCATTGAATTCTACTTCAGCTTTCAAGATAAGTGCTGCATTTACATATCTGTTTTTCTTGTTTCATGGGAAACTCTTCCCAGGATTTTTCTTCTGGTACTTCTGAAAAGTTTCAATTAACTTAGAGGATCTTCACATAGTTTCTTCCTCTTTGTCTGTTGCTAGAGGTTGGGTAACTTGTTAACCACGACACAGAAGTGGCTGTGTTGGTTTGGCAGCAAAAGTTTCCAGGATTTTAACCCCGCCAGAGTGCGGCCCCTGAACAAACACAGCCCAGCTACTCATGCCTCTCTGCAAGAAGGCTCACAAATCAGCTCGACTTTGTCCCTTAGAAGAAAAAAGTTCCTCAAAAACAGTGCTAAGAAGGTCTGCAGCCCGCAATCAACTACTATTCCCCATGCCAAGTCCTCTCCCTCCCTAGATGGTGCCAGACTGAACTACTTCACAGCTCTTACAAAAGGTTTACTCAGAGAGGGAGGAAACGGTAGACAAGAATCAGCTTTCAGAGAGGCAGGAAGGTCATCAGCTAGGAACGAGGCAACTGATGGGGAGGATTTTTGGGTACACGTGCCTGTTAAATGACTTAGCCATGTACAACACAGCGCTGTTGTACAGTTTCTTTTGTTGCTGTTGTTGTTTCTGGAAAGTCTGGAGTGTCATATTTAAGAACAACTGTGCACTTCAACTTGGATGGTATCTTTGGCTGAAAAATACTACATTTAGTGGATAGTACTCTCAGCGTCACTAGTATTTACAAAGTCGCAGCCTGAAAGGCATCCACTGTATTTCACAGTAAAGCCTGTTAATCAACCCAGATTAAATAATATACTTGATATGTATGCACATACATACATATAAATTTCTACATGTACACACGGACGTGTACATGTACTGTGAATTGTTAAACAAGTGATGTATAGCAAAGAAGGATAAAGTGAGCAAGTAAATGATATCAGTTAACTATAAATCCTCATTCCTCACATAACTACTGTTTTTGCCTTTGAACTATCACAAAAATAGATTAACTCAAGTCCAAGAGAGCCCTTTGCACTGTGAGGAATCCACACAAGGTGAGGAGGAAAATTTATAGCACAGGCAGAAATCCAGTTATACTGAGGTCAATAATGAAATGTTAATACAAGATATAATTATAAGAGAATGAAGGAACCAGATGTTCTCCTATAATATTTTTTTATTATTATAAGATAATAAGATTTTTAAATTTTTATTATAAAAGAGTGGATTTTTATACCACTTAAGCAAGGAAAGCTCTGGAAGAAGTACAATTACCACAGGAGATGATGCAGTCTTTGTCTTGCAGTTACTGCAGCCATTTACAGTTTTGCAGTATGCACAGGGAAAGAACCACAAGCGCTATCCTATTTGAGGCATCCAGGAGAAGGCGGGGGGGGACTATTCAGATTTTAGCGTGTGTAATATGACAACATTTTTGATGTGTAACATGCCAACGATGAAGACTGAGGAGGACAGAGAAATTACAAAAGAAACAGGTTTGGCTGGACAAAATTCAGTCAATACACAGCATACATTTTCCTGGCATAAATTCCATTGCATTTGATATGGAGCACCTCTCCTATGAGAACTGGCTGAGAGAGTTGGGGTTTTCAGCCTGGAGAAGAGAAGGCTCTGCGGAGAACTTACTGTGGCCTTCCAGTAATTAAAAGAAAGATGGGGACAAATTTTTTAGCAGGGCCTTTTGTGATAGCATAAGGGGTAATGGCTTTAAACTAAAAGAGGGAAGACTTAGCCTAGGTATAAGGAAGAAATTCTTTACAACAGCTGTAGTGAAACACTGGAACAGGTTGCCCAGAGAGGTGGTAGATGCCCCGTCCCTGGAGACATTCAAGGTCAGGTTGGACGGGGCTCTGAGCAGCCTGATCTAGTTGAAGATGTCCCTGCTCGTTGCAGGGGAGGTTGGACTAGATGACCTTTAAAGGTCTCTTCCAACCCAAGCTATTGTACGATTCTATGACATTTCCTATGTCATGCCCCACTATGTTAACACATTACTCCAGCTTGTTACCGTTGAAGAACAAGAATTGTCATTCAGTTCTCAGAAATTCTGCAGACAGGAGTATAAAGGAGATTTTTCCTTTAGGAAATGTTGAAACCTACCTCATAGCTTAATTTTCTAAAGTAGTAGTAAATTCACCTCTGTGGTGGTGAATACCACATGTACTGTTTGCTTGGCAATGAGCACCAAAACATTTAATCTGACATGAGAGACGGAGTTGGCAATTTTACTAGGATATGTTTACAGTTTCTTTAAAGATTTTTCTCTCTTTCTCTCCTGCTACACATTTCACTTAATGCCTGAGTGCTTCTCTGCTTGAGAGAAACTTCTCTCCTCCAGAATGAAGCAATCTTGGCTCGAGCAGCCACTAGAAAAAACTCCCTTTTTTGTTCCACGAGAGAAAGAAAGCCCATACCAAGTTAAGCTGTAACACAATACCAAAAAAAACCCCAGAGGCTAGATACAGGCATATTGCATCATGGTTTTCTTTTTTCTAGTAAGGGCAAGAGAGAAGAGTGACCATTTCCTAACCATGTCTGAGACAATGTCTGAAATTTAATAATTTCAGCTTTTGCCTGATAATAATATATATTTTGCCTAATAAGCTTTTGCCTCTTTCTGAATCTGTTTCCCAGCACCAACCTCTACCTTACCGTTGAAAGTAAGACTGAACATGCTCTCTTCCCACCTCTAAACTCTGCCTGCTATTTTAAAAAGTTTCAGACAGATCTTGGATTAGTACGAAGCAGCTTTCCTGTCTAAAGCAGATTTACTGTGGTATCTAGAGAAGCTTGAACACCTCTATTTTACCCACCCTCTCCTGGCTTCTCCCTAATGAATGAGCTTATCCAATTATATGTCACCAGCTTCTGTCAGAAACATCGCTCCTCCTCCAGCGATGTGCTTTTCTTTCCCTAGTTTGTCACAGGGGGGTACAAGGAGCTGGGGAGATAGTTACAGGGGGTGAGCCAATTCACAAGTAACGCTCTTGAAAGTTACCTTGGGCCTGAAGGCGCGGTGTGCACCTGCTCCCACACAAGCACTTCCAGAAAGAGTAATTAGGACTGTGCCTCGGCAGCAGGGACTGAGCTCATTTAACAGAACAGGACAGGTTACAAGGCCCAGCGACTGGCAGATGTTGCGGGAGCTCTACAATACAGGGTGCCTTCCTGGGGAACCCACTGCAGTTGCCGTGTCGCTTACAAAAAGGACCCTGTGGTATTTTCTGAAGGCAAAGAAAAAGGAGACGTATAAATAAATTTGGAGACTGCATTGAATTTAAGGACTCATGACTACAAGCTAAGCTCATTATTAGATGCATGCATGGAAGTTTTGATAAAATTAGGCTTTGTAATGATCATTAAATTTTGATCAATAGACAACCATGAGACTGGGCATTACTGAATTATAGAAGAAAAAGGCAGCTATGAGAAATCTTATTTCCAGTAGCTCTGCTCAATAAGAAATTTAGCTTATTATTAGATAAAACTGTTTTCCCAAGAAAAAAAAAACAAAAAAACAAACCAATAAAACACAAAGCATCAGAACACAGAGGACCAAGTCTTACTTTATAGATCTCTTCTGCAAAGGAAATTTACTGACTTCTAGTCCTGGGAACATCTAGGCCAAAACAATGCAATTATTCCCCAAAAAGATGATATTTTCAAGTATGGCCTCTCATTTATATACAGAGCTCTCCAGTGAGTCTTGACAGAAACAGCAACACTGTGAGAGAATGTAGCATATATGATAAAGCAGGTTAAATCAAGTCAGTCATTAAATACTGAACTATACATGTTTCAAGATAAGATTCAGAGGCAAAAAGAAGGCCCTAAACCTGAACCTTCTATTACATCTTTGTTTTCCTTTCTTATTTTGAAGAGGTGGGCAATCCGTGGTCACTGCTCACAGTTGCCTCACTTCCAAGGGTCAAATGGATATCATTTATACACTCTAATTGGTTTAAATCCCACAGCTGATGGAAAGGATTAGGATCTAGCTCATGATGGACAGAAAAACATTCAGTTACCAGAACTGCTAATGATAATCAAGCACTTTGCTGGTTCTCATTCTGAATTATGCTTTCACATTGCAGGAGGATTAATTTAGGGGGAAAACAGTCTGTGGAAACACTAACAACACTACAACCTTGTCAGAAAAAATACAGCCGGATAATTATGGTTGGCTTTCAAAGCAGATTGTCAAAACCTGACCCACTGTAACAGTTGACAGATGAATATAGGCAATAGATGTCACGACACTTAAAGGAGTAAATGTCACCCTGGAGCACAGCCGATGGAGCAACAAATAACTCGTCTGTTCACCTCCGAGCTGAAACAGCCCCAGCCTGAACACTAGGCCCAGCTGGGGCCCTGCGCTGGCAGGTGGGTGCAGACCCAGCACAGGGAAGGCAGAGAAACCAACACAAGTGATGAGAGCACTAAAAACCGCAACCTCTCTCTCCAAGCTAGTCAGTGGGACAAACGGAGTTGAAGCAATTTGCTCCAAAAAACCCATGTGCTCCAGTGCGGCGGCTTGCCATCCTTTTCTGAAGATCATCATCAAGGACTAAAAGAAAAAAAGAATAATCCCAGACAAATAATAATCAAATGAAATCAATAATTAAGATTTTACCATTTCTAAGTCCCAGGAAACTCTGCCAGAGAGGCCTTTGCAGGGTAGGGAGCTGACTCAGGTGTCCGCGGCAGGTTCACAGGGGACCCTGCTACACCCACCAGCAGGAACCCTGCAGACACTCCAGTTTAGCACCAGAAGAAATCGCCTTTTACTACCACTTACTATCACAGTTACCCTATCATAGAGTCAGAAAAACAGCAGGGGCTAAAACCATGGTCAGGTAAATCCCAGGTGGAGGTCAGACTGCTTCTGACTGTCAGAAATAACCGACCAATTTCAAAGTTTCTAATTAAGATCATTATCTTTCTCCCTCCCCTCAGCACCACACCCCACCCACCCCGGCCTTCTCTTCAGCGTTTCTTATTGGCTTAGCTTACAATAACAGTCTTGCTTATGACAATTTACACTACTCTGCCTCTTTTAAAACCTACCAAAACAAGAGAAATAATTTTTAAATATATAAAAACCACCTTTGTTCTCTAGGTCCAGTGTGAACAGGAGAAGAAATAGTAAACAACTGGAGAGCTCAGCCTTGAGAGACTGAAGTCTTCAGCCCTGAAGTACTTCAAATACAGATAAAGACAACTCTCTATCAGGAATTACTAACATAAAACTGTTCTTGCCTTGAGACAAGGGATGATTCACATCAATTTGTTTGGGTTTTTGTTTGTTTTATGACTTCCGTGTTGAATTTAAGAAGTAAAATCCTTTCCAAGCCCAACACACAGAGGTGGTTTTTTTTCCAGGAAAGCTATATATGGCGAAGCAGCTCACCTGAGGACAATTCATTTACAGGTCAGTATGCAGTGAAGGTTGAAGTTGCTGCAGATTTCCTAGAAACTACACATAAAGTGCAACTTTTACAGCATAAGTAAAGAAAGGTGGCAGACAGAGACATGGAAATGGGAATATGATTCCACTGAAGGAAGTCGTTTCTTCTTTTCCTGTGCAAATATTCTTGTTGGCTTTTGGCTAGCAAGAATACTCAGTGGAGTTTGCCTGTCCTGTGCAAGTTACCATCTTGCAGTTTTTTATTGAAGAAAAAAAAACTTAGTTTCTCATGGAAAAACTTTAGAGCTTAATGGCAAGGGTTATCTTTCTTTGCAAGTTTTTTTAATGCCTATATTGCTTGTTGTTTTAACATTTATACTGTTTATATTTTGTCTATGTAGTGAATGTTTTACGAGCATGGCTTATAAGTGCTTCTGCACTACAAATACCACATTGACACAAATTAAATAGCTCATTCAGCTTTCCGGCACCTAGTGTAAGATACTCTGTCTTTGTCTAAGGGATTACACTAATTAGCAGTGATCCTGTCTCACAGAGACTGGGGTCATGTCTTCTGTGCTATCTGAACAATTAACACAACCGGAAAACTCTGATTCACTGATTACAAATTACTTCTCAAACAGTATAATTTGTGTACAGTAGTTTTTTTCCAGGTTTTACCTTCAGTTCAGCATATTAGTCTGCTTCTTCCATTCTGTGATACTGTTTCCAATTTATAACTGTTCTGAATCACTCACTTTTATAGCTTTTGCAAATGATCTAGCTGTTTCTTAATCAAAGTATTAGTAATGTGTTGAAAAGTATCTTTAAATATTTTTATTATGCACCCTAAATATTAAGCAGAGAATTATGGCTAATTAAAAGCTGCCTTAGGAACCGAACTTTGATACTTGATGGATGCAAGCATACAAAACACTGACATGGTTTATAAACATACCAAGTTTGCTATGGAAAGCTGCTGATGCTTTTGGCAAGATGAAGGTGTTCTATAAACTAGACTCTTGGGCAAAATAGATACCTACATAAATATATCTATGAATTAAAACATACTTTCACAACTTGGGGTGGAATTTTGGAGGGACAACATAAATCAAACACTTGTTATGTTCACTCAGAAGTTACTGCATGGTGCTATAGCTGCCTTAATGCTTTCCTATGTGCTGGGAAGAAAGGATGGAGGAGCTTTGTAGAATACAGGTCTTGTAGGTTTCACTGTACCAAAAAAAAAAAGTTTTCCATTTTTCCATTACATTTATGTAAGTCTGCTCAGAATACAATCATTGGATGTGTTTTTCGAGGACAACGCTTAAATTACTAGCTATGTAGGAAAGAGTACCAGATATCCCCTAATTTAAATAATTACAAAATCAAGGCAGGATTAAGTGGGAGCTGGTTTAGGTCAAGTACCAATAGATCACAACAGCCCCTAACCTCCGGACAAGTTCAGAACACACGTTTTTTGTGTACACATGGTTTCTTCATAGTCCTCAACTCGCACCCTGCATTCAGGGATCTGTCAAGTTGCAGCAAGACCATGAACTGATCTGGATCACAAAATCAGCCTTGGATAATGCAAAAACCACTCAAGGACCACCACAAACAAATCCTCTCAGTGCTAGTTTAATTGACCTATTGTTTCCCCTTGGAAATCCCTTTCCTATTTACCTCCTTTGACAGCCAGGACAAGAAGGCCAGTTTGCTATTCCAGGAGGAATTTACAAGGTGCATGATTAAAATTATACAGTCATAGGCTACCACATCCTGGAAGTGGTACTCTAACCATGTAAAAAAAAAAGCCCACTTTTCCAGCCTTTATCTCAGCAGTTTGACTATAAGGACACTATGGGAGACCATACCAAAACCTTGATGAATCTGAGCTATACAGTTGCTCCCTCCATATCCAAAAGGCTCCGGAAGGACTCACTCCTGGACCTTACCAGGGACTGCAGGGAGGCTGAACTTTTAAATTAAAGATGTCTTTTAAAAATAGTAATTATTTTTCAAGATTATGATGTCTCAAAATAGCATTTACTTCAGTGAGAATAAATAAGATATTCGTAATTTGGATTTTTACTCACTTCTCTTAATAAGACTGAAGGTATTTTACAACATTCTGTAAAGGTACATCAAGAATAACTGATGTTATTCTTGGGTACTTGGGTTTATTGCACCTTTTTATGGGTTTTCATATTGAAGTACAAAACCATCATTTATACGCTTTTCCATAAGACAGTGTGGCAAGCTTTCTGCAGACCTGTTGAGGGCAGGGGGGGTATCTTGCAGAGTGCCAGACAGTCTAGAGTAAAAATGGATTCAGGGTGACTGGAGGCCAACATTATTAACTGCACTGTGGCAGCTGCTCTGTTCCACACCACATTAATATAAATAGTTTAGATTCCATGTTGCTATTTTAATAAATTACCAAAATACAAATGACCATGAAGTGGTCTTCACAGTCTGCAGGAGACCGCAGTATCCCTTACAAAAACAGAGGACGAACTACCAATTTATGCAAGAGGAGAAGCTAAGACAAAGTTCACACAGCAGGTGAACAGAAACAAAACTCCAGGTTTTCTGGCAAGCACACCAATACTTTCGCCACCGGACTGCTCCCTGCCTGGAGTTATTGTTGAAAAGGGGCCTTTCCTCCAACTAACAAGAAAAAATAGTTCATACCAGTCATCTGCTGTCAACGCTCTGGAATCTGCTTGTTTCAAAGAGAGAGCGCTCCTGAAATTTTAAGCATTTTTAGACGCACATTTATTTCTGTTGCAGACATATTTTCTTCAAAGTGAAAACACAAGGCAAAGATGTCAAATCTGGTAGTCCACCAATCTGCAAGTAAAAATGTTTACTTTGGAGCCTCACCAAAAGTGGCCCCATTTTCTGGCATGCTCAGAGCTATAGAGCACACTGACTACAGCTGAAGGCTGGGATCATCATGGGAAACAGAGGTACCGATAAGGACATGGCAAGAAAAAGGGAGGGGGTATCTCGAATTTAGAATTGCTTGTGAGAACTGTCACATTATTTTGTCTCATGGGACAAAATGTAGTTCAGCCAAAAGAAAAACAGAAAAGCTCCTGAATTCCAATACCACACTCGAGCCATTGGCTCAAGGCTGTTTCAACAGGCTACTTCAAAGCCTGCTGAAGTCAGAATAGACAATGAAGGTAATCAATGAGGTTTCACTATTATTTTTTAAGGATTTAATTTTACCACTCCTCTGCTGCTACCCAATGGCTATTGTTGACTGCGTCCATTTGCCTAGGTACCTCACAAATTTCTTCATGCTTTTCTCCCTTCCTATTCTACATCCTTACCTACTGCATTTACTTTTTCTAGTATGTTTCTGCCTTCTACATCCCTTCTACAACATCAGAGAGCTTCAGTCTGGTCATTGCATAGCTTAACTAGAAGTTGAGTATTATCTACTCAGCCAGAAGTGTTCTCCACATCCACAGTAAAACTGTTGATGTGGAAACTGTTGCCAATCTAAGGCCTTAGGCGACACACGTAACTCATCAGTGGTAAAAAACCAGCACGTAACTTGTCTACAGGCTCACAGGATGGCATTTGTCCTTATGAAGATGTTTCAAGTCTGACATACTCCACATCTAATTCCCATCTGAAAACAGGCTGCAGAAAGGAGACTTGGGTGAACTCTTCTGCTGCAAAAAAAAAAAAACAACACTCCTCTAAGCCCTGTCTTACAGGGCTTAATGGAATCAAAGGCTTTCTCATACACAAGATGTATAACATCCTAGTAAATTTTTGGTTTACTCTGAGAAACATCATCTTCTATTTAGAAAACCCAAAGGAACTAATTTCCCATTAATTTCATGGCACAACATGAGCTTGAGCATCCTTCGGCTCTTGACAAAACACTGTCTCCCTGTGGCTTTGAACAAAAAGCCCGGCTTCATAGCTGAGCTCTAGAAAAGCCACATTTAAGATTTAATAGTCTTCTTCACCAGTTTGCTGCAATTCTACTTAAAACACCACAGTTGCTCCACTTAAAAGCATTTTCTAAACCGTATCTCAGAGTGCCTGAGATAAGGGAAGTCTCAGCAAAGGCAAGTGACAGCATTAATTTGACTTTTTCTGTTAAATAAAGAACAGTTCATTAAAATCTTTAACAGGTGGCAGGTTTGGCAGCTCTACTGTGTGTAGGTTCTAGACAGATTTATCATGCCTTTCATTTTAAAACATTTATGTGAACGCATTTGCTGAGATAAATTACCTTGTTCACAAAAGCATCCTGATTAAGGCTGCTGGTTTAACTGTTATATCAAACTATGTTGTAAAAACGTTAGCATCAATTTTGACAACCAGCATCTCATATTTATAGCTTCAAAGCTCTATTCATTAGTTTCCTATTCCAGTTCTGGTAACTTTTACATTTTAATTGACAATTGTCAAGGAAATACTGAACACAAACTGGTTAACTCATTTCATGGAGCTGGAGGGATACCCAAGTGAAGCAGACAGTTGCAGGTGAACTGCTTCTGAACATGCCCCATAGCAATCCAAGAAGAGACATCTAGACTCACAGGCAGATTTTGGAGTTGGATAGGGGGTTGATATGAAATGTTGCTTTTATGGAAAAGCAAGATTTCAACCACTCCAAGGGTTTTCACTGAACAGCTGTCCTGGGAAACATCTGTCTAAAGGAAAAGGGATTATGCTGCTATGATTTCCCATTTTTACTCAGAAACTCAGTTTTTTGTGTATGCATCTGGATGCACAAAAGCCAGGCACAATTCCCACCTTTTCCAATGGGCACCCCAAGTAGACATCCCTCCTGTGGGACAGGTCAGGGGAGACTGGGTGCACATAACCCCTAGGAACAACGAAGGGGTTAACCACTCCCACTGCAGAGGAAGAACACCAGGGCCTCACATCCCAGATCCCATCCAGCCCGCTTAGGAACCTTTCACAAATGCTTGCCATTTAGCCTCACAAACATTTAAGTATGCATACTATGAAAAACTAGTCCAACACAGAGAGCCACCAAGTGATAGCCTAAATTTAAAAGGCAGAAAACTTTGGTTCAAACTCATTTTTCTCCCTGCATCAGCAGAGATATCTGAAGAGAGGCTTGGAGCTCTGCAGAATGAAGCAAGTTATCATTTCTACTGCTACAGTCCGTGGTCGCAGCCCCGATCAAGAAGTGGGACCCCCTGGAATACACTTAGTACAAACAGAACAAAAAAGCTCTCCAGCCCGAGAGCTCCCTTGAAGTGCAAGATGATGAACATTATAGTCACTCAAACACAAACAGTGGCAAGTTCATTTGAAGCAACAATATCCATCTATTTTTAGCAAGGTTTGTGTTAGGGAACAAAAGGCTATTTTCCACAACTTTGTATTAGAAACCCCCATCTCTAAACCACCTCCTTTCTCATAAGAAGAGTTTGTATCAATGATCACTCCAGGGAAGCTATTCTTTCTTTCTTTTCTTCCTTTTCCTTCCTTCCTCTATCTTTCTTTCTTCTTTTTTTTCCTCTTTAAAGCAGAGATCAACTGATAAGATATTATTTCACTCCAGGGGATTCAGTAGATTTTCATTTTGAAACATAAATTTGTACTACAATTTCATGAATTCCCTCCTGAGTATAAGATAAAGGCTCGTGTTCCCATTTACACAAAGGTTAAAAAAGCTTTGAGTGCTAAGAAGAATTTAGGATAAAGAAAATTATTTTCGAACACAAATGGCTTTATCATCTAGGAAAACCAAGGCAAGTACCAAAGCCTGCAAATGCTCCTGTCTGATATTTGGTACGCAGTCGTCGTCACTGAGTTTCAGAGCATTTTAATGGATACACAGCTGTTTCGTACCATATATTCAAGACTTAAGATATCTCTGGACAAGAGGGCTTTTAAATACGACTGCCAGTCAAACGAACGACAGCCACCATCAGCCTTGTGGGATTCTTGTCTCTATTATTAAACTGAGACAGCTACAGCATCTATCCAAAGGGTGGGTAGGACACAGCCTCACATAATAGACACTGTAGGGATTTTGGGGCTTCTGTCACTCATTATTATTAATAACATGCTAGTATCAAGAGAGTTGCAGTCTGTCGTGGTGCCTGCTGTCCTGTGCAACATCTTTGCAACAGACAGACACTGGAAAGTAAGACAGTGGATGTCAGAGCAATAACCGCCAAGCCCTTTTTGGCATTTAAACTTCTAAAAACTATTAACTACCCTTTTTTCACCTATCCAGTATCAACTCCTGAACTTGCTATTCAAAAAGTATGAGTTCTAAAACCGAACTGTCCTCATTTCCACAGAGGAAAAAGGACCCATCTGATAAACCCAAGCTGAATAAAGGCACTGCCATGGACCTACTGTATTGAAGTTTCTTATACTACTCAGTACAGCACCATCTCAGTTTCTTCTCCACTGCAGTTGTTCTGTGCAGTTGTTACAAACTTCAGGTGTTAAAGAGCAAAAAGTGTTTTTACGTGTCTTGTTGCTGATAAAGCGTTAAATATCTTGTTTAAAGGTACTCTGGCAAGACTCCTGTCAACACACTTTTAAACTGTCTGGTTCATTTTAACAGCCTTGGAATGATTCTTGATGGAGACTAGTATCAATGAGTCCACCAAAACCAGGGTTCAACCACTAAAAACAAGAAAAGCCCACCACCACCAAGACCGCTGGGTTAGTCCACACAGTGTTGCTGCCAAATCCAGGGGCAGGACCACGGCATACTTTCCATCAGTAGCTCAGGACTTCAGGAATTGTGAGGTCTGAGATAAGGCTACACTAAAAAAAAAAAAAAAAAATCATGAAGGTGCTCTAAATTATTTTACTCCCTGCAGTCAGTTATTCCATGTTTTACTACTGAACTTCGGCCTTCCCAGGATGTATTCTGCATTGCTCTTCTGCATTGCAAAGAAGTCAGCCCTTTGCCGCAGTGATGAAAACGGGAAAGCCTGCCAGTTTAACAGACCATTCTGCCCACATCTCACAGGCTTTGATGGAGCCACGCGTGGCCGAGGGGTCTGGGCATTCCGCTTGGATGAGAGGAGTCCCTGCAGCCAGCGTTGCCCTCCTAGATGTGGCCCCGATAGGCAGGAGGGGCTTTTTTTTTTTCTCACGTCGCTGACTGTTCGAGTTGGAAAGGGAAGGAGAGCAGCCCCAGAACGCCAGAGTCACTTATGAAAATACTTTCAGACTGCCAACTGAAGAGTAAAGACGATTTCAAGACTGCAGTTTGAGGTCATTCAGTTTTTATCTACCCCACAAGCCACTCCTCTTGGCGGGGAACTAAGAAAGCCTCTTTCCCTAGCAACAAGCCAAGTTGTACACGCTGCTTATTCAGCTGCAAATACCGCTTTTATCCCAGAGGTAATGGATTTAGAGAAGGCTATTCTTAAGCACTAATAGGCTAAAAGAACTCAATTATTTTCATTTAAAGACTAACGAGGCTCTCTTGCGAGCTATTCATTTCGTTACTTCAGGAACCATGCGGCGTTTGTACAACTGAATAAAAGGAAGGGAGAAAAAAAGTCATGACGGGCCCTTTTAAGGGCCACAGACCTCCTACAGTGCTGAAATTCCCTACAAACAGGGAGAGGGAAAAAAAATCATCAAAAAAGCCCGTCACAGTACACAGAGCAGTGTGCGAGGGTCAAGCTGTAGACAAAACCCATTACCATGTAACTGCTTACCATCCCTAATCGTTTGGGAATTTTTACAGCAACATTGCAGCATTTAGACTGAGTGTGGGATGGAAAACACTGGAGTGCTGGTTTTCTCAGGCCACTCGATATTGACCTGATACCATGATTAGTCTAATGCACAAGTGCTCCCTTCTGACAAGATCAAGAGATTATGGGAGATTACAAGGAACAGGACCGCTGTTATCAGTTTATCACCTTCACTTTGGGGAATGAGTCCTTGTGAGGCTACCCACTTTATCTTCCTCTGTGGCCACCCAAGAATGACTGCCACCAGCCTCTGATGACACCTTTAAAAACTTAAAACCCATAAGAGGGTTGCTAACCACTGCAGGACAGAAGTTTTTTCTGGTGTTTAAGAGCAAGGTGGAAGACAGCCTGTATCTTGTGTGGGGAACAAAACCCTATTATTTTGCTAACATCTGTGCACTTTCCCTATTCTATTAGTATTCCTTCTATGTAACAAATATATCTAATGCTTCTTGGCTAAGTTAGGCAGTGATGACACGGCTTCTGCGGCTGCTAAAGTTTTTTAATACTTTATTGTAAGTGTGATGCAAAAACACAGAAAAAAAGTAAAGAGAAAATTAAGACACTATTATTGAGTGCTGCACTTCATGCTACTGCCATCAAAATATATAATCTCAATTTCCCAAGTCACTGCTATTCGATTTGCACCCATCTGGCTGTTCCTTCACATAGTGCTAGCCACGCACACAGCACAAAGCATGCCTCTAGGTCCCTCCTCTCTCTGTCACCATGACAAAATGGCTATCTATACCTAATTTACTCTCCCACTAGCTCAGTCTGACACCTGAAATCTTTCAGCCACTTTTTTTTTCCCCCCATGTGGCTGTTTACAACCAATAGATATGAGTCTGTTACGGACGCCTGCACAGAGAAGAGAGCAGAGGTGATGGCCAGAGATAGCAATGCACCACCACTCATTCTCACCTCAGCTGCTTCCCAGGTTCCTTTTTCCACCATTTTTGCTTCATCTCATTGCCACTCCCATCAATTTTCCAGCAAAACAAACTATAATGAAATATTTTGCAGAAGATGATTTATTTCTCCAAGACTAGACCATCCAAAGTTCACTTCCTGGTGCTACCTGAAACACAACATTTTTGTTTGAAATGGCTGTTATTTTCTGCTCAGTCTCTCTTTGCCATTTAACATCTGCAACACGCCAATGAACGAAAACCATTAGACATGGGACAGGCTTTGTCTCATTCCTTCTAATTTGACAGACATATCCATAATTAAGCTTCTCACTAGATATCCACAACTCATGAAACAGGTGTCGTATATGTGTAGAGCAACATGTATTCAGAATAAAAGACTCTATTACAGTGCATTAGCTATGTATCCAACAGAAGATGTGAACTCCTTACGATCGGCATGTTACTCACAATAACCACCCCCAAAGACACTTTATTAAGAAACACAGCATCTTAAGCATGAAAAGCTAACCACAAGATGAACTCCGTTTAAGTGATAAGGCTCTAGGTCCATAACACTTCCCAGAGATTAATGACCAGCCAAAGGAGTTGATATCCAGAAGCAAAGAGAAGCAAATTCCCTAGGAAACGTTGCACAAGGCCAAGCTCATTACCCATGGAGAAGCTGAGGAATAAAAAAGGAGACCAAGTTCTACTCACTGCCTGTCCTTAGGCCTCAGGCTCTAAAGTTATTACTACAGTTTCACCATTTTCACTAATGTGCATTTTATTAAGAAAAAAGTAAAAAGCAAATTCAAGTGTCTGAAAGACTCTCCTCCAAATGCAAGCCATCGCTGAAACTCAAGTTCTTCTGTCTGCTAGCCAACATGGCAGGCAGCTCAGCAGACATTGAATATTTTCTAGTTCAGTTTCACAGAACCTTACTAAAATACAGAATACTTTCCATATGGTCATGTGCTTTCTTCAAATGAAGAATTATTTTTTTTCCTTCATTAATGCCTTATTGATGTATTTTAATTACCTACTGCAGTGTCAGGGCTGAGACGATAAAGCAACAAGCTGTAGGTTTTTTTAAGCATTCAACTCGTCCCCAAAAGAAGCCTCATTTTTCATATAGCCAGTGTATCCAACTGAGCACTGAAAACTCATCAATCATGCCTCCAACAAGTTTATCTCAAGTTTTATTTGCACATTCAGGTAAGTAATTTTAAGTAAGCAAAAGACAATCTGACTCCCAATCTAAATGCACAGGCTACTGAGTCAAAGTCTTTCACAAGTCAATGTAAACGTAGTAAGAAATAAGTAACAGCAGGTGAGAAAACATCAGCTTCTGGTATGCAGTAGAAATGGAAGCAAAATCAAAATTGCCTTATAAAACACAGCAATTACCTGCTACAATTTATCTGGCAACACCAGCAGTCACCTCACAGTCTGCAGACTATGAGTAATGGCTGAAAACTAGTCTTATCTAAGGCTACCTCACCAAAAGTTATCCAACCTCCTGGACAACTGCCCGTGCTGCCTTCACACAGGGTGGCCAGTCACGCAGAATAATGCTCCCTCACTTTTAAGACCTTCTTCCTGCTATGTTATCTTAGGCATCCTGCCATGAGCCTCATCACCACAATCAAGGACATCCCTTCTACTCCAGCAAACTCTATTTTATACTGCAGATGATGAATGGTGACAGCTGTCTCTAATGTATTCGAACTGTTATTCTCTTGATCCAAAACTGTTGGGAGCTGTCACCCCTGCTCACTCGCCTTCTTTGTTTTAATGATATGGGACAAGGGAGACACTTCTGGAAAACTCATGCAGGAGTTAGTAAAAAAACCTGTGGTTTATGGTTTGATGAAATGATTCTGTAGAATTCAATAGGGGATGATACATTCCTTACAGAAATGCTACACAAGTGATACACAACAGTTCCATAAAGCTTATGAAGAAGTTTAAGGTTGGAATAAACAGTTAATGAATTTGAATGTTAATCTCATTTGTTCCCCTCTCAAAGCAGAAACCTCACTCAGTTTCACAATCTGATAAAACAGCGAAGTAGCGGTATTTGCCTACACAAAAGAGTGAACAATCCTGTGACGAGAAGTGCTAAGTGCAACACAGTATTGTTTAAAAATCCCTCGTAGTTTTCTTAAAAGTCCTATAAAAAAAATCAAGTTGTGAGAAAAAAACCCCAATACATTAACCTCTTAAGAGTGTCTGACTGTAACATTGGTTCTTGAAAAAGAGGTAGACATCAGCATCCTACTACAGCGTATAAACAAATATGTCCATGTGGTCTATTTTACAATGGTATCAGAGTAAGAAAGCATGGTGGTCCTTCTTTACATCTGGTGTTTACATTAAATAATTAACAAGCAATAAGACTCATCATCAGTAAGTACTTACACAGCAAGCAGCAAAACGACAGGGTTAAGATACGAATTATCTTTACAAGATTTATATTTCAATGCAAGACACAAGAAAACAAGAAGTGGGTGGGTTCCTGCAACAAACATCTTAACATCCCAAAGCCACGTCCTTTTTACCCTAGGACCACATGAAAGACATCCTTGCACAATGCTAATTATTCTCAGTACTTGCCTAGCTGGGGATATCTACAGGAACTAAACACCCACCAGCCTCTAATATCACAGTGCTAATATCTATAAAAGTATGCACATGAGAAGAGGCCCATTTTCATCTATGACCTAAGCGAGGACTAGGAGACTGCACGTTTCCAGAGATGACTGGATACATTTGGCAAAGAAAGGGATTTGGCACTATTCCATCACACACATGCAATTTTCCCCTGCCCATTCAGCTTATGGGATACTGGAAGAGTCAGTCACTCACCACCAATAAACTCAGCAGGCAAAGCCAGAGCAGATGGAGGGGAGCTGCCTGGGCCCCGCCTCATGCTAAGTGACTGCATTAATCCCAGTATTATTATGCAATTCCTACAGATGTCATCTCTTAGGAAAACACTTAACGTAATTGCCCATATGCAAACACTTGATACACATATTATTTCACTGTGTCACCAGCTCCATACAAGTCATGGACAGTGTGCAAGGTCCAATATATTTTACCATTACACTCTGTAGTAATAATGCACTTCCAGTCTCATAGGAAGTTCTAAGAAGTCCTTCCTTTTTCACTTCACAACTGAAGATACAGTGCCCTTACTCATGTTTTCAAGACAGGGCAGTTACTGACTCTTGCAAGAAATTAGAAATGACAAGATTACAGTAAGTTTTCTTTTCAGTTTACCCCTCACAAAACTTATGGTTCCCTCCTGCAGGTAAGTGAAATAAGCAATGCAGACCAAAGAAACAATCGTCATACAGAAAAATCCTCTAGTGAAGAGCTACGAAATCCCAAATGCAGGTTTGCAGATCCGTGCCAGCTGCACTTATATTCAATTCACTGTTAATTTAAAGATAATACAAAAGTCATTTTACTTATCCTTAAAATGATTACAGCTCTTCTCATAGGTGACTGGCACAGAACTGTCATCACCAGCAGCCATACCACAGCCTTCAGATGCCATGCTGTGTGTGGAAGAGGGCGTTATCCCAAAGCACCAGCTCACCCCCTACTTGTGTTCCTTGGCTCTGGCACGCTTTCACCAGCCAGTTACGCACAGACTGAAGGCAACATCAAGACATCTATGCAATTCAACCAAGTGCATCCCAATCCTAAACACATTCAGATCTCTGTGTTCTTAAGCAAGTTTAAAAAGGCCATTTCCACCATTGTGATCCTGGATAACACTGAGTCAGGCTGCAATGAACAGTTGCCATTTTCATGGAGTCTTTATATGACACACTGCCCCCATTCTCTGCAGCCACTGGGAGCTCAGCCTGCTTTGTTCCTTGCATAATATAATCCATGGGTTTAAAAGAACATGTTTCTTGTAGGACCTATCTTTGTAGTTTCACCAAGTTCTTTCAGGTGAACAGAAAATTTCATTCCTCTGCTCATTTTCATAGGATTGGCTGCATTGCTTGTGCATGCAAATGCTCAATGCATGAAACTTTTCACTCCTTCTTCTGAAGGCCTTGGGCAGACAACAACAACAACAAAGATGTAATTCCTGGAACTTACTATAAAATCTTGGGGGGGGGGGGGGGCGGGGAGGGAGGAGGAGAGGGGAATTTATTTGCCCATCTTGCTGATGACAGAGCCTAGCATTTGCAATTGCTCCTGCAATGACAATCTCAATCTAGGTTAAAAATCAGTGTCTCAACTATTTTAACACTGGTGACTTAATTTACCTGATATTTTTTTTCCTACATATGCAGCTGACATACATACCTTTGAAAAAGTCTTATCTTAGAATCATAGAATTGCCTAGGTTGGAAGGGACCTTTCAGATCATCTAGTCCAACCATCAACCTAACTCTGACAAAAACCATCACTAAACCACATCTCTAAGCACTATCTCTACCCATCTTTTAAATACCTCCAGGGGTGGTGCATCAACCACTTCCCTGGGCAGCCTGTTCCAATGCTTAATGACCCTTTCAGTGTAAAATTTTTTCCTAATATCCAGTCTAACCCTCCCCTGGTGCAGTTTGAGGCCGTTTCCTCTTGTCCTATCGCCTGTTACTTGGGAGAAGAGGCTGACCCCCACCTCTCTAGAACCTCCTTTCAGGTAGTTGTAGACTGTGATAAGGTCTCCCCTCAGCCTCCTTTTCTCCAGGATAAACAACCCCAGCTCCCTCGGTCGCTCCTCATAAGACTTATTCTCCAGATCCCTCACCAGCTTCACTGCCCTTCTCTGGACACAGTACTTTTTATGGTGAGGGGCCCAAAACTGGACAGAGTACTTGATGTGCTGCCTCACCAGTGCCGAGTACGGAGGGACAATCACTTCCCTAGTCCTACTTACCACACTATTCTTGATACAGGCCGCCTTGGCCACCTGGGCACACTGCTGGCTCATATTCAGCTGGCAGTCAACCAACACCCCCAGGTCCTTTTCTGCCAGGCAGCTCTCCAGCCACTCCTCCCCAGGCCTGTAGCGCTGCATGGGATTATTGTGTCCCAAGTACAGGACCTGGCAACTTGGCCTTGTTGAACCTCATACCACTGGCCTTGGCCCATCGATCCAGCCTGTCCAGATCCCTCTGCAAAGCCAACACTCCCAGCCAACTTGGTGTCATCTGCAAACTTACTGAGGGTGCATTCTCCCCTCGTCCAGATCATCGATAAAGATATTGAACAGAACTGGCCCCGGTACTGAGCCCTGGGGAACACCACTTGTGACCAGCTGCCAACTGGATTGAACTCCATTCACCACCACTCTCTGGGCCTGGCCCTCCAGCCAGTTTTTAACCCAGCGAAGAGTGCACCCATCCAAGCCACGAGCAGCCAGTTTCTCTAGGACGATGCTGTGGGAAACTGTATCAAAGGCCTTACTGAAATCCAGGTAAACAACATCCCCAGCCTTTCCCTCATCCACCAAGCCTTTCCTCATCTACCTTGGTTAAGATAGTCCTATTATGCCACTTCAGGTCCCTGACAGAGTCCGTGGCTTTGTCTTAGACAAAAATCTGTGTCACACTCAATGCACAAAAATGTGCACTGAGTGCACATATTGTGGACTTAATCCACAGATGAAACTAAATTCATAATCATCAATTCAATTTGATTCTTTTTCAATATGCTACAAGCACCTACCAAATGAGGTCTGCAAACCAGCAAGACCAAACCCCAAAGCTTCCCTCTTATCTGCCTGGTTCCCAGAGCCTCTGTTCTAAAATTATTTCTAATCTTTTTACCAGGCTTTATATGTAAAATGACTTGTCCCAGAAATTTTGGTTTTCTTAGAAAGACTTCATAGAAAAACAATGGATTCATTTAGAAAGTAATGTGAACTAGGAGCTTCAAAGCATCATGCAGGATCACTTATACTTCAAATACAAAGTCAAAAGACTCATCTCCAACACTCTTCCATTAAAATACTATCTTCAGCATTTTCCATTCGGTCAGTCTTTAACACGTCAGCTCTTCTCTCAGAGAAGGCACAGCTTCTTGCCTCCTCCCCAGCTCAACTCCACCACTGCCCAAAATCCAGACAGACCCACAGCCAGTCTGAGCTCAGCAACCCTTCCTGAAACCTTCCTTCCCACACTCTCCCCTGCGTATCGCCCTGAAGAGGGTAGTTGATAATGGCGTGACACTGCTACTTTTTGAAAGACATCCACCAACAGTGCCTATAAGAAAAGTTTATGTGGGCTTTCCAAAATTTCAGAGATATAATCACATCCCTTAGTAAATCTCTTCCTGAAATCATTTAGGTAGCACAAACATTACCTTACTACAAGATCACCTTTGGGTCAAGTGAGAAGGCCTTCTCCCAGTACTTTCTTGCAGACATCTTTCTCTCGCCTCCCAACCTTGACCATTGCATCTCTCAAAGCAGATGATCACAGTCTTCCTCTCTGGAGGGACTCTACCACCTCACTCCTGCTGGGCACACAGTGGCCGAATTGTCAGCTATCTGTGTAAGCAGTTAATAGAGAAATCTCTCATTCAGCCTTCTCACTGACTACACACACATTAATGAACTCCACAATATGCAGCAATTATTTTCTGGACAGTATCACAGACACCCTACATAAAAAGCCTTTATGCTCTTCCTGAATGTTTGCAACACACTGGGGACCTTCTGGACACAGTTCACAGGATGAAGGGGCCGGTAATTGCCTTTAGCTGGTTTCATTCTTCAGCAGCCATTTGCATTGATTTGAGAGAGGCATATGTATTGTTCTAACATCTTAGAAATGCCTTGGCATTTTACTGTCTGGTTTGTTTAACATTATTGTTCTATTGTCAAACAAATTAAAAGTGTCTACACGCTGAGACTTAAGAGAGCATTCTATAAAAAAGATGGTTTGTCCCTGTATCATCCACAGCACAGAGCATACCTTTACGAGCTCTGCTGTGAGCTGCCTAAGGTTTTAAAAACAATAATGGCTCCAGTCTTTTATGAGAAAGCGCTACACGCCAAATACTGAAGCAAATGCCATTTGCAGATACACGCTGTCTCTCGCAAGCTGAGCCAAGCAGAATAATGTGAGCAAGTAATTATCCTCTGAAGAAAACCGAGAGAATGTGAAGAATGGTGGTTAACAGATTAATGAAAGTCTTACTAGCTCTTTAGGTCTGGAAGTCCAGCTCTTCCTCCCCACACCTGCTGTGAAATCCTGGTCCTGTTCTCCAGCCGCTCATTTAACATGCTCTTCCCTCAATCTTAAGTTACATTCTTTGAGCCTACACAACACAGGCCCCTCTGACGACTTCACCCTCCCTCCAAGGTCAAATGGTTACATTTGCATCCAAACTCACACAGCACCACATTTAAGCCCCTCATCTGAAAAGACTGCACAGCTCTGCGTGAATATATTTAACCCATCTCCAAAATTCCCCCTGCTTGCACCATCTCAACACTGCCAGCTTGAATTACAAATGTCAACTGGACTAGTTCACGTTTGAGCCACCAGGTCCACAAAGCACTTTCTCACTGGGATCCCAGTACTGAGCAGCATCCACCTCCTCTTGTCTTTCCACTAGTACTCCCATTCCAGCAGCAAAGAGATGGCCGGACAGGGGTGATGGAAATCCATCATCCATGCCCTGCAATGGTCTCTGTCCTGACTCGGGAATGCTGCCAGAGGAAGCCAAGTGTGAACAGTACTTAAGGGCTTTTCACCCTTGCCTGTCTCCTCCTACTTCCCCAGCTCTGCTGCTCTCCCAAAGCACAGTGCAATGGGACAGGGAGGGAGAGGAGCAGGAGCACACTGTGGACATTTACAGTGGAGAAAAAAAGATAAATTAAAACCAAACAAAAGAATGGACACTTTCTGGCAGATTTCATCCCAGTCAAGTACACAAGTTTGCTCTTCTCTTCAATGGTAATACTTTCTTTTGGATAATAGGGTAACCTGAAAGTTTATGAAGAAATACCTGCTCAGGTACACAGGTGAACACAAGCCTTTTAAAGTAAGAGAATCATAGATCATAGAATGGTTTAGGTTGGAAGGGACCTTAACGATCATCTAGTTCCAACCCCCTTGCCATGGACAGGGACACCTCCCCTAGACCAGGTTGCTCAAAGCCCCATCCAGCCTCGTCTCGGACACTTGCACAATTTCCCTAGACAACGTCTTCCACTGTCTCACCACCCTCAGAGTAAAGAACTTCTTCCTGGTATCTAATCTAAATCTATCTTCTTCCAGTTTAAAACTGTTACCCCTCATCCTATCACTACATGCCCTTGTAAAAAGTCCCTCACCAGCTTTCTCGTAGGCCCCCTTCAGATACTGGAAAGCTGCTGTAAGGTCTCCCCGGAGCCTTCTCTTCTCCAGGCCGAACAACCCCAGCTCTCTCAGCCTGTCTTCGTAGGAGAGGTGCTCCAGCCCTCTGATCATGTTTGTGGCCCTCCTCTGGACTTGCTCCATCAGGTCCCTGCCCTTCTTATGTTGGGGGCCCCAGAGCTGGACACAGTACTCCAGGTGGGGTCTCACCAGAACAGAGTAGACTGGCAGAATCACCTCCCTCGACCTGCTGGCCACGCTTCTTTTGATGCAGCCCAGGATGTGGTTGGCTTTCTGGGCTGTGAGCGCACATTGCCGGCTCATGTTGAGCTTCTTATCCACCAGCACCTCCAAGTCCTTCTCCTCAGGGCTGCTCTCAATCCATTCTCTGCCCAGCCTGTATTTGTGCTTGGGATTGCTGTGACCCAGGTGCAGGACCTTGCACTTGGCCTTGTTGAACTTCATGAGGTTGGCATGGGCTACCTCTCAAGCCTGTCCAGGTCCCTCTGGATGGCATCCCTCCCCTCCAGCACGTCACCCACGCCACACAGCTTGGTGTCGTCAGCAAACTTTCTGACGGTGCACTCAATCTCGCTGTCCATGTTGCCAACAAAGATGTTAAATAGTACCAGTCCCAGTACCACACCCTGAGGAATACCGCTCGTCACCAATTTCTACTTGGACATCGAGCCATTGACCGCCACTCCAGCCAGTTCCTTATCCCCCGAGCGGTCCATCTGTCAAATCCATGTTTCTCCAATTTAGAGACAAGGATGATGCGCAGGACAGTGCCAACTGCTTTGCACAAGTCCAGGTAGATGATGTCAGTTGCTCTTCCCTTATCCACCAACGCTGTAATGCCATCATAGAAGACCACCAAATTTGTCAGGCACAATTTAGCAAAGTCATGTTGTCTGTCAGCAATCACCTCCTTATTTTCCGTGTGCCTTGGCATAGTTTCCAGGAGGATCTTCTCCATGATCTTTCCGGGCACAGAGGTAAGACTGACTGGCCTTTAGTTCCCCAGATCTTCCTTTTTTCCCTTTTTGAAAGTGGGGGCTATGTTTCCCCTTTTCCAGTCAGTGGGAACTTCACCGGACTGCCACAACTTCTCAAACATGATGGATAGGGGCTTAGCAACTTCATCTGCCAATTCCCTCGGGACCCGTGAATGAATCTCATCAGGTCTCATGGACTTGTGCACCTTCAGGTTCCTCAGCTGCTCTTAAACCTGGTCTCCTCCTACATTGGGCGGTTCCTCGCTCTCCCAGTCCCTGCCTTCTGTTTTAGCCTTCTGTGACTTGGGTGGTGTGGCTAGAGCCCTTGCTGGTGAAAGCTGAGGCAAAAAGGTCGTTGAGCAGCTCAGCCTTGTCCCATGTCCTGGGTGACACCAGGTCTCCTGTCTGGTTCCTGAGTGGGCCCACACTTTCCCTAGTCTTCCTTTTGTCACTGACTTACCTACAGAAGGCTTTCTCGTTGCCCCTGAGGTCTGGAAGAAGAGGGTCTGGAAAGCATCCTGCATTTCTAGGGTCCTGTAGCATACTGGAGACGTACGGCTGTTCATCACTGCACTGGATGCAAGTCATATGGCTGCCATTACAGAGAACATCACACGACTGAATTACCATGCACTGCTTTTGAGAGCTGTACTGAACTCTCCTACCTAAACGTATTCAGGAAGGAAAGTATTTGAGAAATATTAGACTATTTGGGGGAAATAATTTTATTTTTTCCAAATACAGTGAATATGCATAATTCAACTAATGAACCCCTTTTAACTTCCAAAACCTGGTGTCTTTTAACAGCAGTACTGGTCCTGCTGATTTTATAACACAGACCTCATGTTACCCAGAAACGTGCAGAGGCAGCAAATTGAGCAGGACCCCCAGCAATGGAAAACACATCTGTAGTACAGACTCCATAAACAACACTGCTTTAGTTATGACAAAATTGCTCCGAGGATTCAAAGAACAGCTCATATATACAGCTATTCTGAACATTACATTGGTATTTTCAGCAGGTCACAAATAACCGTGAGAAGTCCCAGTGCTGTCATCTTCTGGGATACGAAGAAAAGCATCAACGATTTAACCTAGCAGACCTTCCTTCTGTTTAATTTAACATTTCATTAGAAATACTACTGTACTTATGTATGAATCATCATATCAAAAAAGTGCAATACAGCTGTGCTGTGAATGCAAGCCAAGAATAGGTATCTTGGTTTTACTTAGTGTTCTCCTCATGTCATCTTAATAGCTTAATTAGCTTTACTCACAATGTTAAATACTCTCAGATTTAGACATTAAACCAGCCTTTTGTGCATTCAGAGCAGTAGATGTGTTTTCTTCACTCAGTTAATTGGATACTTCTTTCCAGTGTAGCAAAGGGACACCAAAATAATCGGTGTTTACTAGATTAGCTATTACACTAAAGAGGTTAAAACAAATGCCATCATGCATACTTGTTTGTTTTTAAAATTGGATATAATCTGTTTCTTGCAGTCACAAACACATCCATAGGCCATGTGAGATACATCACCTAAAACCAAGGGTCATAACGCATTGGTCCTAAACCCCCGATTTCACACTTAAGTAAAGGTTGGGTTTTCACACTCCAAAGTCACATGTGCCTTGAAAAATGTAAAGCTCCTGCTTGCAGAGGAGCAAGGAGAAGGACAGGGTGTTCTCTTTCCAGTGAAGACTGCTCCACAGCTGATAAGAGCCAGGGATAGCACTGATATTTGCTAGCCATAGCCTTTTTATTGGAAAAAGTGCTTTATTAGAACCTGGAGACTAATTTAAGGAAAAAAGCTCACCGTTTCCTCTCTAGCATCTCCTTGATGTAAGATATGTAAATCTTTGTCTGCAACTGGATGAGAACAGCTTGATTACTCATAAAATGCTAGATTTTACCTTCACCTTGGTATGAGTCAGAGGGGAGAAACTTATTTTACGCATTTCTTCTTACCATCACATTATAAAATACTGAAGATTTATTTTTCTCTGTACCCTCCACCTCAGCTCAGGTTAACCTATTCAAAAATGAGGCAACTGGGTCAGAAAATTGAAAGCCAAAAACTTCAGTACATCAAAAAGGCTGACACAGAGGCTTTGTATGTTTTATTGTCAGCTGTGACTTGTACTTCTTTTTCCCAGATAGTGTTGGTTATATAAATGACATTATATAAATACAGAAAGAAAATGAAGAAACACACCTGGAATAACAATCAAACCCAGGAAGAAAAAGGAAAAAGATCTTCTGTTTATCTGAAGTTAGTTAAATGCAACATATATGTTTTACAGTCTAGACTGTGGATGAAATCTAACACTGGACTTCTTCCAGACTAATCTGTGAATTCTCATACCAAACAACATACCTTCAGGAGCCCACTATTACACACGTCTTGCTAATCCTCACCCCCATGTAGCTTTTCGCCCCTGGCAAGATACTTGGGGACAGAAGAGTTTTGATACCGTATGGAATTTAACACACCTTCATTTCAAGGCAATGAAGTGGGTTTGATGCCCATGAGGCTGATCTGGCCTTATTGAGAGGCACAAAGAAGGTGACAGCACAGTAAACTTCACATTGCTACATCTCCTTTTCTTTCCCACTGCCATTATACGTCTCATCCAAGATCTACCCATGGCCAATCTCTCTGCTCTTAAACATTTACATACGGAATTGTGAAAACAGATTGATCTTAGCCTGCTTTTTTCTTTATCCTTTTTCAGAGAAGTTCTAACAGGAGTTGTAACTAATACCAATCATGCTAGCATTTCTCATGAGGTTTTTTTTCTCAAAAAGTTCCTCTAGGCAATCTTTCTCCTGTTGAAAGGGATTATTTTTGCAACACGTAAAAGTTGGTTTATATAGCACATCATCTGTCTCACTTACAGGAAACTAGATCAATATGTTGGATTTAAAAGTACTCAAATGAAGAGGTAATACTGCATTCAACAAAAGATATCAAGAAAAGCCATGAAGCTTGCTCCCAGATACTCCATGACTAGTGATTCTGTATTACAAATGAAGAGTTTTATAGTAAAGTGTACTGAGCAACAACTTCACTGGCAGAAAAAAATAATCAGGAGAAACACAACACATAAATAATTGGCTAAATATACTTTCAGCTTGCAAAAGCTAAACAGAGTTTCAGTAACTGCTGGTACACAATGGGGTCGGTATCTCTTTTAAGCCCAGGGAGGAAATCTGGCACCTTAACGCTAGGCAGTATGTGGCAAATAGTAACTTTAATAAGAATGACAGACTGAAGTTTTCAACAATATCCCCTCTCTCCACAAATAGCAAACATCATCTTCAGATGTGGAGCATTATTTATTGCTCTTCAAGTGAGAAAAAGGCAAAGAAGGAAGAGGGAAAAAAAACTGCAAGCGTGTCTCGTTCTCAGTGGGCTCCAAAACATCTAAACGTTTCCATGTTTTTTTCAAGCTGTTCACTTGCGTGTGTGTGTGTGTCCTGCTAGAGTGTTTTTGCTTCTTAAAAATGCATTTTTAGGATACTAAATCTCTGATTAAACAGGCAAAAAAAGGAGTTGGTCCTCCACCAGAGACCAAGTGGGCAGCCTGAGGCTTGGCCTCTGTGCTCCTCACGGCGTAACGACAGAAACACACTAATTACTTTAATAAATATAGGCTCATGCCATGCAGGCTTTTTATTGCTCCCCATCCTTCACATGTCTCACACTATTTCAAGGCTGAAACAGTCATGCCTCCAAACTAAAGCAGACCTACCATTTTACCTTCGCTTATGGGAAGAAAGGAAAACTTAAGTTTGAAGCTACAGACATTATGGAAGCACAGAGGGAAAATGGGCAGGTGACTAGTCCTAAAACAGAGCTGAAACCTATGGATTAGGTGAGGAGAGTCTACACTGCTGAGCCATCATGCAAGAAGATTCTTGTGAGATCCCCACTGTATTCTGGCAAATGCACGTATAGCGGCTTACTAAAGCGTCAGCTCATTACTTAAATCACAGACTCGTGTCTGTTTTCTATCACCTGCATCACCAAATCATTAGACTAATGCTCAGTCCGTGTCAACAGGCTTCCAAAACACATGCCTGTGTCTTTGAAGGTCCTCAGTACTCTTCAATTGCTTGTGGTCATTATTCAAGAGTTAAAAGCATTTGCTTTGTCTTGGAGATGCTGCAATTACTCACTCAGAGCAGGAACTCCTTGTGGGGAGCTGCCTAGGCTTTTAATGGCTTTTATTCTGCAGCCCAACCAGTAACAGAGAAAGCTTTTTTGTCTGCTGAAAAGGATGTCCCTCCAGCGTTAGAAGTTAATTTAGCTGCTTCTGTTACCATTCAACCCTTGGCCTCTGTTCTGAGGCTGCCAACACAAATACCGCCTGTGATGGCCATTCTCGTAAACTTGTTCTGTAAGAAGGGATTTGAAACGTCTGGCTCAGTTTGTCAGGGAACACGTGGCAACCCAAAGGCTCTAATAACCAAGAGACTGAGGAAGGTTTTTTTTGTCCAGTGTCTATGTCACATAGCACGTCTTCACCATTTTGCTGCATTTTGCATTTGAACTTGCATAGGATTCAGACCATTTTTCACGTGATGAGCTCATACAGAAGAGCATTTATTCAGTCTAGCTGAACAAAGATGAAATCAGTGGACTTGTACAAATGCTGCTAAAAAATATTGCTAGACTCGTTCCTCAGTTACTACAGCAACAACATTAAATAAGTTCCTTAGTAATATGCAAGGAAATAAGCAAGGACACCTAGGATTTCTTTAACTAGGGACGTTAACTATGGCCTACACAAGATAACGCAGCACCAATTGAACTTTTCTTAATAGCATATGCTAAGCTAGAAGCTACCTGGAGCAGCTCCAGGTTATGAGTTGATCAAATGTCACTGAATTTGACCAGTCAGACTCCAAAACACAACATCCCGTATCTATTCAGTATCTGAAGTGTTTGCCCTTACACAAGACAAGTTTATCACATAGCCTCTGCTGTCCAAATTAATGGAGTGCAAAAAAAGAATATTTACTTTTATAATAGTTAAAGTTCCACATATGCTTGAAAGAGCATTACATTTACTTAAAGATGAATCTGGAGATTGATATTCACAGAATTTCACCTTATACCCTCACACGTGCTGTGTTGCAGTATTCACGTTAGTTGCTTTACTCTACTGGTACAACAGCTTTTAAGCAAGGAAAGCTAGAGAGAAACATCTAGAGCAGACCATTGCTGTCCGACTGAATATGACAAAAGGCATTGCACTGCGTTGGAGTTGATAATACAAAACCACTGTCATGATTAGGAATTTAGATCGGCAGTCTTTCAAACAAGAACATGGTAGTACAAAGACAATCAATGACAACCATCACAACATAACATCATGTATATTTTTTAACCAGCAGCAGCCTGACACCATCCTCACTCCTCTCCGCACAGCTTCATTAACCTGTTAAATATACATTCACTATCATCCACCGGAAACGCACTTTTCATCTGGCAAGCAACAAAGAGTATCTCCCCTCTCCTCCCTGCCCCAAACCCTGGCAAATTGGCACGAGCCAGAAATGGAGAGGAAAGGAGGGAGAGAAAGACTGTGCCAGCATAAAAAGAAACGCAATCTTTAAGACAGTTACAGACTGGGCAGCCCCACCACCATGGAAAGCAGGTTTTGTACCATGTAGTGGCTTCCTACACCTGCAAGTATTGCTCATCCCTGAAGTGGAGGGAAACACACTAAGGATTTAACTTCACTTCAGAGTTAGCAAGCTATTACAAACAAGCTAGTTCCCTGGTCCCACAAAAAGAAAGACGGGGGCGGGCCAGTTCTCTCAGCGTTTGGATTAAGCAGATGCATAGGCCACCAAGAAATGAAGCTGTTGGCTAATTTACATCTTCTTAGAGTGCCTGTCTCTTCCAATCTAACAGCAGCTGTTGGCTGAGTCTAATTACACCCCCAGTTTATACAACATATGGTAGCATACTTGAGAGTTTTAGCTCTGAATGCACACATGGGTCAATGGGACTAGCATTTTCAATCAATGCCACAAGGCATTTTTGCTTTGTTCTATTATAAAAATATTTACTAAAACTAATTTCCCAGTTTGGATTGATTAAAGACACAAAAGTTTGGAAACATGTATTTGTTGTTCCACAATGTTTTTGGAAGAGGTCCTGAGGCTGTACTGCCTGCCACGTACACAGGCAGACTCAGGTGGGATCAACTTTTCTTTACCTTCCTGACTGTTCAAAATTGGTTACAACAACAACAAATCCCAGTGTAATCCACAGGTCCAAACACCATTAAAGGTTTACATTTCCCACCTATAAAACCGTCTCAGCTCAGGAAATTCTGAACTTCAGTCACTGGACCGGCTTTCTGAAAAAGGAGATAGACACGTCCTCAGATTTGCACAGCATCTAGCCCCACTGTTTGGGTTTTTTGTTTTGGGGCAGATGGGTCAAGGAGGCTGATTGTGGAAAATACTTACAAACTTTTAGTTGTAGTTTAAACTGAAGATCTACTCAGGCAGCTAGTGGAACTGCTGGGGGCATGGGAAGTTAGAAGGTAAGCATTTAATCTGTAATTTTCCAAGTCATCAAATGGGATGAAGACACTGAACCACGTCAGAGACCAACAACCATACAGGTGGCCTTTTACGAATGCTATAGATACTGTGAGAGAAGGGCGGCAGTTATTTCACCAGCCAATGTATTTGGAGGCAAAGGAAAACCCAGGGGAGGTTGAGGCCAGAGCTGGATCGGCAGAGAGAGAACAGCAGCAAAGCAAGAAGGACAGAGACTGAATCTGAGAGCTGTTTTGAAAAATTCACTCAAGTTCAGGGAGAATGAAAAACTACAAGCCCTCAGGAATGACGTATGCACAGATTTAAACAAATTGGTATGATAGCAGGATAGTAGTTTGTAGATGTTACCAGTGGAGTCACAGACAATGACACAACAGCTACATGCAAAGCTGACTAAGAGAGACACTGAATACTCCTTGCATTGCACTGAAATCTGAAAAACCATCTTCATGGAGAAACTGAATTTCCAACAGCATAAGCTGGGGCAAAGCACTGAGCAAGAATTACCTCATTTTGGCACAGAATCCATAATCTTGTGCAGTGTTTACTGACACTCCTGTAATTAACGTGGCAGTTAATGCTGTTTTTTCTTCCCATGAAAATCTTTCAGAGTCTTACTGGGCCAAGCCCAAGGCCTCCAAAGTTTTCCAAAGAAACAAAACAAAGAACAATTACTGAAAATTCAAGTTCACATTTTTGGTCTGAAAGAAGCAGAAAAGGGGATTAAAGTTGGAAGTTGATTACCTCCGAGTTGAGCACCTCAGTGACTGACCTTGTGGTTATTCGTCTCAGGCTGAGGACAGAAATTCAGTCCTGCAAATTTGAGAAACCTTTCCCAAGCAACACAGTAGTGGCATTAGAAACACCCTGGGTTCAAATAAACTTAGCCTTATCACACTAATCTCTTGTACAAAATTCCCATGGGTATCTATTGACCAAAGTGTATTACACCTTGAATAGCACGGTAGTAAAAAAATGTGTCTCCACAAATAAGTTGCTGAAACCTGCATGACAAAAACATACAAAGGCATACAGGTTATAAGAAATAGCAGAACTTTCTACTGTATATAAAAGCTAAGACCTATCCTTCAACAGCCATCCCCGTATTCCAGAAATTTCACTGCTTGAGTTGCAAAAGCCTGCTTATATTCACATACTTGAGGAGTCACTGCTTGAAAATCTATAAAAAAGGCCCAAAGCAGTTTTGGGGCTCTCACTTCACTTTCTGCACTGAACAGCCACCACTGTAGCAGTTCACTATGTGAGAAAGACCAGGCTATAGGTTGCCCGTTGCCATGCCAGGTCATATCCGTTTCTGTCTCGCATAGAAAAAACCCATGAGATTCTGCTGCTCACATCAGACAGGATACAACTCTTCTTGCCTCATCTGCAACTCAAGCAGTGATAGAGTTAAGAAGTTAATTTTCAGTTTAAAACATGAGACACCTTATGTTCAGTGGACGGAGATCAAGAATGATCGTGAAGGAAAAAAAAATGCATTTGTCGTAAATAGAAAGGTATGTTACACAGAGGCTTCTCTTCCTTCAACTAAGCATTTCAAGAAACAGGAAATATCATTACACCAGGAACACATGGCTAACCCCAAATCTGCTTCTATTTTGCATGACATGTGCAAAACTGCAATGAGCAGTACCTTACTTTAGTGAGCTTATGCAAGCTTAAAAGCCATGAAGGGAAAGAAAATAAAGCGGAGATCACACGCCAGCCTGCCCAATGACAGTGGGATAGCAAGAACAACCAGGCCATGACTGCGCCAAGCTCAGTGCAATCCAGCTGCTCTGCTGCAACCTGCAGTGCAAGCTTACCCAACAACAAGCACCGCACGAGCAGAAGTTATTGGAAGGGGCGCACGTCAGTCACAAGAAGGCTCCATTCGGACACCTGAAAAACGGGACCACTATTTCTCACCTATTTTGTTATTTTGGGTTTTTTTTTTAGACAAAGTTTAGCAAGATCAGCTGGAAGCCTTTTATCAGGACTACTCCAGAGCAAATTACTGTTTCAGGAGGTCGCTGGCAGCTGACTGCCTTTGCAGAACACCATCTCATTTGACTTCTTTAAAACCTCATATAAGGCTTGTTGGACATCCTTCCATTCCACTGCATTCACATAAACTGTTTAAGGTGTGCTTTCTGATGGATTTTTTGTGGAGGCTTTTTATTTGTTTTCTTTTAAGCTCCGTATTTACCACCCTCAAAAAAATGTATCCAATAACCAATAATAGAAAGCCTTTTTAGTAAATCCTTTTGTTACTGGCAAACATCACTCTTGATCTCAAGAAAATCCTATATGATTTCATCCAGCATATTGAGTTTCCAGTGAAGTTCCTGAGAAACACGCTTTCTCTATCAACCCACATTTCTTGTAACACCTGCATAATTGTATTTGACTAATTTCTCTCAGAGTTTGCAACAGGTTCTAGGTAACTCAGTATCTAGGTAACTCAGTTCACCCAGTAGCACATGTCCATCTGAAGACCATTTCTGTTTCCTAGACTAATAGCAAGTGTTTTACCTAGAAATGAAAAAAAAATAAAAATAATAAAAAATCACCAGTGGTCTGGACACTCCCTGCTGTTTTTACATCAAGTCCCAGAATTTGCTCCATGAAAGGTGGAGTTTTGAGCAAGATCCATGAAGCCAAGCGTGGGGAGACCTAGTGCTTCACATCCTCCCCTACGCAAGAGTGAGGGAGCTGCTCTTACAAGTCAATGTGATATCTACTGAGAAGCTGTTTCACTTGCTATGCTGCTCTTCAGTACTTACACAAAAGCTAGTTCTTGTGGCTTTCCAAAGACAAGGATCAGAGTGAATAATACCCTAATCTCCCTTAACTGAAAATCTTCTAGGCAACAAGGAGAGATGGCCATTTCTTGTGATGCAGTTCTAAAATGCACGTACAATTAGTTTTTTTCCCTCCACCCAGAAATGTTATCCATTCCCTTTTAACTTGTAAAAAAGCACGATGCTCAATTCTTAGTCACAGTCAATACTAATACTGAAAGATTTCCCCTACTGACAGTCCAAGTTTCAAATTATGTAATTATCGTATTAATTTCTATTTAACACATTCATTAGAAGCTTTATTTTAATTTAAAAACGCAACTGAAATTTGTCATGTTTCCTATTAATGTCGTTAAATGGATTTTTCTGTCAAGGAAATTTTTACACAAATTGAATTAAATGGGAAGCACATATTTTGCCAGAAAGCAATACTTCAAAATATATTGTACATCAGAGACAGACCTTCCCTTACAAATGGTGACCTGTACTTAAGATTCCAGATGCCATTTACTCAGTTTCAATCAAAGACCGATTCAAATTCTACATTTAAGATTCACACCTCAGCATGCAAATCTGCTGTCCCTTCCCAGGGTTTGTCTAAGATCTTGTGAGCCACTGAATGCTGTTTAGCATTACTTATGCTAAACAGTTAAGAGCTTTACAAGATCTAGAGGATAAAAACTGCACGTCAAAATGTTCAGGACAGTATATAAACTGAAACAACAGACCATCATCTGCGTTCAGGCATATACCAACAAGTACTTCTTGAAGGCTCGTTCATTGATCTTTAACATCTCTCTACACATCTCAAATTCAAGTCCATAAACCAAGTTGAGTGGCAACGACATTGGATAAGCACCTAAGCCTAAAACACTGTTCTGACTGGATGAACTTGCCTATTCTTGCTCATTTACAACCTCATATCAGTGATGCTCCAACCGTACAGGTTACGTAGCTTTGCTCCCACAAATTCACTTCCGCAGTAACACCAGGAGAGTGTGACAGCAAACCTGGAACAATGAAGTGATACTTGGAAGCTCTCTCCTGCTGCTCAAAAAACCACAGAAAATGCATGCTGTCTCACTGAGAAGGCACTGACTTTCTCCTCCCATCTTCAGTTAAGACCATGCCAACCCCGACACAGCTGGAGTAGTTAGCCATAGGCAGAGAAGAAAGCAAGGAATACGTTTTCATGAGCTGCATTTAAACAACAGCTGTACTGTGAAACAGAGAATGCTAAATGCTTATTTCTTTCAGCTGTGCACATTTCAAGCTTGGATAGCTGACCTTCAGATTTAGCATAATACTAGCTCTCTAAAGCACAACGGGCTGCCAGGAATAAGGTGACTCACCAAGATAGTAAAAAAAAAAAATAACAAGGCTAAATACAGTATCACTTCCAAGAAGTAAAAATTATGCAGAATTATCAGAAATCAGATTTTATTTCTTCCTATGGCTTGCTTACTTATTGCTTTTTTTGTCTTCTGGAATTTACTAGATTACTGCTATCCTTACACGCATCTTCGGTAAACAGAAATGCCATCTTCACCAGATCCCCTGAGACATTTCAAGGATATCAGAGCAAAAGATAGCTGCTATTCTTACTGATAAAACATTACAATGGAAAGATTCTTATGTTTGATGATGATAAAGAATCAATGACAATTCACTGTCCTTGACTATAAGACTAACAGCTGTGTACTGCTTTTTCTTCTGTTGTTGTTCACTAGCTCTGCGTGCCTGTAGGCATCTGACACAGGTTGGCAGAGACATTTCCCCACACTCACACTGATAGTTAATGACTTTTAAATTTAATAGTTTCACACCAAGGAGATGTACACATATTGACTAAAGCGTATGCGGTAGTAATCTATATTACTAGCAGGAAATGGGCATGCTTCAGGAATTCCAAAGCATTTACTGACAGTTTAGACACAAGACAGTATTTCTTTTCTTTACTCCCATTATACATAGTCATTTGTAGAATAAAGTCTGACAGCTAATAGTATTCTTCTGAAATTCACTTCCATTCACATTACCATCCCTTTCTGGTACAGACTGGACAGAACCCAAGCCCAAAATGTTAAGCAGACTGGTGCTCAGGACACCTGCTGAATTCACACCAGAAACTGGATTCTGCTTTTCTCTAATTTGCATCAAGGCTATGAACATAAACCCACTGGTTTGTCTTGTCCTCTCCTGCTATAGTTCTCCCACCTTCTATAAATAAATATATACAAGGTGTGCAATTAGAGCATCCCTCAGGATGAGTAATCACCACTTTCTACCTCCTTCCAAACACAACCAAATGGCAGGCAAAATAAAAACTACAGTCTCATTTGGAAAAAAACACCTCATTAACTCTCTTCCATTATATTATTGTCTAAAAAAATTATTGTACAATTGTACATTGTACAAACTGTACAATCCAGTGGTGAATAAACAGGTATTTATCCTAAATACAAATCCAATACTACATGGCTAATATAACAAAATACTGCTCGCCATTTCCTAAGGATTCACTGAAAAGTCATGGTATCAGTGGAGTTCTTTGCTTTAGCTCTCCACGGTAAGAACAATGGGGTTCCCATAAGATCATAGTGATTATCTTTTCAAAGTTAATGCAGCAAACCCTTCAATGTAGTTAAATGGGGAAAAAACATTTCTATACATGGCATCGAACCTGGGACATTATTTCAGGAACTGACACTTGTGCAGTATGCTTCAGAAACATTCCAAAGCTATACCAAGGTGAAATACTGACTGATCCTAATTTGGACAGGCCCATTCATTTTTCAAACCTATTGGCATATTTAAGTTACACTTCTGTTGGCACTCCTGCCCTCCCACTTTGTATCTCTAGGTGTCTTTATGAACTTACTTGAGACTTAGGTGGAAACTCAAACAAACTTCTAGTTATTTAATCAACTGCTACCTAACCTATCAAAGGTAACAGAAGATCAGAATCACCACCTCCATTTCACAAAAGGGAAGCAGCAAAGACAATAGGATGTTCTGAAGTCATCCCGCGGGTCAGTGGCAGACAGACAAGATGATAATTTGGGCTCCATAGTGCTGTACAAAGCTCCATGCAATGCAGCATTGTGTCACCTCTCAAAAAGCAATGAAGTCCTTGCACACAAACATACTGGCAGATGTCAAGTGCGAGGAAGCAGGGTTGTATTCTGGAAGCACAGGCTCTGGCCCATAAACATTTCTGTTTTGATGGCTGCTTTTTTACACTCTTGATTAACAAATATATATACTGAAAGATATATTTGATTTGCCAGAAATTATTAGCTATTTCATATTCAAAGTAGTCATACTAACATATAATTTGTAAATATGCAATGTGTTATTTAATTAACCTATATTATGTGGGATAATTTTAACGGCAAACAGCTACCAAGGCTGTGAAATTGGTTCTTAGAAATTAACTCATACAAGAATCTTCTTTGGGAACAACTCAAGACTGAATGGTTTTTCTTAACGTGCACCATAAAGCAAGTTGTAAAGTTTGACAAAGTGTCATGACCTGTTCCATACAGGAAGCTAGATTAGATGGACTTTACATCTCTGAGAACTGCCGGTGAAATTCCACATGAAGGTACACCATCAAAAATTCAGTAGGCATAAAAACCAAGTGCATTTATATTTTAATATCTGCACAGAGGTAACTCACAGATGTCAGATCTTTTTCTGGAGTCACAAGCATCTAGGAAATGATTAACACACAGGACTGTCATACTCCTGTAGGTGCTAGCACAAGATCTCTCTTAACTTGTTATCACAGAGGCTCAGGCCTGACCTGACTGGAGAGGCACCATTATTTACTCTTATGGCACTCCAGAGATAGGCAGCCCTAAAGCATGCTGGTGAGAAAGCTAAATAAATAGGAAAATAGATGAGCATTAAGGAGCAGTAAATCACCACAACAGAGCCAGGCAGCAGACAGCAGTCTGTTCCACGTTACAGATGGCAACGTATTCAGGCTACAGTCTTACAAGATTTCCTTTTTGGGAAGACACAAAGCAGGGATACTCCACATTTTAAACAGCAGAAAAATAAGCAGTACCTTTTCAAATAGAGATTATTCATCTGCCTCAGTCAAGCCCATCTGACTGACTTTTGCTACTTGAACTTCATGTACACTTCACTCCCTTTAAAATGCTGCAATAAGAAAACCTGACCTGGAAAAGGAAGTTTTAGAAAGAAGCCTGATGGGGAAGTCACACAAACTGCCAAGGCCTGACTCAGTTTTGTGTTCATTGTAATCAAAATCCCAAGTTGTACTGAGTCAATGACGGAGATGGTGAGGTTTGGTTCTTTAAATACCAGACAATTCTGCTTGCATTACCATTAATCTCACCTCCCATCCTATCTCCTCCTTTCACTTACCAAGGGCTTGGCTTCATCTTCATCTTTGAAGTAGTAAAGCTGGTCACCCTTGAGAACGAACCAGCGTGTGTGCCAGGTCTTGACGAAGCCTCCTTGCTTCCGCAGCCACCCACACTTAATGGCACTGTGCCGCCCTTGGCTTGGCGGGGGAGTCTCTGCAGAGCCATTGTGTTCTTCCATACTGGGACTGCGCAACTCTGCTGTTGGGAAAACAAGAGGAAAAGGTAAAATAATTAGATTATTATCGAGGCAGTAACTTGCTCCTTTCAAGACAGCTGGAAAAGAAACATGTCCTGACTACAAGTGTGCTAGAAAAGCATTTACCATCTGCCTATTTTCATACTAGCACCCCATCAGCTGAGAGAATATTACTCGCCAATAAGAGACAATAATAATAATGAACTGAGTTGCTAAAAAGCAGGCAAGAGGCAAAAGTTTTGTTCAAGCACAGCGTAAGATATTTTAACCAGCACTGAGGAAGACATCAGCTGTTTCTTGAGGTGAGTTCTGCTGGGTTACAGGCAGTAACACAAAATGAATTTACAGTACGTCTTCAGACTAAGGACAGCAGTATGCTTCTCACTACTGGACCTCCACATTTACTATTTCTTGACAGGCTTCAGGCTTTCAGGGAACATTAAAGAAGCCCCTGCTTCTCCAGAGCTTAATATGCCCCACCAGACAAACAGGCTTTTTTTGGTTTGGTTTATTTTACTAAAGTCCATTTAATGGAACGGTGACAGTAAATACAGGAAAAGCCGCGTATCCCCTCATACAAGCAATCCCCTGACTGAAGTGGGTGTGTGCACAGCCATGCTTATTACAGATGCTTTGCTAATCATGCAGAATTTTGGTGCCTTAACTCAAGGCACGAGAAGCATGTCAAAACCAGAGCTAAAGCGTGGAATTAAACTTGACAAAGTTTCATGTGGCTTTTTGGCCTTGTTGAAACTATACTTTTTAACCAACTCTGGACAGTCAGGAATATACCTGATGGATTTTATACCTACGATCATGCAGTCATGCGCTTAACCTTCATGGTCAAAAGGCTCTTCCTGATCCCCTATTAAGTCTAGAGCTCAAACTCCAGATTTTGAGTTGCAAGTTCTGATATTTTCAGTTGAAATACAAGTCAAACCGAGACGTACATGTGCCACAGAGTGTATACCTAAACAGAATAAAATGTGACTATAACCACAAACACAGCAGTGTGCAAAATTAACGATGAAATTGCACTGTCTGTAAGTGCTTGAAGAACAACATGTTTCTTTTCTTTCTAGACTACCACTGGCAGCCTTTCTTGCCTAGTCAGGACTTGCACAGCTGTTATGGCCTGGGAAAGATGGCTTCATAGGTAATGTATTTATTGTTTCAAAACATCAGGGTGGGAAAAGAATAAAACATTCCAGACATTGCAGGCAGGAGACATCTCTGACTAAGAACATCTAGACCAAAGCTTCTTGTTCTGACTTTGGCAAAGAGATTGGTGAGCCCCAGCCTGGCACTCCTGTTCTGGTCCCCTATACAGCAACAATACTGTTACTGAACACAGTAACAGACATCAGCATTGCAAAGGTATGTGCTCCGCTTCTAAGGTAGATTAGAAACAGAGATACACATTCATTTGATAAACGGGACCATTCCTCTGACAATTTATACAAGTACTTTGTCTGGATAGTGTTACATCATTGTAAAGTAAATTGCAATATAATCAAGCAAGAATAAATAAATAGATAAATAGATTCCAGTCAGGAGTGGTTTTCAGCCCATTTTTCCTTTGGTTCCTTTCTTCTTACTGTTCACAATTATCCCCTTTCTAACAGCTTCTCCAGCTGTGATCTCTGCTGTGCGTTTACACGCGTTTACACTTTTGCTTTTAATATCAGCACACAGTGTTATCACGTCCCTACTTTGGGATGGATCCTGGAATCCAACCTCCGTGACTAAAACTCTTAACTGCCCTGTGCCACTGAAGTTAGTGGGCCTCAACACGAGCACAGTGGTTTCATTGCAAAGTACAAATTGCAGGATCAAAACTTAAATCACTTGGTATTCTACTCAGAAAAAGGAAAAGAGACTCTTCCTCCTGCCTCTTTAGGGTTCACCTAGAGTCACCCGGAACACTTGAACTCTTACATTTACTTGAGCAAAGTGTCCCTGCAAAACATACAAACGTCCCTGGCTCCTGGGAGAGCGGACAAAGATTTTTTTTTTTGTGCCTGGGTTACAATTACATCCTAACCAGAGCGAACCAGCTGATAAAACCCTCAGACAACACAGGGTTTCTGTGAGAGTTATATACCATCAGAGTACACAATCTGAACGCTGCTGCTCTGGGGCTGCAGAGTATATTAGATGTTGCAGTGATTTTCTGAACTGAACCGTGCCTCCTTCCAACCTGGAGCTGCAAATGGAGATTCAGCGACCACTAGAAAAATTAATAGCTTGCTTTCTCAGTGCCTTGTTCATAAATGTCTGCTCACACTTCAAGGTGGTCTGGGCTCTTGTAATATTGTTCGTTCACTTTGCACTGTAATAATTAACTATGAATGCAACAAAGCAGTGGCCAAGCAGCCTCTGAAACCCCTACAGCTTTATCCCTGGATGCCCAACCTCTCTCACTGGTTACCTTAGCTCTTTAGGAGGAGGAAGACAGGTTAAGTGAAACTGTTTGCAATAAGCAACAATCAGATAATCTCCAAGAAGCAACTTTATCCATACACGGTAGGCTTTGTTGTACCCTACCTCCACTTACCACTGCGTGTGGTGAAAACGCATCAGGAATGAGGACAGACTTATCTGTCCTATATGAGATCATTCTCTCCAAAAGGAAATGCACCCAACTCATAGCTGGCATTGTTTGAATACGAGCAGAAATCTCTTGGATGCTGCTGGTTTTTGGATGGGCCAAAGTAGATGCCAAGAAGCAGCACTCCAACTCGCATCCTTAGAAACTGAATTAGCAAATATTTTAAGGAAATTTAAGGAAACCATTGTAAACAGCAGATATGTTATTGCAACTGAAAAAAAGTAAGGAACAAAACCATGAGCCATCCGGCTCCTTGCTGCACAACCGCAGAAACTCACGGTGCTCAGCTTCAGCTAACCTGATCAGTTTATCTCTGCTGCTTGGGCCAACCTCAAGGCAGTAACAAAGGAAGAGTTTAAATACAGTAATTATGGGTGTCAAGGACACTCGGTCTCTATTACACTTGGACCACAAACAAGAATTTAAGTACCAAAGTCAAAAGCAATTAACTACTTGGATGAAAGGCTATTTTTAATTTCATTCCACAAAGTCACATATTGCTGGTGTTCACACCAGTGTACAAACTAAGTATTCGGATTTTGGCTAGCCAGGGAAAACGTTAATTGATCTACACCTCTTTGTCTGGTAAAATTCATATCTTAAACTACTTCTGCAATGCTAAAACAAATGAGGTGTAGGAGAGATGACATTCTACTGCTCCCAAGTCCTCGCAGGGAAGTTTAAGATCTCCTTTAAAGCAGTAGTATATCCTTGGACACTTTCTGTACAAAACAGTTGTACTATTTCATTTATTTGTGATTTAATTCTCTTCAGCAATTAAAATTTCAGCCACCTAACTTGTTTTTGTTCAGAGGAATTATATTTAGTTGTAAGATTAAGTTTATTTGTTGTTTTCCATCTCTCCTTCCCTTTCAGAATCTGCCTCCTACAAACCAGACTCGGAATCAGAAATTCCAGCAGCTGGTTCATTTTCACTGGTTGTTTTTACAGCTGTTTCAACATCAAGATCATAAAAATAAATTGCAGGAATATCAGGGTGCTGGCACCGATGCAGAGAACAGCGAGGTGCAAACAGTATGTAAATAACACATGACAAAGTGTGGAATTACATCAACATACTCCAAGTCCTCTTGCTCTCAGGAGACAAGGCAGAAAGCCATGCATTTTCAAGCACTAAATGAGCATATTCCTCAAAGCCATCTTCTGAACGGGAAGCACGACTTGTACTTGCTGCCAGAGTCAACTCTACTGACTTGGCCACCCTCCAGTTTAGGTAATGACCAGAACTGAACAAACGCTACACGGTCTATTCGTTCGGGGCTGGCTGCGGGCTAACTCTCCTGAGCTTGTCTGGACATTGGGAGTGCAAAGTAAACTAAATGAGAAGTGTTCCCTGACACATCTCCCAGTCCACAGAGCCCATCTCCATCTACCCCTGCTGGCCCCAATCCAACTTTTTTCTGCTCCCATAAGGGCACCTGCCTCTCTCACTAGTCTGTCTCAAAGGCAAATAACTGCACTTACATTCTCCTCGCCAACGTGGAAAGGTTGTGCCGGTCCCACACACAGAAAGCAGGGAAGCGTTTCTCCTCAGCTACCACTCACTCGATACTTGAAATATGCAATTGGGCAGCTCCCCCAGATCGCAGCACCTTGCCAGGAAATACTCAGAGAAAGTCATTAAAGCACAGCAAATCCAGTTACAATGAACAGTCACAGGATTGCACCAAGATGACCCATTTGGCTAGAAAACCTGATGGTCTGCAGTATGTTTTTATTCTCACTGAAGTTTCTCATGGCCCAGATAGCACATTTCAAGCATGCAAAACACCATCAGCGTGCACTTCCAGCAATCCTTCTTCATCTTTGCTGTTGCTCAGATGCTGTCAGCCTAGCATAAAATGGATAGAGATGAGAAGCCACCGAAGCGCCTGCCCCAGAACCGTACTCTTCCAGCCTCTCGCAAGCTCTAATCCCCTTGCTCTCCCAAAAGGGCAAGCAATGCAACACTGCATGGAGATGACTTCTCCACGTCAGACACATTAACAGATATCCAGTAAAAGGCTGCAAAATTGCAGCAACAATTGACTTGGTCATTGATCAACATATCTGCCAAATAAATGCACACACATATATACATATGCAAAATTCATAAAAATCTTTGTGACACAATAATTCTACACAAAATTAGATGACCTCAATACTGCAACCCTTACATGAAGAGAGGTAATTCACTTTCCAAGTGACGTCTAGTTTTGGGTTCCTTCCTACTTATTTCCCATGACCTATATAGAGCATAAGTGCCTAAGTTTAATGTTATCAGTATATTTCAGATATGGAGTGCTGCCTCTGACCAGTGAGTTTCCTTTTGAATTTTCCTGATTTAGCCTGGCTGAGTAACAACTTTGTAAAATCACTTAGTATGTGAAGACATTGCCTGCATTTATTTTACTTGTAATATGTCTCAAGACACCTAAACATCTGCCACAATACAGGCATGCGCTTGTGTTCCACTGCTGCAGGAAGCAAAAGATTTGCCTATTGCTCACCATCCGGGTGCTTCAAATCAGTTGCTACTCATCTGTTGTGTCAACAGGATACTGCACATGCAAGGAAAAAACAGGTCAAAAAGGTAAGAAAATACTTTAAAAAAGAGTTGACTTTCTGCTAGTGCTTAGCAACCATTTTTACAAGATGCACATTGCAAGGAGCATGTCTCAAGTTCTGTCACTGCAAGAACATATTTTAAAGCATTTCAGTCTCGTTCTTTTCCAAAAGTTGCAGTAGTGCACTTGCCAGTAGCTTTCCTCCACAAACAGACATCATACTTTTATCCAGAAGGTTTTCTAAGACATCTGAGAAACTTTTTGTACTACTGTCAGTAAAACTCCTAATCACAGATACATCTGGCTGTTCTGCATTCCCCACTCTCATTTTTGTCCTATTAGGGACAGCCTGAAGATATTTTGCTTGAAAGAATTTCACTTCCAAGGCCTAAATAATTACTACTTAGGCAATAAAAAAATTGTGAGAGGTGTTAGCAGCAGCCAGACTGTAGAAGGCCTGTTCCACTGCCCAGTGAAGCTATGGGAAGGACTTCCGTTACTTTTCAATGCATTTTGGGATCAGTTCCAAAACCAAGACCCAATAATCTTGCCAGAAAATTGAGGTCTTGGTCAAATATAACTCTTTAGTACATGGCTTGCATTTCGATGCCAGAACCATCCTACAGATATTCCTAAAGTAGCCAAACTTTTACAAGCCTGTTTGCTCACAGGAATTCAAGCACAGATATAAACAGCCCAAGTAAAATGGGACTAGAGAATTTATAAAGAACATAAGAAGGTATTCAATTTCTTGTGAATTACAATAGAAATTAGTTAACAAATTCTGCCAGGCACCTTTGAAAATATCAGCTTTTGTGTGTGCATATTTATCTTCTGTGGTTGTGACTAGTTTTAGTACCTGTGCACAGTTTAAACCCTATAGATGAGGTCTGGACACTAGTTCCCTTTCCCCCACCATAATCCCACAGTACCGGCTGCATTTGTCCCAGTTTGAATCTGCCCATGGTCTAGGGTCACTGATGGGCATCAAACCTACCTTTTAGGAATCATGTAACAAACTAGCCTCTCGAAAACCTTCTGCTCTATTATGTTCGGGACAGCACTAAGCCCAAGCTGGCAGATGGGAGGCTGAAGTGTGCCAGACACTTTGCAATTGCTCTTGAAATAGCATCAATAGTAGTGCCTCTGTACTTAGTGTGGTCTTTGGTACGAAACGCTGGCGGATGGGGGGACTGCAGGGTCAGAACCTCTTGCCTCCCCTTTGTCCTTTCCGCAGTCAGCAATGAGTGGAGCTCAGATTTAGTCCTAAACACATCATTCTCTACTTGCTAGAACTTACTTCTTCCCCATATAGCAACAAAATCATATTGGCTTCCTTGGTAAAGATAGCTGGGTAATTAAGTATTTCAAAGAGTCCCTCGTACCTGTCAGCTACTGCTATGTAAAGCAAAGCAACTGCAGCAGTTCTGTGACAATAGCATCATGCTGTCAAATCAGTATTTTGGGTAATTGTCATAGGTTAACTTTTGCCACTTTTGCCGTCAGGTCCTATTCTGTTTAAATCCATGCAGCAGCTTTCAGACACACCCTTTCTTGTCCTTGCACTACTACAGCTACTGTTGTGGTAGCAGGAGGCATGAGGAAGTTGCACAGCTAAGAGCACTCTGTCCATTACAGACTCTCTTTTAACACCTAGAAATGACATTTTGTTCTCTCCATCACTTCCTAATCCCACTAACTTTTCTGAGTCGAGACGGACTCCACCTGTAGAAGACTCATGTAACAGACATTTACACATAATCTGTCTGGCTATCTTTTGTCAAGTGCAGATATACCATGTCTAATGTAGCAGCGATTACAAAATGTCACACCACAAAAATGCATTTTGAAGGCTTAAGGAGCAACTTACAAGGATAACACTGTCACTGTTCCCATTTGTATGTTCCTTATTATGTACATATGTCCTCGGCTTTTTCCTCACACGGCAGCACACAGTTGCAAGACAAGGTTGCTGCTACCAGTGTGATTGGAAAACTGAAGGTGTGAATAGAATGCAGTCATTTCTCATCCTCCAGGTTTCTACCCGGGTTCCCACTTCACGTGTCTTATTCTGTAAAACTGTCAATGCTAGAGAAAAATTGACAGATGGACCGCTCAGTGGAAATTAACAGATGGACCAGAATTTTGTCATAACTAAAGCAGCGTTGTTTATGGAGTCTGTACTACAGATGTGTTTTCCATTGCTGGGGGTCCTGCTCAGTTTGCTGCCTCTGCACGTTTCTGAGTAACATGAGGTCTGTGTTATAAAATCAGCAGGACCAGTACTGCTGTTAAAAGACACCAGGTTTTGGAACTTAAAAGAGGTTCATTAGTTGAATTATGCATATTCACTGTATTTGGAAAAAAAAATAAAATTATTTCCCCCAAATAGTCTAATATTTCTCAAATACTTTCCTTCCTGAATACGTTTAGGTAGGAGAGTTCAGTACAGCTCTCAAAAGCAGTGCATGGTAATTCAGTCGTGTGATGTTCTCTGTAATGGCAGCCATATGACTTGCATCCAGTGCAGTGATCAACAGCCGTACGTCTCCAGTATGCTACAGGACCCTAGAAATGCAGGATGCTTTCCAGACCCTCTTCTTCCAGACCTCAAGGGCAACGAGAAAGCCTTCTGTAGGTAAGTCAGTGACAAAAGGAAGACTAGGGAAAGTGTGGGCCCACTCAGGAAGCAAACAGGAGACCTGGTGTCACCCAGGACATGGGACAAGGCTGAGCTACTCAACGACCTTTTTGCCTCAGCTTTCACCAGCAAGGGCTCTAGCCACACCACCCAAGTCACAGAAGGCTAAAACAGAAGGCAGGGACTGGGAGAGCGAGGAACCGCCCACTGTAGGAGGAGACCAGGTTTAAGAGCAGCTGAGGAACCTGAAGGTGCACAAGTCCATGAGACCTGATGAGATTCATCCACGGGTCCCGAGGGAATTGGCAGATGAAGTGCTAAGCCCCTATCCATCATGTTTGAGAAGTTGTGGCAGTCCGGTGAAGTTCCCACTGACTGGAAAAGGGGAAACATAGCCCCCACTTTCAAAAAGGGAAAAAAGGAAGATCTGGGGAACTAAAGGCCAGTCAGTCTCACCCCTGTGCCAGCATGGCTTCACTAAGTGTAAATTGTGCCTAAAAAATTTGGTGGTCTTCTATGATAGTGTTACAGCATTGGTGGATAAGGGAAGACATAAGAAGGACATGGACCTGGTGGAGTGAGTCCAGAGGAGGGCCACCAACATGACCAGAGTGCTGGAGCACCTCTCCTATGAAGACAGGCTGAGAGAGCTGGGGTTGTTCAGCCTAGAGAAAAGAAGGCTCCGGGGAGACCTTACAGCAGCTTTCCAGTATCTGAAGGGGGCCTACAAAAAAGCTGGCGAGGGACCTTTTACAAGGGCATGTAGCGATAGGATGGGGGGTAGCAGTTTTAAACTGGAAGAGGGTAGATTTAATCAAGAAGAAATTCTTTACTCTGAGGGTGGTGAGACAGTGGAAGACATTGCTCAAGTTGTGGAAGTGTCCAAGACGAGGCTGGATGGGGCTTTGAGCAGCCTGGTTAAGTGGGAGGTGTCCCTGTCCATGGCAGGGGGGTTGGAACTAGATGATCGTTAAGGACCCTTCCGACTCTATGATTCTATATTGCATACAGCAGAAAATCAGCTGTAACTATTTGGAGAAACATACAAAATTACAGACAAGACAGAAAAGAGCCTCTAGCAGCTGAAGGGTCAAGTGATGCAAGATGGACAAAGGATGCAGAACTGTTGGCAAGTCTCACAAGCTGAAATATTGGGCAGTGAAAAGGTCAGGGAGCAAGTCAAAAGCAGCATCTGGAACAGCAAAAAGATATTCCAACTCCCAGATGTCTCTCCCAACCAATGGGTTATGCTGCCTCTGAATATCTGACACTGAAAAACCTCAAACCCTGTTTACAGCTTCATACTTTACATGGAGAAACTGATTGTAAGGACAGCTTAAATTCCCACATGTGAGTAGTGAATACTTCAGCACTTACTGGCTTCACTTACAAAAGAATTGATTAAGAGCTGTGTCCAAGCATGATCTCAACAGATGATCTCTCAAAGTATAAAAATAATCTCTGGCACTACTCTTTGTTCTCAAAGACTGATGGCAAAAGGCATCTGAGTACAGATGTCAGCAGCTCTCTGGCAGTGAATCACTGAGAATGGAACGAGGCTGCATGCTCTTTTAGGAAATCCAAAACAACAGGACTTTCCATGTTGACTGATTCACAGCAGTTCAGGCCTTCCACATTCCTTGTAAAATTGACCAAGAGAATTAAGATGTTACAAGTTACATTCACTAAGTATGCTGACAGTTGGGAAAAATACATTTTACACAGCAGCAAAACCCTCTTCCCAAACCTGCTGCAGTTCTTCTAAATCAAAGGAGCACACTGGTTCCGCAAAAAGGGTTTGTGGTTGCTGGAGAGTGGCAGGAAGGAAGAGGAACATTTGCTGCCTGCACTTCAAATTCATCTCTTGCTCAGAGCAAATACAACCCCAGCATAGTCCCAGCTCTGGCAACAAGAGGCTAGTACAGCAAGTACTGGCTGGCGACATCTCTCCTGATACACAGATGTTCAGAGCAGGAGGAACCTTATTTCTGGGTGCCTCCGTAGAAGTCACAGTGGAAAAAAAAAAGGAAGATTTGACCCACCTCAACCCACCCCATAATTACCTTTTAAGTCTTACATTAGTTCACATTTGATAAACAGAAGTCTGTGGACTTATTTTTAACGTATTTACTATGAACATCTCATGTGAGATGACTTCCTTCTGCTTTATTAAGTAAAATGTAACGTGTTTCCTTTCCAGTTCAAAGAAGTTCAAGTAACAGCAGTATTTGGTATTCTGCTGAGACATCCTCTGAAGTACACATCTCACGCTTGGAAATGTGTTCCCCAGAAGGACCACGGCATCACTGGAACGCGTGCTTGGGAGCATCCCGCCCCAGTGTCTCAGAGGAACTGGCAGAATTACAGCACCTGCCTGCACTAAAATTCAGAATTACCACGTCCATTTCTCACCCTCTCCGGAGGCACACAGACAGTGCAGCACCTGGGGGCAACTGTAAATGGCATGTATGTTCATGTTACACACGTACCGTACGCATCCCAAAGAGCGTATGGATAGTAAACAGGTAGGCACGTACTGTACACAGGTAGTGAGCACCCACCCAGCTCCAGGGAGTATCTTGGCACCGTCCCAACTGAAATAAACACGGGCAAGTCAAAACTAAAGGCTCAGACTTGGCACACTTATGGGTGTATCTGCTTCCATTCCTACTAAACTCAGCACCAGAGCCAAGATTTGTGTCCTCTCTGCGTGCCAACCCCAGCAGGACCTGAACTTAAAATAGACCTACTTTTAAACAGAAATCAGTATAGTTTTAATGCTGTTCAGAAATGTTTTATATAAATGGTAATTGCCTCTGTACTTAAAAAACATTAACCATACTGACATAAATTGCCATGTTAGAATACTGGAGACAATATAGACAAAATTTTTAAAAGCAGATGTGTGTCTTTCCATAGAAAAGGCCAACTCAAAACAAGCACCATTACTTTGTAGTTGACATTTCCATCTTCTGCCCAGGAAAAGCATTAATTTTACTTCTGGAATTAACATTTCACTTTTTTAAAACCAAGTTTGCATCAGAAAAATAGAGTCCACAGTCCTTCCTGTATATTTCAGAAAGAAAGAGTAAGTATGTTATGCTATTTAAATTGTTTTAGTAAATGAAAAATTATGCTCTAATACACCATTAAAGGCATTGTGGCACTGCCCTTTCCAGTAAAGCTCTAAGCGAATACTGTCCCCAAATTCCTAAGCGAGAACCAAGACACTACCCCTTGACTCTGAAATTAATTCATAAGGAGGAAGAGTAGAAACTCACGTGGTCCTTATCCTTCAAAACGTCAATCTGTGCATGGATGCTAACACCTACTTTTCCAGCTTTTACTGAAGGAACAATTAAAGCCAAAGATGCAACTCTCCACTGTACTGTACGCGCAGTCTTCAGGCCTGTTACTATAACCCACAGTTAAAAGATGAACACACCTTCTTTAAAAACATTCGGTGTTCATGTGTGTCTTACTGGTCATTACATAAAACGCCCTTGAAATCCGTGCAACAGAGTGTAACTGCATGCTGCCACAGTGGGCAGCCTCCCTCCTCACACTTGACTACTATGTGAATTGAGTGAGAAGCAGAACTGAAGTCAAGAGTACTTCAGCAAGTTAACTGGTTATCTTCAGCGACCTCAAAGCTAGCTAAAACCATGTAAACATCTTTTTCTGGCATTGCTCCACCAAAAAAAAAAAAAAGAAAAAAAAAGAAAAAGAAAAAGTGAAAACCAAGTTAAGTTATTCACCTAGTAAAGGATTCAGAAACAGGAGACATGCACATGTTACTTACCTACACGAAACTTAAGGTAAACATTTCTTGGGTTTTTTTTACTTTAAAAAAAGAACCAGCTAATAGCAAAGCAACATCAGTCACTCTCCAGGTTTTAAGTAGGCTACAAAAAGAGAGATAGTTGCATTAGCTAGGACTAACACTTCAGAGACACAGCCACAAAAGCAGAAGCGAAACAATCCAAAGATGGCAGGTCCTGAATCTTGCAGTCACTTTGAAGCTGTGCTAAGCATGTGTAGGTCCACATAGTTCAATTTATTCAGCACCTACTTAAAGAGAGGAAAGGTATCCTGAGAATATAAATTCCTCCTCCTATGAATGACAGAGCTCATTAACAGCATAAAATAATGCTAAGAACAAACCAGCAAGATCTACCTTCTCTTATTAACTCCCTTTACAGGAAGGAGAGTCTGTGTTTATGTAAGTCACAATCTGCAGAGCAGAACATCAGCATGCCCAAGGGAAAGCAGGTTATCACCTACGTTCAGAGGTTGTTACTATTTCACATTACTGGAGCCAAAGCAACAGAGAAGCTTCGCCAGCCTCCCGCCCAAAATAGCCCATCTCTCTGTATGGACATCATTAGTCTGCACTGTTGCTTTCTTGAGTATTTTTTTTTTTTCTTCTCCCCATTTGAATGGCTGTGATTTCACAAGTCTGGAACTGCTGCCTTGGACAAGTACACCTTGAAACATGAACCCCACGAACAGATTTCTCTGGTTTGTGGTGAAAGGGGAAAAACCCCCTCATTGTTGAGGCTTCTCTTTTTACAAAGCTGAACAGGCAGAATTCACTTCAGTGTCACCACTCATCTTAGCTGAGCTCATCCCCTACAGCATGAGGTCTCAAGGAGCGTACACGGACCTGGGTCTGGGTCATCTCTGTAGCATTACCAGAAAGATACAGCACTATATTAAAAAAAGCATGTTTCTTCCTCACTAACACAGACCTCCTTTTCCTCACACCTATACTTACAACACTTGGTGCTTAATTCTGAAGTGTTTTCAGCACTAGCTCTGAAAACAATGCTAGCTTATCTCCAAAATACACATTTGCTTCTTGTGACGATATGCTACTCATCACATTTCAGGTTTTTTTTTTTTCCATCTTTCAAAAATTTGCTGACTGCAACAAATCAACAGGGAAAGAAACACATTAAGATAACTCTTGAATGATATTAGCTTCTTGGGGAGTTGCTGAAAGCCACTAGTCATCATGCTAACCCATCAAGATGCTTGGAGATGAAGTTACGTAAGTAAGATAAGTTGCGCCCCTAATGTCAAGACAGTCTCTGTAAATTACCTACTAGTTTGCCCAGCTAGCTAGTAACGCAGTGTCATCCCCACCCCCAGCTTTCCTCCAAATTACATCCTCAATCATGACTGAATAAAACTCCCATTTTACAGCACATCATCAGAAGCAATAAATGGCAGGACAGGAGAGAGTAACCACGATCACATGGATATTACAGATACAAGTTAGCAGCAGAAAACAGTCATTGACTTGCTAAGCAAGCATGGCTCGAGGACTAGAATGACCAGGCTGATCTGCTCATTCTACTGTGCTAATGGCTTCAGCAGTGCTGTTGGCTGAGGTCCTTGCCTCTGTGGTAGCACGGGGTTAGCTTGCTCCTGACTAGCAGGAAAGCGCGTTCTTGGTCTCAATGCAGATCGCTCTTCGTTTTGCACCTCAAGTGGAAAAGCAGTTCACGCAACATGGCAAACAGACGTTCCTCTCCCAGTGACTCTCCTTTTGGCTCTTAAAGCTTCATGCCTTTGCTGACACCAGTCCTTTACGTATTGTCATCATGCGATGAGAAACCACAACAGTTCCGTGATACATACAATCAGCCAGCCAATGTTAATCAGCAAACAACATAGAATAATAAAGTCAAGAAGGAAATTCAACAGAAAGGCCTTCCTACACGTAGGACACCACTTCCACAACAGAATGAACAGGGCGTTCCCAGCCTAATAAACTCACCGAAAGCTGGGAGGCCCGTAACAATAAAAATCAAGGAAGCTTGATCACAAATCAAATGGTATGAACAAGTATTCATATTTTTAAAGGATAGAAAATAGAATTGCACTGACCTAATTCATACTCCAATCCAGGACTTGAATAGACAAAAAGATGGAGAACAGTAACAGAAATATAATGTAATGTAGCTCCTTGCACTTAAATGTCAGGTATATCTTCTACACACTATTGTCCTCATAAAGAGAGATGTCAGGATTCCCAAGTGCTATTTTACAAGAATTCCTACCCATCTTATTAATCTCTTATTTTTAGTTGAAATGTTTATTTTCCTTCTTGCATTTCATGCAATCTGTACATGGTAGTTACCATATCCAGTTTCAAGTTTTGTTCAAGGACCAGTTCACCCTCATGTTCTTGCAGTTTTTGGTCTTCCAGGAGTTTCAGTAGCCCTGAGTAATGCATATGTAAATATTCTTATCTTTCTCTTCTTTTGGGGGGTTACAGGTTAAGAAAAAAAAAAAGGACAAAATTTCCCTCTGTCATGTACAGCAGACGTTAAAATAGTAATTTCAAAAATATTTATTTTTAGAAAGAAGTAAAGGACACCTTTTTTCCCCTCACTTGTAGCCTTCAGGTTATCTATAACCTGTACCAACATCATCCTGCATTTCAAACAGAAGTTTAAATCAGTGCCTCACAAATGCAGGCAGCTCTCTACTTGAGGATTTATTTTTGCAGAATAAGGCGCATTCTGGAAAGTATGAATTACGCCACTTGACTGCAAAGAGAAATACAGCCATCGGCGCCACAGTTTATCCCACATGCAAGCCAGTGCAGCAGAGCTGGGTAAAAGCTACAACTGCAACTTTTGTTATTTTAAAACTATCAGTTAAGTACAGTGTTTCCTAAGGAATTACACTTACAACCAACCTCCAGAACAGACACTGCAGAAAAGCCAATGTAAGGCAATTAAATTAATGCATTCTTCTAGTAACTTCATACTTGATTTCCCTTTTGTTTGCATCTGCAACCCTAACTACACCCTTTCGTTTTCATCTACTCTTGATGAGATAATGATTTTAAAGTTAACTCTGTTCTTCCAAGTTGGAAAGTAAAATTTCTAGATATCAACTCCATAGGAAGTAATTTTTTGCTCAAAAGTTGTCTGTTTTCTATCAGCTTGATTCATCACTTACCTAAATTTAGGAACAAAGTTTAATTAGAAAAGATACAGGCAGAATACAATTTTTCAACATATCTTCTAAAAGACACAATGGTTCACAAGACAGTACTTCAACCTTAGAAAAAACAGATTAGCCATTGTAAATAATGGATGACATTGCAGCAACGATTGGGTTTTCTAGAAAACAAAAAGAACTCCGTACTTTGGGAGTTTGCAGAACAGATGCCCTGATTATTGTCTTGTGACTCGAGTTCTCTTTTTATATTAGTTCTGGAAAAGCTTTTCTAATTCTTCACTTTTTTGTTTTCAATTATTCCCAAGCCCTTTGTCTTTTAGAAGACATAAGACTGCTGGTGCCGCTTCAGAACTGTTAAGCGTAAACAGCAAGATTCATCAAGAGCTAAGTCAAACCATGGCTGACCTGATGACTTCAGCATTGGCTCATTGCAGCCCTCTAGGCTCAGGCTACACCAAAGAGATATGGACCATAACCTATAAATAGATAAAAGCAGCTAGAACTTGGAAATCTTTTTGTTTTACACAAATAGAGGAACAGCTTCAATTTGATGCTTTCACTCACAAAGTACTTGCAGTTATATTTCATCAGGAACAAAAATATGTTTCCGGCATTCCAGCTCTCTGCTAAATTAGTTGCAGATGATGAAGGCTTTCTTCCAAACATATGGAAGACAACGCAGCTAAAATCTCAGCTAGGCCTTGAAAGATCCTATACATAAAGCATTAAGCTTTCTACAACGCACAGGGAATCCAGGCGGTAACTACTATGATTTCATCTCATAGTGTTATTTAGGATGATATTACGAGACAGAAATGTTAAAAGAAAGTAATAAAAGCCTTTTATGTACCCTCAAATAAAGTCAGATGTTCATGTGTCATGTATCTGAACAACCTCTGCTTTCAATGGAAGCCTGATCTCCACTTCAAAGGGAGGAAATTAGACAAAAGGGGAAGGAATGTACACCTCTCCGTACTGGCAGCCCCAGGAAACCCAAGACCAAAG